>NW_027397135.1:0-103608 GCF_003265705.2 Callorhinus ursinus
TGTGCAAGACTGTTGAATCACAGATCTGTACTTCTGAAACAAATAACGCAACATATTTTAAGAAAAAAGAAAAAGAAGAAGATAACAGGAGAGGAAGAAAAGGGGAGTATGTCAGAGGGGGAAACGAACCACGAGAGATGATGGACTCTGAAAAACAAACTGAGGGTTCTAGAGGGGAGGGGGGTAGGGGAATGGGTTAGGCTGGTGATGGGTATTGAAGAGGGCACGTAGTGCATGGAGCACTGGGTGTAATGAACAAACAATGAATCATGGAACACTGCATCAAAAACTAATGGTATAATATATGACGATTAACATAACAATAAAAAATTAAAAAAAAGAATTTAAATACAACCAATTTAACCTAGAGCGCATTACTAGGTTCAGGGGTAGAATTTGACGATCCATCGGTTGTGTATAGAACCCAGTGCTAATTACAAGTACTCTCCTTAATGCCCATTCCCCAATTTCCCCATTCCTCACCCACTTTGCTTCCAGCAACCCTCACTATGTTATCTAGAGTTAGGATTCTCTTACGGTTTGTCTTCGTCTCTAGTCTTGACTTATTTGATATTTCCTTCCATTTCCTTTAGGTTCATCGGTTTACTTTTTATTTTTTATTGTTTTTTTTTCATATAGACAGCATATAGAACATCCGAGAATTCTGTCGTCGTGCTCAACACTGATTCCTTAGTTGCCGATAATACTCAGGGATCATGCCAACACCTGCCCTTCTTACTACCCAACACCTGTGTCGTGCTGTTTAGCTTCCCTTTCAACAGGTGTGAGCCCTAGACCACAACTGCTGGTTCCTGTTCCAGTGAGATTTCGAAGAGATCACACGAGATTTGGAGGGAAATCTCACCCGACGTCCATAACATCTCCCGAGTTTTGGAGTGAATTCGCACCCGATGTCCATGAGATCTCACGAGATTTGGAATGAGATCTCACACGACGTCCAGGAAATCTCAAGAGATTGCAAGTAAAATCTCATCCGATGTCCATGAGAACTCACGAGATTTACAGTGAAATCTCTTGCAATACCCATGACATCTCACGAGATTTGGACTGAGCTCTCCAAGGTGTGATGAGATCTCATGAGATGTGCAGGAAAATCTCGCCTAATGGCCTTGAGTTCTCACGACAATTGGGGTGAAATCTCGCCCGATATCATCGAGACCTCACGAGATTTGGATTGAAATCTCGCCCAATGTCCAGGAGATCTCACGAGATTGGGACTGAAGTCTCCAAGGCATGGATTGGATCTCACGAGAATTGGAGTCAAATCTCGCCCGAACTCCAAGAGATCTCACGAGATTGAGAGTGAAATCTCGCACAAGGTCCCTTCTATCTCACGAGATTAGGAGTGAAACCTTGCAAAAGGTCCCTGATATCTCTCGAGATTTGTAGTGAAATCTCACCCGATGTCATTGTGACCTCAGGAGATATGGAGTGCAATCTCACCCAAGGTCCATTATCTCACGAGTTTTGGAGACATATCTCACCCGATGTCCATGACAGCTCCCAAGATTTGGAGTAAAATCTCGCCTGATGTCCTTGAGATCTCACGAGATTTAGATTAAATCTCCATCCATAGCCATGAGATCTCATGAGATTGGCATTGACGTCTCCAATGTTTGAAGGAGATCTCAAAATGCTTGGAGTAAAAACTCGCCAAAGACCAAGAGACCTCACGAGAGTTGGAGTGAAATCTCGCCCATGGTCCCTGATATCTCACGAGATTTGTAATGAACTCTCACCCAATGTCATTGAGACCTCACAAGATTTGGACCGAAATCTCGACCAAGGGCCCTGATATCTCACGAGATTACTTGAAATCTCGCCCGATGTCATTAGAACCACAGGAGATTTGGAGTGAGTCTCGCCCAATATCCATGAGATCTCATGAGATTGGGACTGAAATCGCACCCGATGTCCATGAGATCTCACGAGATTTGGTGTCAAAACTCGCCAGATATCCATGAGATCTCACAATATTTAGATTGAATACTCACTCAATATCCATGAGATCTCATTCGATTGGCACTGACGTCTCCATGTTTTGGATGAGATCTCACGAGACCTGGAGTAAAATCTCACCCAAAGTCCAAGAGATCTCGCGATAGTGGGAGACAAATCTCACCCAAAGTCCATGATATCTCACACGATTTGAGGTGAAATCTCGCCCGATGTCCCTGTGACCTCAAGGAGATTTGGAGTGAAATCTCGCCCGATGTCCATGAGATCCCAAGATATTTGGAGTGAAATCTCAGCCGATCTCCATGCGATTTCACGAAATTTGGAGTAAATTCTCACCTGATGTCCATGAGGTCTCATGAGATATAGATTGAAATCTAGCTCAATATCCACGAGATCTCATGAGATTTGGACTGAAGTCTCCAAGGTCTGGAGGAGATCTCCCGAGACTTGGAGGAAAATACCCCGAATTCCAAGAGAGCTCACGATAGTTGGAGTGATCTCTTGCCCAAACTACAAGAGATCTTACGAGAGTTGGAGTAAAATCTCAACAAAGGTTCCACATATCTCAAGAGATTTCTACTGAAATCTCGCCCGATGTCATTGGAACCTCACGAGATTTGGAGTGAAATATCGCGCAAGGTCCCTGATGTCTCACGAGATTTGTAGTGAAATCTTGCCCAAGACCCATGATAGCTCCAGAGAAGTATAGTGAAATCTCGCCCCATGTCATTGTGACATCAAGAGATTTGGAGTGAAATCTCGCCCAATGCTCAGGATCTCACGAGATTTGGAGAGAAATCTCAACCGACATCCGTGAGATCTGAAGAGATTTGGAGTCAAATCTGTCCTGATGTCATGAGATCTCACGAGATTGAGATTGAAATGTCGCTCCATATCCATGAGATCTCACGAGATATGGACTGAATTCTCCAAGGTTTGGATGAGATCTCCGAGACGTGGAGTCAAGTCTTGCTCAACGTACAAGAGTCCTCATGAGAGTTGGAGTGAAATCTCGCCCAAACTGCCTGATATCTGACGAGATTTGTAGTGAAATCTCACGCAATGTCATTGAGACCTCACGAGATATGAATTGAAATCTTGCCCGTGGTCCCTGAATATTACGAGATATGTCGTGAAATCTCGCCCGAAGTCATTGGGACCTCAGGAGTTGGGAGTGAAATCTCGCCCAGTGTCCACGAGACCTCACGAGATTTGGAGGGATATCTCGCCGGATATCCATGAGATCACACGAAATTTAGATGGAAAACTCGCTCGTATCCATGAGAACTCACGAGGTTGGCATTGACATCTCCAAGGTTTGGATGAGATTTAACGGGATGGGAGTAAAATCTCGCCCAAAGACCAGGAGACCTCACAAGATTTGGAGTGAAATCTCGCCCAAGGTCCCTGATATCTCATGAGATTTTGAATGAATCGCCCCCGATGTCATTGAGATCTCACGAGATTTGGATAGAACTCTCGCCCAAGGTTGCTGCTATCTCACGAGATCTGTAGTGAAATCTCGCCTGGACTCATTGGGACCTCAGGAGATTTGGAGTGAATTCTAGCCCAATATCCATGAGCTCTCATGAGATTCGGAGTGAAATCTCAATCCATGTCCATGCGATTTCAGGAGATTTGGTGTCACATATTGCCTGATTTCCATGAGATCTCATGACATTTAGATTGAAACCTCACCCCGGGTCCCTGATTACTCACGAGATTTGGAGTGAAATCTGCCTGAGGTCATTGAGACCTCAGGAGATTTGGATTGAAATCTCACCCGATATTCGTGAGTACTCACAAGATTTGCAGTCATCTCGCCTGATGTCCCTCAGTGCTCACAAGATATAGATCGAATTCTCACTCCATATCCTGAGATCTCACGGGTTTTGGACTGAAGTCTCCAAGGATTGGATGAGATCTCACGAGACTTGGGGTAAAATATCCGCGAATTCCCAGAGATCTCACGAGAGGTGGAGTGAAATCTCGCCCTAGGTCCCTTTTATCACACGAGAGTTTACTGAACTTTCGCCCAATGTCATTGAGACGTCCCGATATTTGGATTGAAATCTCGCCCGAGGTCGCTGATATCTCACGAGATTTGTGGTGAAATCTCGCCCAATGTGATTGTGACCTCAGGAGATTTGGAGTAAAATCTCACCCGAATGTCCCTGAGATCTCACGAGATATGCAATAAAATCTCACCCGATGCCCATCAGTCTCACGATATTGAGATTGAAATCTCGTTCAATAGCCAGGAGATCTCACGAGATTGACACGGACGTCGCCAAGGTTTGGAGGAGATCTCACAAGACTGGGAGTAAAATCGCGCCCAAATTCAAGAGATCTCACGAGAGCGGGAGGGAAATCTTGCCCAAGGTCCCTGAGCTCTCACGAGATTTGTAGTGATATCTCGCACAATCTCCTTGTGAGCTCAGGAGGTTTGTAGTGAAATCTCGCCTAAATTCCATGAGATCTCATGAGATTTGGAGAGACATGTGAACCGATGTCCATGAGATCTCAGGAGATTTGGAGGCAAATCTCGCCCGATATCCATGAGATCTCACGAGGTTTAGATTTAAAGCTCGCCCACGGTCGTCCCTCATATCTCACGAGTTTTGGAGTGAAATCTGCCCGAGGTCATTGAGACCACACGAAATTTGGAGTGAAATCAGGTCCAATGTCCATGACATATCACGAGATTTGGAATGAATTCTCACCCGATGTCCTTAGGATCTCACGAGTGTTGGAATAATCTCGCCTGATGTCCATGATTTCTCACGAAATATAGAGTGTATTCTCCCTCAATATCCTGAGATCTCATGAGATTTGGACTGAAGTCTCCAAGGATTGGATGAGATCTCACGACCCTTGGAGGAATTGATTCCCCGAATTCCAAAGGATCTCACGAGAGTTGGAGTGAAATCTCGCCCGATGTCCATGAGATCTCACGAGATTGAGATTGAAATCTTGCTCAATATGCATGAGATCTCATGAGATGGGCGCTGACGTCTCCACGTTTCGCATGAGACCTCACCAGACTGGGAGTAAAAGCTCACCCAAAGTCAAGAGATATCACAAGCGTTGCAGGGAAATCTCGCCTAAGGTCCCTGCTATCTCAGGAGAATTGTAGTGAAATCTCACCCGATCTCATTGTGACCTCAGGTGATGTGGAGTGAAATCTGGCCCAAATTCCATGAGATCTCATGAGATTTGGAGTGAAATATCAATCGTTTGAGATGATCCCAAGGCTCACGTGAGGTCGGGATAGGACAGAGGTATCTTTCCTTTAGTTACACTGGGGTCATGAGTTTACTAGACAACCTTCGTGGTTTGAAATCCTGTTTTTTTTTTTTTTTCATGAAGCATTCTCGTTTCAGGAAAAGAGGATGCTTACAAATGTATGCGTGGAAGCCAATGGAAGGTGCCAACAACTTAACTCTCAGATATCACACTATGAGGGAATGCATATTTCAACGACCATCTTGTGTCATGAAGAGAGAAGCGCTTTCTTGTTCTTTTAATAAATTGTACTCTTACTCACCATACAGTACATCATTCATTTTGGATCTGGGTTCCCTGGTTCATTGTTTTCCTAGAACACCCAGTGCTCCATGCGATACGTGCCGTCCTTATACCCACCACTGGGTTAACTCATCCATCCACCCCTCCCCTCTACAACCCTCCATTTCTTGGAGTCCGTACCATCTCATGGTTCGTCGCCCGCTGCGATTTGCCCCCCCTTCATTATTCCCTTCCTTCTCCTAATGCCCTCCATGCAATTCCTTATGTTCCACAAATCCGTGAAGCCCTATGATATTGGCTTTCTCTGCTTGGCCAATTTCATAGAGCATGGTCTCCCCCAGCCCCATCGATGTTGATGCCAAAGTTGGGTTCATCCTTTCTGATGGCTGAGGATTATTCCCTTGTAGAGATGGACCACATCATCTGTCTCCATTCATCTGTTGAAGGGAATGTCGGCTTTTTCGACGGGTTCGCTTGTGTGGACCATGCTGCTATGAACATTGGGGAGCATGTGGCCCGTCTTTTCACTCCACCTGTGTCTTGGGGCAAATACCCAGTCGAGCAATTGCTGGGTCAAAAGCTAGCTCTGTTTTGAATTCTGAGGAAGCTCCACACTGTTTCCCAAAACGGCTGTACCAACGTGCATTTACAATGTAGGGTTCGATCCCAGGACCTTGTGGTCATCAGCTGAGCCGAATGCAGACGCTTAATCGACTGAGCCACGCAGGCGTCCCCCGTACCCTTTGTTCTAACAAGATCTTGATTCGCCATCAGAGGCCATCGTGTTCTCCCACACGCAGCCAGCACCCAGGGACCGGTGACCAGTTCCAAGCGTGATCCCGTGCTAAGCAAGAACTGACGTCTTAAGGGATGTATGGCTCTCCTGTTCCTGAGCACTTGGATCTTGGCCAGCTAAGTGCCGTGATGGCTAGCCGGCTTCCCCCCATCCCCTGGATGATTGAGATGTCTTCATTTTGAAGAACAGACCATCACCACAAGGGCATCATGTTCCTGGAGCTGGTCAGTGCAGACACAATATTTGTCAAGGAATATGGCACCAAGAATCAGTTCCCAATACTTGGTCGTCAGGTGGCAGAACCAACAGGCTACCCCTGAATCACTGCTATCTCTAACCACTGATGGAAAAGGACAAATAACAGCCAGCACCAGGAGAATCCCTTCCCTTTATGGAGGAGGAAGACAGGCCTCGAGCTAAAGCTTACGTGGGGTGGCACATGGCACTTTCCCTTAAGCCAACTCCACAGCTGATTCTTATTCCCAAAACTGCCAACCTGTTAGGAGAGTGTGCTAGTCACTATGTGTCCCATTTGCGGTTGACATGGGGCTCTGGCACTCTTTGTTGCGTTTCCCATGGCCTTGCCTGTTTGTTGAACAAAGGCTTCGGGCATCTTCATGGGCCAAGGTGTTGTGACTCACCTTTAGAGCACCCAGGGATTGGTGGTGAGTTCCCACTCTGGACCTCTCCTAAGAGAAGACAACCAGAGTCTCCTCTTTGAAAGAAATATTTGCCCTTCTGGCCCTGAGTACTTGGTACTTGGCCAGCGGAAGACGCACAGAGATGGGGGTCTAGCTTGCCATACTGGCTACTGTGTGTTGGAGATGCCTTCATTCTCAAGAACAGATGGGATGGGCACGGCAAACTATGCTCTAGGGTCTGTTCAGGGCAGAAATAGCTTTCTTCAAGGAATAATGCTCCCAACACCCATTCCAAACATTTGATCCGCAGCTGGGAGTTGCAGCCTGCCACCTCTGAATCACGGCTGCCTCAAGGTACTGATGGAAATGGCGGAAAACCTCCAATGTCAGAAGCTTTCCTCTCCGTGGGGAAAGCTCAAGAGATTGGGTGTAGGCATGGCCAGAGGGTTTGGGAGGGAGCTTCCCTCCATTTCTGGGGCAAGGGGAGCTGAACTTATACACCTCACTCCCAGATAACTTTCATTCCCATTGGAAGTGCTGAACTTTGGTTTTCCTTGAAGCCATCCCATCCTCTTGCTGTTTTGGTAGCTACGTTGTTTCACATGGAGCAATGCTGTGGGTGGCATCTCACAACCCGTGTGTCCACCATACACACTGGGTTGGTGGCAGGTTCCAATTGAGATCCTCTGTTAGGGGACAGCAATGTGTATGAGAGCCGAAAGGAAAGTTTCCCCTTCTGCCTTGGAGTGCTTGGTTCTTGTCCCGATCTTTGAAATGCTCTGTTTGGCAGCCAGCTGGTCTCCCTCCCCTGGCTGCCAGAGATGCCTTCGTTCGGAAGAACAGACAGTTGACACCTGTGCGGTGTGCTCCGGGACCTCTTCAGTGTAAAAAGAGCTCGTGTCAGGGATGCTCCTCCAATGGCTACTTCCAAATGCATCATCAGCTGGGAGAATCAGTCTGCTAACACTAAAGCGTTTCTGCTTTTTTTGAGTCCCCCCTCCCCGCCACAGACGGAAAGGCAGGAGGAGTGACATCCGATTCCAGAAGATTTCCCACTCTTTATGAAGGAAGAATGAAGGCCACTTGTTTTTTGTCTCCCAGGGGGAGGCCCTGGAGTTTTCCCATTGCCAAAGCCAACAGGCCTTTCTGATCCCGGAGAGGAACAGGTTTTGCTAGGTATTTTAGTCTCAACATTGGTTTATTCTCAACCCTAGGAAAGTTCGCATTGCCTTTCTGTCCATTTCCATTCTTTCAACGCTTTTTCGAACTAGGTTGCCCAGAATGGAGGCATCTCACAGAGCCAGGGATGGTGGTGCCCTTGCTACCGGTCTAAACACTTACCCAAGGGAGCCACACCACAAGCTCAGGGATAAGAGGGCTAGGGAATTCCCCAGGAATCCTAGGCGCTGCTGTGAGGAAAATCACCTTCTAGTTGGAATGTGCACCAAGAGCGACATCGACAATCTGCGAGACTACAGGAATGTATATAAGCAGGGCCATTTTAAGTGAGATAAATCTGTAATGAGACATCTAATTTTTCCCCTTCCACAAGAAATGAGTCTTCTGGCCATCATTTCATGGATGAGATCTCACGAGACCTGGAGTAAAATCTCACCCAAAGTCCAAGAGATCTCGCGACATTTGGAGACAAATCTCACCCAAGTCCATGATATCTCATGAGATTTGAGGTGAAATCTCGCTCGATGTCCCTGAGGCCTCAAAGAGATTTGGAGTGAAATCTCACGCAATGTCCATGAGATGCCAAGATATTTGGAGTGAAATGTCAGCCGATGTCCATGCGATTTCAGGAAATTTGGAGTAAATTCTCGCCTGATGTCCATGAGGTCTCACGAGATATAGATTGAAATCTTGCTCAATATCCACGAGATCTCACGAGATCTGGACTGAGGTCTCCAAGGTCTGGAGGAGATCTCACGAGACTTGGAGGAAAATACCCCGAATTCCAAGAGAGCTCACGAGAGTTGGAGTGATCTCTTGACCAAACTACAAGAGATCTCACGAGAGTTGGAGGAAAATCTCAACTAAGGTTCCAGTTATCTCAAGAGATTTCTACTGAAATCTCGTCCGATGTCATTGGTTCCTCACGAGATTTGGAGTGAAATACCATGCAAGGTCCCTGATGTCTCACGAGATTTGTAGTGAAATCTTGCCCAAGAACCCTGATAGCTCAAGAGAGGTATGGTGAAATCTCACCCCATGTCATTGTGACCTCAACAGATTTGGAGTGAAATCTCACCCAATGCCCATGATCTCATGAGATTTGGAGAGAAATCTCAACCAATATCCATGAGATCTCACGAGATTTGGAGTAAATCTGTCCTGATGTCATGAGATCTCACGAGATTGAGATTGAAATTTCGCTCCATATCCATGAGATTTCACGAGGTTTGGCCTGAATTCTCCAAGGTTAGGATGAGATCTCCGAGACGTGGAGTCAAGTCTCGCTCAACGTCCAAGAGTCCTCATGAGAGTTGGAGTGAAATCTCGCCCAAACTCCCTGATATCTCACGAGATTTGTAGTGAAATCTCACGCGATGTCATTGAGACCTCACGAGATTTGGATTGAAATCTCGCCTGAGGTCCCTGAATATTACGAGATATGTAGTGAAATCTCGCCCGAAGACACTGGGACCTCAGGAGTTTGGAGTGAAATCTCGCCCAATGTCCCTGAGATCTCACGAGATTGGGAGTGATATCTCGCCCGATATCCATGAGATCACACAAGATTTAGATGGAAAACTCGCTCATATCCATGAGAACTGACGAGGTTGTCATTGACGTCTCCAAGGATTGGATGAGATTTAACGGGATGGGAGTAAAATCTCGCCCAAAAACCAGGAGACCTCACGAGAGTTGCAGTGAAATCTCGCCCAAGGTCCTTGATATCTCAAGAGATTTGGAATGAATCTCCCCCGATGTAATTGAGATCTCACGAGATTTGGATAGAAATCTCGCCCAAGGTTGCTGCTATCTCACGAGATCTGTAGGGAAATCTTGCCTGGACTTATTGGGACCTCAGTAGATTTGGAGTGAAATCCAGCCCAATATCCATGAGCTCTCATGAGATTCGGAGTGAAATCTCAATCGATGTCCATGCGATCTCAGGAGATTTGGTGTCACATCCTGCCCGATTTCCATGAGATCTCACGACATTTAGATTGAAACCTCGCCCAGGGTCCCTGATAACTCACGAGATTTGGAGTGAAATCTGCCCGAGGTCATTGAGACCTCACGAGATTTGAATTGAAATCTCACCCCATAATCGTGAGTACTCATGAGATTTGCAGTCATCTCGCCTGATGACCCTGCGTGCTCACAAGATATAGATTGAATTCTCGCTCCATATCCTGAGATCTCACGAGATGTGGACTGAAGTCTCCAAGGTCTGGAGGAGATCTCAGGAGACTTGGAAGAAAATACCCCGAATTCCAAGAGAGCTCACGAGAGTTGGAGTGATCTCGTGCCTAAACTATAAGAGATCTCACGAGAGTTGGAGTAAAATCTCAACCAAGGTTCCAGATATCTCAAGAGATTTATAGTGAAATCTCGCTCGATGTCATTGGTACCTCACGAGATTTGGAGGGAAATATCGCGCAAGGTCCCTGATGTCTCACGAGATTTGTAGTGAAATCTTGCCCAAGACCCCTGATAGTTCAAGAGAGGTATAGTGAAATGTCGCCCCATGTCATTTTGACCTCAAGAGATTTGGAGTGAAATCTCGCCCAAATCCCATGATCTCACGAGATTTGGAGAGAAATCTGCCCGAGGTCATTGAGACCTCATGAGATTTGGTGTGAAATCTCACCCGATATTCGTGAGTACTCACGAGATTTGCAGTCATCTCGCCTGAAGTCCCTGAGTGGTCACAAGATATAGATTGAATTCTCACTCCATATCCCGAGATCTCACGAGTTTTGACTGAAGTCTCCAAGGATTGGATGAGATCTCACGAGACTTGGAGTAAAATATCCGCGAATTCCCAGGAATCTCAAGAGACTTAGAGAGAAATCTCGCCCTAGGTCCCTTTTATCTCACGAGAGTTTAGTGAACTGTCGCCCAATGTCATTGAGACGTCCCCATATTTCGATTGAAATCTCGCCAGAAGTCGCTGATATCTCACGAGATTTGTGGTGAAATCTCGCCCAATGTGATTGTGACCTCAGGAGATTTGTAGTGAAATCTCACCTGATGTGCATGAGATCTCACGATATTTAGAGGGAATCCTCACTCAATATCCATGAGATCTCCCGAAATTGGCACGGACCTCTCCAAGTTTTGGATGAGAGCTCACGAGACCTGGAGTAAAATCTCGCCCAATGACCTAGAGGTCTCACGAGATTTGGAGACAAATCTCACCCAATGTCCATGACATCTCACGAGATTTGGAGTAAAATCTCACCAAATGACCATGAGCTATCTCGAAATTTAGAGTGAAATCTCACCTATTTTCCATGAGATCTCCAGAGATTTGGACTGAGGTCTCCAAATTTGGAAGAGAGCACACGAGATTTGGAGTAAAATCTCAGCTGAATTCCAAGAGATCTCACGAGAATGGTGTGAAATCTCGCCCAAGGTCCCTGCTATCTCACGACATTTGCAGTGAAATCTCGCCCGATTACATTGAGAACTCAGGAGCTTTGGATTGATATTTCACCCACGTTCGCTGAAATCTGACGAGGTTTGTACTGAAATCTCGATCAATTCATTGTGACCTCAGGAGATTTGGGGTGAAATATCACCCGATGTCCATGATATCTCACGAGAATTGGTGTGAAATCTCGCCCAGTATCTTTGAGACCTCACAAGATTTGGATTGAAATCTCACCCAAAGTCCAGGAGATCTCACGAGATTTGGACTGAAGTTTCCAAGGCTTGGATTTGATCTCACGGGACTTGGAATCAAATCTCGCCTGAACTACAAGAGTTCTCACGAGATTGAGAGTGAAATCTCGCCCAAGGTCCCTGCTATCTCATGAGATTAGGAGTTAAACCTTGCCCAAGGTCCCTGATATCTCTCGAGATTTGTAATGAAATCTCGCCCAATGTCATTGTGACCTCAAGAGATATGGAGTGCAATCTCGCCCAAGGTCCATTATCTCACGAGTTTTGGAGACATAGCTCACCCGATGTCCATGAGAGCTCCCAAGATTTGGAGTAAAATCTCGTCTGATGTCCCTGAGATCTCACGAGATGTAGATTAAATCTCCATCCATAGCCATGAGATCTCACGAGATTGGAAATGACGTCTCCAAGGTTTGAATGAGATCTCACAAGACTTGGAGTAAAATCTCGCAAAAGACCAAGAGACCTCACGAGAGTTGGAGTGAAATCTCGCCCATGGTCCCTGATATCTCACGAGATTTGTAATGAACTCACCCAATGTCATTGAGACCTCATGAGATTTGGACCGACATCTCGACCAAGGGCCCTGATATCTCACTAGATTTCTTGAAATCTCGCCTGATGTCATTAGAACCACAGGAGATTTGGAGTGAGTCTCGCCCACTATCCATGAGATCTCACGAGATTTGGTGTCAAAACTCGCCGGATATCCATGAGATCTCACGAGATTTAGATTGAATTCTCACTCAATATCCATGAGATCTCATTCGATTGGCACTGACGTCTCCATGTTTTGGATGAGATCTCACGAGACCTGGAGTAAAAACTCACCCAAAGTCCAACAGATCTCGCGACAGTTGGAGACAAATCTCACCCAAAGTCCATGACATCTCACGAGATTTGAGGTGAAATCTCACCCAATGTCCCTGTGACCTCAAGGAGATTTGGAGTGAAATCTCGCCCAATGTTCATGAGATCCCAAGATATTTGGAGTGAAACCTCAGCCGATGTCCATACGATTTCTCGAAATTGGGAGTAAATTCTTGCCTGATGTCCATGAGGTCTCACGAGATATAGATTGAAATCTCGCTCAATATCCACGAGATCTCACGAGATCTGGACTGAAGTCTCCAAGGTTTGGAGGAGATCTCACGAGACTTGGAGGAAAATACCCCGAATTCCAAGAGAGCTCATGAGAGTTGGAGTGATCTCTTGCCCAAACTACAAGAGATCTCACGAGAGTTGGAGTAAAATCTCAAACAAGGTTCCAGATATCTCAAGAGATTTCTACTGAAATCTCGCCCGATGTCATTGGTACCTCACGAGATTTGGAGTGAAATCTCGCCCGAGGTCCCTGAATATTACAAGATATGTAATGAAATCTCGCCCAAAGTCACTGGGACCTCAGGATTTGGGAGTGAAATCTCGCCCAATGTCCACGAGATCTCACGAGATTTGGAGTGATATCTCGCCCGATATCCATGAGATCACACGAGATTTAGATGGAAAACTCGCTCATAACCATGAGAACTCACGAGGTTGGCATTGACGTCTCCAAGGTTTGGATGAGATTTAACGGGATGGGAGTAAAATCTCGCCCAACGACCAGGAGACCTCACGAGATTTGGAATGAAATCTTGCCCAAGGTCCCTGATATTTCAAGAGATTTGGAATGAATCTCCCCCAATGTCATTGAGATCTCACGAGATTTGGATAGAAATCTCGCCCAAGGTTGCTGCTATCTCACGAGATCTGTAGTGAAATCTCGCCTGGACTCATCAGGACTTCCGGAGTTTTGGAGTGAAATCTAGCCTAATATCCATGAGCTCTCCTGAGATTTGGAGTGAAATCTCAATCGATGTCTATTCGATCTCAGGAGATTTGGTGTCACATCTCGCCCAATTTCCATAAGATATCAAGATATTTAGACTGAAACCTCGCACAGAGTCCCTGATAAATAACAAGCTTTGGAGTGAAATCTGCCCGAGGTCATTGAGACCTCACGAGATTTGGTGTGAAATCTCACCCGATATTCGTGAGTACTCACGAGATTTGCAGTCATCTCGCCTGATGTCACTGAGTGCTCACAAGATATAGATTGAATTCCCGCTCCATATCCTGAGATCTCACGAGTTCTGGACTGAAGTCTCCAAGGATTGGATGAGATCTCATGAGACTTGGAGTAAAATATCCGCGAATTCCCAGAGATCTCACAAGACTTGGAGTGAAATCTCGCCCTAGGTCCCTTTAATCTCACGAGAGTTTAGTGAACTGTCACCCAATGTCATTGAGACGTCCCAATATTTCGATTGAAATCTCGCCAGAGGTCGCTGATATCTCACGAGATTTGTGGTGAAAACTCGCCCAATGGGATTGTGACCTCAGGATATTTGGAGTGAAATCTCACCTGATGTCCATGTGATCTCATGAGATTTAGATGGAATCCTCACTCAATATCCATGCGATCTCGCGAGAATGGCACTGACTCTCCAAATTTTGGATGAGAGCTCACGAGACCTGGAGGAAAATCTCGCCCAAAGTCCAAGAGATCTCACGAGATTTGGAGAGAATTCTCACCCAAAGTCCATGACATCTCAGGAGATTTGGAGGGAATTCTCGCCCGATGTCCATGACATCTCACGAGATTTGGAGTAAAATCTCGCCCAATGACCATGAGCTATCTCAAAATTTAGAGTGAAATCTCACGTATTTTCCATGAGATCTCCAGAGATTTGGACTGAGCTCTCCAAATTTGGAAGAGAGCACATGAGAGTTGGAGTAAAATCTCAGCTGAATTCCAAGAGATCTCACGAGATTTTGAGTAAAATCTCGGCCAAGGTCCCTGATATCTAACGACATTTGTAGTCAAATCTCGCCCGATATCATTGTGACCTCAGGATATTCGGAGTGAAATCTCACCCGAATGTCCCTGAGATCTCACAAGATATGCAGTAAAATCTCACCCGATGCCCATCAGTCTCACGATATTGAGATTGAAATCTTGCTCAATAGCCATTAGATCTCACGAGATTGGCAGTGACGTCGCCAAGGTTTGGAGGAGATCTCACAAGACTGGGAGTAAAATCCCGCGGAAATTCAAGAGATCTCACGAGAGCTGGAGTGAAATCTCGCCCAAGGTCCCTGAGATCTCATGAGATTTGTAGTGACATCTCGCCCAATCTCCTTGTGACCTCAGGAGGTTTGGAGTGAAATCTCGCCTAAATTCCATGAGATCTCATGAGATTTGGAGTGAAATCTGAAACGGTGTCCATGAGATCTCAGGAGATTTGGTGGCAAATCTCGCCCGATATTCATGAGATTTCACGAGATTTAGATTGAAAGCTCGCCCACGGTCGTCCCTGATATCTCACGAGATTTGGAGTGAAATCTGGCCGAGGTCATTGAGACCACACGAAATTTGGAGTGAAATTAGGTCCAATGTCCATGACATATCACGAGATTTGGAATGAATTCTCACCCGATGTCCATAGGATCTCACGATCATTGGACTAATCTCGCCTGATGTCCATGATTTCTCACGAGATATAGAGTGAATTCTCCCTCAATATCCTGAGATCTCACGAGATTTGGACTGAAGTCTCCAAGGATTGGATGAGATCTCATGACACTTGGAGGATTTGATCCCCGAATTCCAAAGGATCTCACGAGAGTTGGAGTGAAATCTCTCCCAAAGTCATTGCGACCTCATGAGATTTGGAGTGAAATCTCGACCAATGTCCATGAGATCTCATGAGATTTGGACTGAGGACTGCAAGTTTTGGATGAGATCTCTCGAGATTCGGAATAAAATCTCACCCGATGCCTATGCAATCCCGTGGGATATAGATGGAAATCTCACTCAATATCCATGAGATCTCACCAGATTTGGACTAAATTCTCCAAGGTTTGGATGAGATCACAAGAGACTCGGAGTAAAATATTCTAGAATTCAAAGAGATCTCACGAGAGTTGGAGTGAAATCTCGCCCAAGGTCCCTGATATCTCACGAGATTTGAAGTGATATCTCGCCCGTGTCATTGATACCTCATGAGATTTGATTGAACTCTTGCCCAAAGTCCATGAAATTTCACGAGATTTGGACAGAGGTCTGCAGGGATTGGTTGAGATCTCACGAGATTTGGAGTAAAATCTCGCCCGATGTCCATGAGATCTCAAGAGATTGAGATTGAAATCTCGCTCAATATGCATGAGATCTCATGAGATGGGCACTGACCTCTCCACGTTTTGGATGAGATCTCACCAGACAGGGAGTAAAAGCTCACCCAAAGTCAAGAGATGTCACAAGCGTTGCAGGGAACTCTCGCCCAAGGTCCCTGCTATCTAACGAGAATTGTAGTGAAATCTCGCCCGATCTCATTGTGACCTCAGGAGATGTGGAGTGAAATCTAGCCCAAATTCCATGAGATTGCATGAGATTTGGTGTGAAATCTCAATCTCAATCTTGTGAGATGATCCCAAGGCTCACGTGAGGTAGGGATAGGACAGAGGTATCTTTCCTTTAGTTACTCTGGGGTTGTGAGTTTAGTAGACAACCTTCGTGGTTTCAAATCCTGTTTTTTTTTTTTCATGAAGCATTCTCATTCCAGGAAGAGAGGATGCTTACAAATGTACGCGTGGAAGCCAAAGGAAGGTGCCAAGTACTTAACTCTCAGATATCACACAGTGAGGGAATGCATATTTCAACTACCATTTGTGTCATGAAGAGAGAAGCGCTTTCTTGTTCTTTTAATAAATTGTACTGTTACTCACCATACAGTACATCATTTGTTTTGGATCTGGGTTCCCTGGTTCATTGTTTTCCTAGAACACCCAGTGCTCCATGCGATACGTGCCGTCCTGATACCCACCACTGGGTTAACTCATCCATCCACCCGTCCCCTCTAAAACCCTCCATTTCTTGGAGTCCGTACTGTCTCATGGTTCATCACCCGCTCCGATTTGCCCCCCTTCATTTTTCCCTTCCTTCTCCTAATGCCCTCCATGCTATTCCTTATGTTCCACAAATCCGTGAAACCCTATGATATTGGCTTTCTCTGCTTGGCCAATTTCATTGAGCATGCTCTCCCCCAGCCCCATCGATGTTGATGCCAAAGTTGGGTATTCATCCTTTCTGATGGCTGAGGATTATTCCCTTGTAGAGATGGACCACATCATCTCTCTCCATTCATCTGTTGAAGGGAATGTCGTCTCTTTCCACGGGTACGCGCATGTGGACCTTGCTGCTATGAACATTGGGGTGCATGTGCCCTTCTTTTCACTCCACCTGTGTCTTGGGGCAAACACCCAGTCGAGCAATTGCTGGGTCAAAAGCTAGCTCTTTTTTGAATTTTCTGAGGAAGCTCCACACTGTTTCCCAAAACGGCTGTACCAACGTGCATTTCCAATGCAGGGTTCGATCCCAGGACCTTGTGATCATGAGCTGAGCTGAAGGCAGACGCTTAATCGACTGAGCCACGCAGGCGTCCCCCTTGCCCTTTGTTCTAACAAGATCTTGAGTTGCCATCAGAGGCCATCGTGCTGTCCCACATGCAGCCAGCACCCAGGGACGGGTGGACAGTTCCAAGCGTGATCCCGTGCTAAGCAAGAGCTGACATCCTAAGGGAAGTATGGCTCTCATGTTCCTGAGTACTTGAATCTTGGCCAGCTAAGTGCTGTGATGGCTAACCGGCTACCCCACATCCCCTGGATGATTGAGATGTCTTCATTTTGAAGAACAGACCATCCCCACAAGGGCATCGTGTTCCTGGAGCTGGTCAGTGCAGACACAAAATTTTTCAAGGAATACGGCACCAAGAATCAGTTCCTAATACTTGGTCGTCAGGTGGCAGAACCAACAGGCTACCCCTGAATCACTGCTACCTCTAACCACTGATTTAAAAGGGCAAATAAGAGCCAGCACCAGGAGCATCCCTTCCCTTTATGGAGGAGGAAGACAGGCCTCGAGCTAAAGCTTACCTGGGGTGGCACATGGCACTTTCCCTTAAGCCAAGTCCACAGCTGATTCTTATTCCCAAAACTGCCAACCTGTTAGGAGAGTGTGCTAGTCACTATGTGTCCCATTTGCGGTTGACATGGGACTCTGGCACTCTTTGTTGTGTTTCCCATGGCCTTGCCCGTTTGTTGAACAAAGGCTTCGGGCATCTTCATGGGCCAAGGTGTTGTGACTCACGTTTAGAGCACGCAGGGATTGGTAGTGATTTCCCACTCTGGACCTCTCCTAAGATAAGACAATCAGAGTCCACTCTTGGAAAGAAAAGGTTGCTCTTTTGGCCCTGAGCACTTGGTACTTGGCCGGCTGCAGACGCACAGAGTTGGGGGTCTACCTTGCCATACTGGCTCCTGGTTGTCTGAGATGCCTTCATTCTCAAGAACAGATGGGATGGGCACGGCCTACTATGCTCTAGGGACTGTTCAGGGCAGAAAGAGCTTTCTACAAGGAATAATGCTCCCAACACCCATTCCAAACATTTGATCCGCAGCTGGGAGTTGCAGCCTGCCACCTCTGAATCACGGCTGCCTCAAGGTACTGATGAAAATGGCAGAAAACCTCCAATGTCAGAAGCTTTCCTCTCCTTGGGGAAAGCTCAAGAGATTGGGTGTAGGCATGGCCAGAGGGTTCGGGAGGGAGCTTGCCTCCATTTCTGGGGCAAGGGGAGCTGAAGTTAGACACCTCACTCCCAGATAACTTTCATTCCCATTGGAAGTGTTGAATTTGGTTTTCCTTGAAGCCATCCCATTCTCTTGCTGTTTTGGTAGCTACGTTTTTTCACATGAAGGAATACTCTGGGTGGCATCTCACAACCCGTGTGTCCACCATACACACAGGCTTGGTGGCAGGTTCCCATTGAGATCCTGTGCTAGGGGAGAGCAATATGTCCGAGAGCCGAAAGGAAAGTTTTCCTTCTGCCTCGGAGTGCTTGGTTCTTGTACCGATCTTTGAAATGTTCTCTTTGGCAGCCAGCTGGTCTCCCTCCCCTGGCTGCCAGAGATGCCTTCGTTCGCAAGAGCAGACAGTTGACACATGTCCGGTATGCTCCGTGACCTCTTCAGGGAAAAAGAGCTCGTGCCAGGAATGCTCCTCCAATGGCTACTTCCAAATGCATCATCAGCTGGGAGAACCAGTCTGCTAACACTAAAGCGTTTCTGGTTTTATCGTGTCCTCTCTCCCCGCCACAGACGGAAAGGCAACAGGAGTGACATCCCATTCCAGAAGATTTCCCACTCTTTACGAAGGAAGAATGAAGACCTCTTGCTTCTTTGGCTCCCAGGGGGAGGCCCTGGAGGTTTCCCATTGCCAATGCCAACAGGCCTTTCTGATCCCGGAGACTAACAGACTTTGCTAGGTATTTTACTCTCAACATTGGTTTACTCTGAACTCCAGGAAAGTCCGCATTGCCTCTCTGTCCGTTTCCATTCCTTTGAACGCTTTTTTGAACTAGGTTGTACAGAACAGAGGCATCTCACAGAGCCATGTCAGGAGGTGTCTTTGCTACCGGTCTACACACTTACCCAAGGGAGCCACACCACAAGCTCAGTGATAAGAGGGCCAGGGAACTCCCCAGGAATCCCTAGGCGCTGCTGTGAGGAAAAGCACCTTCCAGTTGGAATGTGAACCAAGAGCTACATAGACAATCTGCGAGACTACAGGAAGGTGTATAAGCAGGGCCATTTTAACTGAGATAAATCGGTAATGAGACATCTAATTTTTTCCTCTTCCACAAGAAATGAGTCTTCTGGCCAAGCCTACACACAGACATTCACTGCTTGCAAACGTCCAATGCCTTAGGCCTCCTTAGGCCAACATACTTCTGAACAGCATTCTTATGGGGCTCTGTGGCCAACACGTCCCCACAGTCACAAAGAATCTTCCAGATCCTCTAGCTGCATGAACAGGATATTGCTCTGAGACACTGGAGCAGAAGGTCCACAGGGGGAACTTCGGCAGAAAAAGAGCAAGAGGGTGGAAGTGGGTATATGCTGGGCCAAATGTCTTTATTAGAGATGTGATGAGACATCATGTTTTGATTGAGGTGACTAGGCCCATCTCCTCGCAACTCAATTTTCATTCCCAGGAATGAGAAACCACTGTGGGCTTCGGGAAAGGGAAACCGTGTCCTAGACCCGGGAGACCTGTCACCAAGAACTCTGCATTCTTCCCTCAGAATGAGAGGGAAATTTGGTGGTAGTGTTGTGGTGGTGGTGGTGGTGGTGGTCGTGGTGTTTGTTTTGCCCTTCCCATGAATGGATAGAAGCTGCAGTCATTCAGCTATACTAATGGGACTCCCAGGTGATGCTCAAGGTTTTAGATGCAAGCTTTGGTGCTATAGACCTGGAAAGGGCACCTCCTGAACGCACCGGATGCTCCAGCATGCAGCATATGTGTGAACTTTCTGTTCCTCAAAAGGAGGGCATCTCAAGGTCAAGGAGAGAAGAGCCACCTTTCCTTTCCTTGGGGTATCACATAAGGATAGGTTGACTGAGCACAAGACTGAAGAAGGAACTCACGACCAATCGTTGGGTGCTGGCTACTTGGGTAGAATCCCCTCCTCGCCATGCATAAACCAGCTCTAAATTTTAAAAGAGCATCGGCAAGGGCATGGAAATGATTCCCGTGAAGGCCGAAATTTGACAATAAAATTGGGACTAGGATACATCTGGGAATGAAGTGTGTCACTTCATTTCCTTTTACCCAAGAAAGGAGGCCCAGTCCCTCTAAAAACCTGGGGCCAAGCCTACACAGAATCTTTCCTCGCAGGGCACTTCCAAATGTCTTAACCTCTGAGGTCCCCATAGTTCTGACAGCCCGTCACAAGGGGCAACGTGCCCCAATCTCTCCCACAGTCACAAGGACTTAGCTGGACCTGCTTAAATAGAGGCTATTACTCTGAGACACTGGATCTGAATGACGCCCAGGGCAAACTTAGATTGAAAAAAGAGCTAAAGGGTGGGAAATGATGCATGGAAGGCCAACGTTCTTCATTAGCAATGAGAATGGGCTAATGTGAAGAAAGCACAGTCTGCTGACAAGGAGTCTGCTGCAGGGAAATCGTACACCTGTGGGCTTGGGCCAAGGTCAATGTTCCTGCCCTGCACTTGGGAGCCCTGTTATTAAGAGGCTGGCATTCCTCCTTCAGAAAGCGGAAAATCTGCTCTTGGTTTTGTTTTCTGTTCTTAAAATGGCCCTTACCGTGCATGGAGAGGCACAGAAGCAAATGATGTTGACGCTTTTGTCCTCTTGGCTGTCCCTGTGACCTCAAGAGGATTTGGAGTGAAATCTCGCCCAATGTCCATGAGATCCCAAGATATTTGGAGTGAAATGTCAGCCGATGTCCATGCGATTTCAGGAAATTTGGAGTAAATTCGCGCCTGATGTCCATGAGGTCTCACGAGATATAGATTGAAATCTCGCTCAATATCCACGAGATCTCACGAGATTTGGACTGAAGTCTCCAAGGTCTGGATGAGATCTCAGGAGACTTGGAGTAAAATTCCCCGAATTCCAAGAGAGCTCATGAGAGTTGGAGTGAACTCTTGCCCAAACTACAAGAGATCTCATGAGAGTTGGAGTAAAATCTCAACCAAGGTTCCAGATATCTCAAGAGATTTATACTGAAATCTCGCCTGATATCATTGGTACCTCATGAGATTTGGAGTGAAATATCGCCCAAGGTCCCTGATATCTCACGATATTTGTAGTGAAATCTTGCCCAAGACCCCTGATAGCTCAAGAGAGGTATAGTGAAATCTCGTGCCATGTCACTATGACCTCAAGAGATTTGGAGTGAAATCTCGCCCAAATCCCATGATCTCACGAGATTTGGAGAGAAATCTCATCCAATATCCGTGAGATCTCACGAGACTTGGAGTCAAATCTCTCCTGATGTCATGAGATCTCACGAGATTGAGATTGAAATTTTGCTCCATATCTATGACATCTCATGAGATTTGGACTGAATTCTCCAAGGTTTGGATGATTTCTCCGAGACGTGGAGTCAAATCTCGCTCAACGTCCAAGAGTCCTCATGAGAGTTGGAGTGAAATCTCACCCAAACTCCCTGATATCTCACGAGATTTGTAGTGAAATCTCACGCGATGTCATTGAGACCTCACGAGATTTGGATTGAAATCTCGCCCAAGGTCCCTGAATATTACACGATTTGTAGTGAAATCTCGCCTGAAGTCATTGTGACCTCAGGAATTGGGAGTGAAATCTTGCCCAATGTCCATGAGGTCTAACGAGATTTGGAGTGAAATCTCACCCGACGTCCATGAGATCTCACGAGATATGGAGTAAAATCTCGCCCAATATCCATGAGATCACACGAGATTTAGATGGAAAACTCGCTCATATCCATGAGAACTCACGAGGTTGGCATTGACATCTCCAAGTTTTGGATGTGATTTAACGGGATGGGAGTAAAATCTCACCCAAAGACCATGAGACCTCACGAGAGTTGGAGTGAAATCTCGCCCAATGTCCATGAGATCTCATGAGATTTGGATTGAGGTCTGCAAGTTTTGGTTGGGATCTCACGAGATTTGGAGTAAAATCTCACCTGATATCCATGAGATCTCATGGGAATTAGATTGAAATTGTGCTCAATATCCATGAGATCTCACGAGATTTGGGCTGAAGTCTCCAAGGTTTGGATGAGATCTCACGAGACTTGGAGGAAAATATCCCCGAATTCCAAGAGATCTCACGAAATCTGGAGTGAAATCTCGCCCAAGGTCCCTTTTATCTCATGAGAGTGTAGTTAAATCTCCCCCGATGCCATTGAGACCTCATGAGATTTGGATTGATATTTCGCCGAAGTTCGCAGATATCTCATGAGATTTGTAGTGAAATCTCACCCTTGTCATTGGGACCTCACATGTTTTGATTGAAATCTCACTCAAAGTCCATGCGATCTCATGAGATTTGGACTGAGTTCTGCAGGGTTTGGATGAAATCTCATGTGATTTGGAGTAAAATCTCGCCTGATTTCCATGAGTTCTCATGAGATTTAGATTGATTACTCGCTCAATATCCATGAGATCTCACGAGATTGGCACTGATGTCTCCAAGGTTTGGATGAGATCTCACGAATCTTGGAGTAAAATCTCGCCCAAATTCCACGAGATCTCATGAGATTTGGAGTGAAATCTCGCCCAAGGTCCCTGATATCTCACGAGATTTGGAGTGAAATCTCGCCCCATGTCATTGAGACTTCTCGAGATTTCGATTGAAACCTCGCCCAAGTCTCTGATATCTCACGATATTTGGAGTGAAATCTCACCTGATGTTCTTGAGACCTCACAAGATTTGGATTGTAATCTCGCCCAAGGTCCCTGATATCTCACAAGGTTTGGAGTGAAATCTCACCCGATGTCCAAGAGATCTCTCGAGATTTGGAATGAATTCTTGCTCGATGTCCATGACATCTCAGGAGTTTTCGCCCAGTTTGAGCATGATTTGGATGAGGTCTTGCGAGGTTTGGACTGAGGTCTCAGAGGTTTGGATGAGATCTCACAAGATTTGGATGGAAAGCTGGTGAGATTTTTCCCCAGGATGACGAGAGGTCTGTATCAGGACAGAGGTACCTTTCCTTTGATTTCTGTGGTGTTATAAGTTTAGTACAGAGAGCCTTCATGTTTGGAAGCTTGAGAAACTCCCTGAGGAGTCTGGCTCTGTGTTTTCTCATCCTGTCCATGTGGGAGGGTGGGCACATTGCTCCTCCCATCCTTACCTACCCTCCCCTTCTTGGCACTACATGTTGCATGTGAATAAGTGTGCACCAGGCCCATTCATCGTGATTTCATGCTCCCTTCCTACCTGCTCTTCACCAACGAATCTGAAACACCTGGGTTTTCAGTGTGAGACCCCTTATATCTTCCTGCAGGTCATGTGGGAGCAATTAAGAAATGGGACATATTGGAAGTCCTGCCCATTCCTGGCATATGCAGTTCCTACTGACATAAGGTGGGCAAAGTTTGTTCTGCTGGAGCATGCCAGTTCCTCCCACGGGTCCTGGTGTTTGGCTCCAGGTACAATTGGTGTTGGCCCTCGATCTCAATTTCTGGGCCTGAGACATCTCGAGATATGGCTGAGATTTCACGAGGTTGGGCCTGAGATCTCTTGAGGTTTTCCTCACGCTAATGTGTGGTCTGGTTCTGAAAAGAGGTATATTTACAAGTTTTTCTAGGTTTTTGTGAATAATACTTCATCCTTCATGTTTTCAATGACTGGAAAAACTCCCAGGGAGCCTGCTTGTGCGTTCACTTGTCCTGCTCGGGGACAGATGGCTTCTTCCTTCCCCTCCTGCCCTCTTGTTCTATCACTGCCAGTTGAGTGTGAATAAGAGTCCACAGGGCCCATTCATCCTGACTTCAGGTCTCCCTTCTTACTGGCTCTTCAAGCCAGATACTGAAACCCCAGGGATTTAGGTTGAAACACTTTGTGTTTTCGTGCAGGTCGTGTCTGGGAGCAATTGTGAAACCAGAAATGGTTTAAGTTCTGCCTAAACTCGGCAAGTCCATCCTTACTGACATAGGGTTGGCTAAGCAGGCTCCGCAATGGAGTGCATGATCCTCAAAATGGCCTGGGATTTTGGCCACAGCTCCAGTGGGATTAAGCCCTAGACCTCTCGGACAGGGCCTTAGATACCATGAGATTTTGTCCAAGATCTCACAAAATTTCGACGAGAGCTCATGAGATTTGGATGAAGATCTTGTGAGATTATCCCAAGGCTCACGTGAGGTCTGGATAGGACAGAGGTATCTTTCCTTTGTTTTGGTGGGGTTGTGAGGTTAGTAGACAACCTTCGTGTTTTGAAATCCTATTTTTTGCATGAAGCATTCTTGTTTCATGAAGATAGGATGTTTACAAATGTATGTGTGGAAGCCAAAGGAATGTGCCACATACTTAACTCTCAGATATCACACTGTGGGGAATGCATATTTCAACTACCTTCTTGTGTCATGAAGAGGGAAGAGTTTTCTTGTTCTTTTTTTAAATTGTATTGTTAGTTACCATACAGTACATCATTAGTTTTTGATTTGGGTTCCATGGTTCATTGTTTTCATATAACACCCAGTGCTCCATGCAATAAGTGCCCTCCTTAATACCCATCACTGTGTTAACTCATCCCTCCACCTCCTCCCCTCTGAAACCCTCAGTTTCTTGGAGTCCATACTCTCTGATGGTTCGTCTCCCGCTCCGATTTGCCCCCCTTCATTTTTCCCTTCCTTCTCCTAATGCCCTCCATGCTATTCCTTATGTTCTACAAATAAGTGTAGCCCTATGATATTAACTTTCCCTGCTTGGCTTATTTCATTTAGCATGCTCTCCCCCAGCCCCTTCTATGTTGATGCAAAAGTTGGGTATTCATCCTTTCCAATGGCTGAGTAATATTCCCTTGTAGAGATGGACCACATCTTCTTTATCCATTCATCTGTTGAAGGGAATCTCAGCTCTTTCCATCAGTTGGCTATTGCGGACACTGCTGCTATGAACATTGGGCTGCATGTGGCCCTTCTTTTCACTACACCTGTGTCTTGGGGCAAATACCCAGTAGAGCAATTCCTGGGTCATAAGGTAGCTCTATTTTTAATTTTTTGAGGCACATCCACACTGTTTTCCAAAGTGGTTGTACCAACTTGCATTCCCACCAACAGTGGAAGAGGTTCCCCTTTCTCCACAACCTCTCCAACATTTGTTGTTTCTTGCCTTGTCATTTTTAGCCATTCTAACTGGTGTAACATGGTATCTCAATGTGGTTTTGATTTGAATTTCCCTGATGGCTAATAATGATGAACATTTTTTCATGTGTCTTTTAGCCACTTCTATGTCTTCTTTGAGAAGTGTCTGTTCATACCTTCTGCCCAGTTATTGACTTATTTGTCTTTTTAGCAATGAGTTTGAGAAATTCTTTATAGATATTGGATACCAGCCCTTTGACTGTACTGTCATTTGTCAAAATCTTCTCCCATTCCGTGGATTGCCTCCTTGTTTTGTGGACCTTGTTTTGTTTGCTTTGTTGTACAGAAGCTTTTTATCTTGGTGAAGTCTCAAAAGTTCATTATTGCTTTGTTTCCCTTGCCTTTGGGGACATGTCTTGAAAGAAGTTGCTGTGGCTGACATCAAAAGGCTTACTACCTATGTTCTCCTCTAGGATTTTGATGGATTCCTGTCTCATATTGAGGTCTTTCATCCATTTTCAGTTTATTTTTGTGTATGTTGTTAGGGAGTGGTCGAGTTTCATTCTTCTGTATATAGCTGTCCAATTTTTCTAGCACCTTTTATTGATGACACTGTCTTTTTTCCATTGTATATTTTTTCCTGCTTTGTCAAAGACTGACCATAAAGTTGAAGTTCCATATCTGGGCTCTCTATTCTGTTCCATTGGTCTATATATCTGTTTTTGTGCCAGTACTATGCTGTCTTGGTGATCACAGCTTTGTAATATGGCTTGAAATCAGGCAACATGATGCCCCAGCTTTGTTTTTCTTTTTCTACATTCCCTTGGCGATTCGGGATCTTTTCTTGTTCCATACAAATTTTAGGGTTGTTTGTTCAAGCTCTTTGAAAAATGTCATTGGAATTTTGATCGGGATGGCATTGAAGGTATAGATTGCTCTGGGTAGCATAGACATTTTAACAATGTTTTTTCTTCTGACCCATGAGCATGGAGTTTTTTTCCACCTTTTTGTATCTTCTTCAATTTCTTTCATGAGTGTTTTGTAGTTCCTAGAGTATAGATCCTTTACCTCTATGGTTAGGTTTATTCCGAAGTATCTTATGGTTTTTGGTGCTATTGTAAATGGAATCGTTTCTTTAATTTCCCTTTCTACAGTTGCACTGTTATTGTATAATAAAGCAACTGATTTCTGTGCATTGATTTTGTATCCTGCCACATTACTGAATTGCTGTATGAGTTCTAATAATTTGGGGGTAGAGTCTTTTGGATTTTCCTCATAAAGTATCATGAAATCGGGCGCCTGGGTGGCTCAGTTGGTTAAGTGACTGCCTTCAGCTCAGGTCATGATCCTGGAGTCCCGGGATCGAGTCCCACATCGGGCTCCCTGCTCAGCAGGGGGTCTGCTTCTCCCTCTGACCATCTTCCCTCTCGTGCTCTCTCTCATTCTCTCTCTCTCAAATAAATAAAATCTTTAAAAAAAAGTATCATGAAATCTGTGAAGAGAGAGAGTTTGCCTTTTTCTTTGCCAATTTGAATACCTTTTATTTCTTTTTGTTGTCTGATTGCTGTTGCTAGGACTTCTGGTACTACGTTGAACAAGAGTGGCAAGAGTGGGCATCTTTGTCGTGTTCCTGATCTTAAGGGAAAGGCTCTCAGCTTTTCCCCATTGAGGATGATATTGGTTGTGGGTTTTTCACAGATGGATTTTATTATCTTGAGGAATGTTCCCTCTATCCCTATACTCTGAAGAGTCTTAATCAGGAAATGATGTTGTGTTTTCTCTAATGCTTTTTCTGCATCAGTTGAGAGGACCATTCTTTCTTCTCTCTCCTCTTTCTAATGTGTTCTATCACATTGATTGACTTATGAATGTTTAATCCCCCTTGCATCCCGGGAATAAATCCCAATTGGTCATGGTGGATGACCTTTTTAATGTATTGTTGGATCCTATTAGCAAGGATTTTTTTGAGAAATTTTGAATCCATATTCATCAGGGACATCGGTCTGAAGTTCTTTTTGATGTGGTCTTTGCTTGGTTTGGGGATCAAAGTAATGTTGGTCTCATAGAATGGGTCTGGAAGCTTTCCTTCTGTTTCTTTCTTTCCTTTTTCTTTTTTTTTTTTTTTTGAAACAGCTTCAGGTGAACAGGTATTATTTCTTCTTTGAATGTTTGGTAGAATTCCCCAGGTCCATCATGCCCTGGACTCTTGTTTTTTGAGAGGTTTTTGATCACTGCTTCAATCTTGTTACTGGTTATTGGTCTATTCAGATTGTCTTTCTTCCTGTTTCAGTCTTGGGAGTTTATAGGTTTCCAGGAAGACATCTATTTCTTCCAGGTTGCTCAATTTATTGGCATATGGTTATTGATAATAATATCTAATAATTGTTTCTATTTCCTTGGTGTTATTCGTGATCTCTCCCCTTTCATTCATAATTTTATTTCTTGTGTCCTTTCTCTTCTTTTGGGTAAGTCTCAATAGTGCCTCCAAAAAGAGGCACACCAAAAGTTCGATATCTTATTAATTCTTTCAAAGAACCAACTTCTAGTTTCGTTGATCTGATCTACTGTGTTTCTGGTTTCTAATTCATTGATCTCTGCTCTAATCTTAATTATGTCTCTTCTAATGCATGGCCTGGGCATCATTTTTTTGCTTTTCTCCAGTTCTTTAAGGCGTAGAGTTAGTTGGTGAATTCGGGATTTTTCTATTTTTTTTTTTTTGAGTGAGGCTTGGATGGCTATGTATGTCCCCCTTAGTACTGCCTTTGCAGTATCATGACACAGTTTCATGGCATCATTTATTTTTCTAAATCTGTTTTCATGGATTTTAAGCTGTTTTCATGTTTTCTAAACCTGTTTTCATGGATTTTAAGCTGTTTTTCCCAGGCCTTCTCATTTTCCTTTTCTATCAGGTTGTCCTCTAGATCACCAATTCATTCTTATTCCTCCTTTACCTTGGACTCTTACTAGATTTGATTGGATATCATTGATATCATTTTTAAGTTTGACAGTTCAGATCTCCCTTCTCTCCTTAGATACTCTAGGTTGTTATTCATGGATTTCTCCATTCTAGCGTCGTCTTCATAACTGTTACCCTGAACTTTATTTCTGACATCTTCTTTTTTATCTATATCCATTTGTAAATCTGTGGCAGAAGTCACATTTCCTGAGTCTTTCCTTTATTGGGGAATCCTCTTCTTAGTCATACCATTAAGTGGTTGAGGGAATGTACAGAGTCCAAATTATAGACCACAACCCAAGCAAGAAGCACCTGATTTATATGGACCTTAGGATTGTTGGCCTCTTGTTCTCCCAGCCTATCTTCTGGAGGTGGGGACCTGCCCTCCTGTTACTCAGGCAACCTTATTTGGGCAGTATTGACCAGACCGCTGTAAGGGGCATGAGCTCAGTGCCTGGGTCCCCACTCAGTCTCCCTGCAACAGTGAAGTTAATAGTTGGACTCACTCGCTCAGCAAGACTAGGGGTGTCCTAAACCATGGCAAAAAGAGGCACCCCAAAACAAAGGACGAAAAAAAGAAAGAATTGCTCCCATACCACCAGACCAGAGGAAGTGCTAGGCAGGAATGGGAGCAGAAAGGGATTCCTGACACCATGGCTGCACGTCCTCAGGCAGTGTCTGGGGGTGAGGATGCATGGGGGCAAGGAGTGTTTGGGGGAAGCCTTGTTCAGCAAGGGAAGTGGTGGAGGCAAAGGGAGAGGAAGTGAAGCCAAAGGGGAAAGAAAAAAGAAAAGAAAAAAGCAAATAAAACCCCCAGCATCAAGTATTCCCAGGCGGTCTCCCATCCAAGTCCTAACCAGGTCCAACCCTGGTTAGCTTCTGAGACCAGACGAGATGCACTGCCTTCAGGCTGGTGTGGCCATAGATGTGAGTGGCTCTCACTGGGCACCCCAAGAACCAGCTGCGTGCCTCCCAGCCACAGTGCGTGCTGCTCGTCACCCCCTCCACCTGCCCTGGGCCTTGCACCTGCCTGCCTGCGAACTTGCCCAGGGACAAAGCGCCTCCAAAACCTTGCAGTCACAGAAGTCTGGGCACTCTCTGGTCCGGGGACTCACTAGCCCTCCCTCCCCCGCCGCCGCCACCATGGCGGTTTTGCACCGGAGATGGCAACAGGGTGCTTTCAGTCACGGGGGACATTGCCCCATGGTGTTCAGCGCCCCACACCCCACACCTGCCGCCCTGGGGCTGGCTCGGCTTGCCACTTGGCCTTTCCTCCTCTCCACCCTGCTTTGCTCAAAGGCAACACGGAGCCATGGTCGCCACCAGAGACACTCCTCAGCAGCCCAACCTTGTGGCCCTTCCTCTGCCACCCTTCCCCTGCCCACTAACTGACACCAGGACCCGACTGAGAGACCCGAGAGAACGGCTGACATAGACAGACACACAGGGAAAGACAGAGAGAGACATGGAGGGGTAGTCCTAGACAGTGAGGAAGAGAGAGACAGAGTATCCAACACACAGACCCGCTCTGATCCCGAACAGACACAGGGAGACCCTGACCTTGATGCAGATAGGGACAAGAACAGAGACACAGACACACACTGCACACACAGGGGGCTGTTCTGGCGAGGTAGCTATTCCACTGGAGGGTTGTCGTGCTTCGGCGGAGTGAGGAATTCTTTCTTTGGTCTCATCATCCTTTATTTTCGGGGCCTTTTTACCCCGTGTGACTGTCGTCTCCTCTCTTGCTGAACAAGTGAGCCTCGCTGTTGGCTTCACCATTGCAGGGACTGAACACAGACTCGGGGACCAACGGTGCATGAGGTCTGAGTTTTTAGCCATCTTGAGTCCTGGGTACAGGGAGCATGGACCCCAAGGCCCAGCGGCAAACTGACACTGGTCAGTGGGAAGGAAGGGACTGCCCTTTATGCTGGAGCCCAGCGCAGTGCTGCTGGGAGGAAGGTGTAACCGGGCCTGGGCATAAGGTGGGGCCCGTTGTCCGTTGGCTTGTATGCTCAGGCCAGTCCATGTGAATTGTTGGGGCTCCGGGGTGTTGGCTAGGAGGAAGGGCAGAGGCCAAGAACTGAGGGAGAGCATCCCTGTGGAAACTGGATCACAGTCCACTGCCGCTCCCCCCATCCTCACCTAGGTCCTTGCAGTAGGCCCCCTTTTCCTCCCTCCACCCTTACTATCCCTTCCACCATCTCCGCCCTCCTCCTCTTCCCAACCTGCCCCACTGGATCAGGTGTGGTTATGCGTTGTGTCTCTGAGGTGTAAAGGCTGGGTTGTGGCCACCTGCCAGTGTAGCAGGCACCCATAGAGGGCCAGGGAACCACGGTTGGGTGCACGGGTGGTGAGGGAGGGGGCAGGGGGTGTTTGGAGGTAGCCGCATTGGGCAAGGGGGGCCAGTGGCCGCAAAGGGAGAGGAAGGCAGGCAGAATGGGAAAGAAAAGGAAAAAATTTCAGAAAAGAACAAAAGCCTACCTCATGCGGTATTCCCATGCAGTCTCCTATCCAAGTACAAATCCCACCACTAGAATCGAAGCCCCCGAGACCTTCCAGTATAAATCTTGTGAGATCTCATCCAAATCTCTCCTGGTCTTGGGTGAAATATCGTGAGGTCTCAGGTGTTTCCAACTAGATTTTGAGCCAATTTCCACCAACCACATCCAAGACTCCAAGACCTCATAGACCAAATATCATGAGATCTCGCCCAAATCTCAACCCATCATTGCCAAAATATTGTAAGATCTCACAAAGCTCAGGTGAGATTTTGCTACAAATACTGGGACCTGGAATCGAAGCCCCCGGCGCCTCTCAGTCCAAGTCTCATGAGATTGTGCCAAATTCACACTCAGTCTTGGGCGAAATCTGAAGACATCCCACGGAGCTCAGGCGAGAGTTTGTGCCAAATCATGCCAAGTGGTTTCCAAGCCACTGGGACCTTGCAGTCCAATTCTCATGAGATATTGCCAAAATCATGCCCCAGCTCGGGTGAAATCTCAGATGATCTCACAGAATTCGGGCGAGATTTCGGGCCAAATACCACCAGCTCACATCCAAGGATGCAAGACCTCACACTCCAAATCTCATGAGAGCTCACCAATATCTCGCTCAGTCTTGAGCACAATCCCATGAGATATCATGGAGCTCAGGTGAGATTTTGAACCAAATCCCACAAGCATCATCCAAGGATCTGAGCCCTCGCAGTCCAAATCACATGAGATGTCAGGCAGAACCTTGTGAGATCTCACAGAGCTTGGAGGAGATATCTTGCAAAATAACACCAGCTCACATTCAAGGATCTGAGACCTCACAGTCCAAATCTTGTGAAATATCACCCAATTCTCACCACGTCATGGGCAAAATCTCATGAAATCTCATGGATCTCGGGCAAGATTTTGCCCCAAATCCCACCAGCTCACATCCAAGGATCCGAAATTTTGCAGTCCAAACCTTGTGAGATCTCTCCAATATCTCACTCAGTCTTGGGTGAAATCTTGTGAGATCACACAGAGCTTGGTGAGATTTTGCACTAAATCCCGTGAGCTGGAATCCAAGCACCCAAGACCTCTCAGTACCAATGTCATGAGATCTCACCCAAATCTCTCCCCATCATCAGAGAAATCTCGTGAGATCTCATGGAGCTCTGGTGTGATTTTGTGCCAAATACTGGTCACATCCAATCCTCCCTTACCTTGCAGGCCAAATCTCATGAGGTCTCACGCAAATCTGGCCCTGTTTTGAGCAGTCTCATGAGATCTCACAGAGCTAGGGTAAGATTTTGGGCCAAATCCCACCAGCACACATCCAAGGATGCAAGACCTCACACTACAAATCTTGTAAGAGTTCACTGATATCTCGCTCAATCTTGAGTGAAATCTTGTAAGATATCACAGAGCTCAGGTGTTATTTTGAGCCAAATCCCACAAGCATCATCCAAGGCTCCGAGACCTTGCTGGTCAAATCTCATGAAATTTCAGCCAAATCTGACCCTGCCTTGGGCAAAATCTCATGAGATCCCACAGAGCTCGGGTGAGAGTTCGTGCCAAATCCTGCCAGCTCGCATCCAATACCCCAAGACCTTGCAATCAAAATCTCTTGAGATCTCACGGATCTTGGGGGAGACTTCACACCAAATCCTGCAAGATGCATCCAAGCATCTGAGACCTCGCAGTCCAAATCTTGTGAGATCTCACCAATATCTCACCCAGTCTTGGATGAAATTTCATGAGATCTCATGGAGCTCAGGCGAGATTTCAGGCTAAATCCTGCCAGCTGGCATACAAGCCCCCGAGACCTTGTAGGCCAAATCTTGTGAGAACTCTCCAAATCTCGCCCTGTCTTGGGCAAAATCTCACGAGATCTCATGGAGCTTGGGTGAGATTCCACACCAAATATCATCAGCTGGCATCCAACTCCCCAAGACCTTACAATACAAATCTCAGGTGATTTCACCAAAATCACGCTCAGTGTTGGGTGAAATCTCGTGAGATCCCATGGAGCTCAGGCAAGAATTCACACCAAATTCTACCATCTTGCAATCAAGGCCCTGATACTATGCAGTCTAATACTCGTGGGATCTTGCCAATATCTCACCCAGTCTTGGGTGAAATCCCATGAGATCTCCCAGAGCTCAGGCAAGACTTTGCCCCAAATGCCGACAGGTCTCATCCAATGATCTGAGACTTGCAGACCAAATCTCTTGAGATGTTGCCCAAATCTCACCTTGTCTTGGGTGAAAGCTCATGTGATCTCATGGAGGTCTGGTGAGACTACACTCGAAATCACAACAGCTTGTATGCCTGCCTCCAAGAACTCGCATTAAAAAATTTGTGATATGTCAACAAATTCTCACCACTCACAGGCAAAAATAGTGAGAACTCTCAGACCTTGGGAGAGATTTTGTGCCAAATCCCAGCAGCCGCACCCAAGCCTCTGTGAACTCGAAGTTCAAATCTTAGGAGCTCTGGTCCAAATCTCATCCAGTATTGGGCATAATATTGTGAGATCTCATTCCAAATATTGTGGGATTTGATGGACATCTTGCCAGATTTCAACCCAAATATCGTTAGATCTAAGTACAAATCTTGTGAGATCTCAGTCCACATCTTGTAAGACTTTAGTCAACTCTCAAGAGAATTCATTGAACTTTCAGAGACTTCAGTCCAAATCTCATGAGGACTCACATGTATCTTGTGAGATTTCTAGGCAAATCTCCTGAGATATGAGTCCAAATCTCATGGTATCTCAGTCCACATCTCATGAGATTTTATTCCAATCTCGAGAGAACTCATCAAAATTTCAGAGAACACAGTCCAAATCTCGTGAGATCTCACACATATCTTGTGAGATTTCTACCAAATCTTGTGAGCTGTGAGTCCAAATCTCGAAGGAACTCAGTCAAATCCTGGAAGAACTCACTCCAAATCTCCTGATATCTTCAGGCACATCTAGAAAGATTTTGACCCATATCTCGTGAGAACTCAGTCCAAATCTCAAGAGATCAGTCCAACTTTCATTGGAACTCAGTCCAAATCTCACCAGATCTCAGCCCAAATCTCCTGAGATCTCACATACAACTCATTACATTTCTACACAAACCTCATGCATTCTCATGCCAAATTTCATGTGGTCTCATCAAAATCTCACCAATCTCTAAGTCTCAAGAGAACTCAAACAAATCTCATGAGAAATCAGTCCAAATCTTGAGAGATCTCTTCCAAATCTCACCAGATCTCTGTTCAAATCAAGTTAGATCTCCAACCAAACATCATTTGAACTCAGTCCAAATCTCACCAGATCTCAGTCGTAATCTGAGTACTCACACGTATCTTGTGAGATTTCTAGCCAAATCTCATGAGAACTGAATAAAATCTACTGAGGACAGCATTTGAATCTTGTATTATTTCATTCCAAATATCGTGAGAACTCACACACTTCTCACCAGATTTCTCCCAAATCTCATCAGATCTTAGTAAAAATCTCCTGACATCTCAGTCTACATCTTGTGAGATTTAGTCAGATCTCAAAAGAATTCATAGAAATTTCAGAGTCAGTCCAAATCTTATGAGCTTTCACATATATCTTACGAGATTTCTAGGCAAATCTCATGAGATTCGAGTCCAAAGTTCATATCTCAGTCGACATCATGAGATCTTATTCCAAATCTTGAGAGAACTCATTGAAATTTCAGAGAACTCGGTCTAAATCTCATGAGATCTCACACATATCTTGCGAGATTTCTAACCAGATCTTGTGAGATCTGAGTCCAAATCTTGAGAGAACTCAAAGACCGAAGAACTCACTCTAAATCTTGTGATATCTTTAGGCATGTCTAGAAAGATTTCAACCCAAATCTGGTGAGAACTCAGTCCCAATCTCAAGAGATCTCAGTCCAAGTCTCGTTGGAACTCAGTCCAAATCTCTGGAGACCTCACACACAACTCATCACATTTCTACCCAAATCTTGTGTGTTCTCACTCAAAATCTCATGTGGTCTCTTCAAAATCTTTCCATTCTCTTTCCAAATCTCAAGAGAACTCAACCAAATTTTGTGAGAAATCAGTCCAAATCTTGAGAGATCTCTTCTAAATCTCACCAGATCTCAGTTCAAATCTCATGAGATCTTTGTCCAAATCTCATGTGATCTCAGTCAAAATCTTGTGAGATCTCAGTCCAAACTTTGTTTGAACTCAGTCCAAATCTCACCAGATATCAGTCCAAATCTCATAAGATCTCGCACATACCTTGTGACATTTCTAGCCAAATCTCATGAGAACTGAGTAAAATCTCATGAGAACAGTGTGCAAATCACGTATGATCTCATTGTAAATATCATGAGATCTCACAAACATCTCTCCAGATTTCTACCCAAATCTCATCAGATATTAGTACAAATCTATTGAGATCTCAGTCCACATCTCGTGAGATTTTAATACAAATCTCAGGAAAACTCTGCAATTTCAGAGAACTCAGTCCAAATCCCATGGATCTCACACATATCTTGGGGGATTTCTGGGCGATTTGGGTGAGATCTGAGTTCAAATTTCATGAGATCTCAGTCATCTCTTGAGATCTTAGTCAATCTCGATTAAAATTGCAGAGAACTCCACGCAAATCTCATGAGATCTCACATATATCTTGTGAGATTTCTAGTCAAACCTCGTGAGATCTGCGTCCAAATCTTATAAGATCTCAGTCCACATCTCGAGAGATCTTAGTCAAAACTCAAGAGAACTCATTGAAATTTCAGGGAACTCGGTCCAAATCCCATATCACACATATCTTGACAGATTTCTAGCCAAATCTCATGAAATCTGAGTCCAAATCTTGAGAGAACACAGTCAAATCCCTTATGACCTCACTCCAAATCTTCTGATAACTTCAGGCATATCTCATGACATTTTGACCCAAATCTCGTGAGAACTCAGTCCATATCTCAAGAGATCTCAGTCCAAATCACATTGGATCAGTCCCAATCTCATGAGATCTCAGTCTAAATCTCCTGAGATCTCACACACAACATGTCACATTTCTACCCAAATCTCATGCATTCTCAATTCAAGTCTCATGCGATCTCATCCAAATCTTGCCAAACTCTGTCCAAATTTCAAGAGAAATGAACAAAAATCTCCTGAGAACTCAGTCCAAATCTTGAGAGATCTCTTCCAAATCTAGACAGATCTCAGCCCAAATCTCATGAGATCTCACAAATATCTTGCAACATTTCTAGCCCAATCTCATGAGAACTGAGAAATATCTCATGAGAAGTGTCCAAATCTTGAATGATCTTATTCCAAATATTGTGAGATCTGACACACATCTCCCCAGATTTCTACGCAAACCTCGGTAGATCTTAGTACAAATCTCATGAGATCTCAATCCATATTTGTTAAATATTAGTCAAATCTTGAGAGAATTCATTGAAATTTTAGAGAACTCAGTCCAGCACTCATGTGATCTCACCTATATATGTCTTGTGAGATTTCTAGGCAAATCTCATGTGATCTCAGTCCAAATCTTGTAAGATCCCAGTCCAAACTTCATTTGAACTCAGTCCAAAACTCACCAGACCTCAGTCCAAATCTCATGAGATCTCACACATATTTTCCGAGATTTCTAGCCAAATCTCATGAAAACTGAGTAAAATTTCGTGAGAACAGTGTCCGAATCTCGAATGATCTCTTTCCAAATATCATGATACCTGGTACACATCTTGCCAGATTTCTACCTAAATCTCGTCAGATCTTAGTACAAATCTTGTGAGATCTCAGTCTACATCTTGTGAGATCTTAGTCAAATCTCGAGACAATTTATCAAAATTTTAGAGAACTCAGTCCAAATCTTGAGAGATCTCACACATATATGCATCATTTCTTGCCAAATCTCTTGAGAACTGAGTAAAATCTCAAGAGAACAGTGTCTGAAAATGGTGTGATCTCATTCCAAATATCGTGAGATCTCACACACAACTCGTCACATTTCTACCCATATCTGATGTGTTCTCATTCCAAATCTCAGGCGATCTCATCCAAATCTTGCCAATTGTCTAAATCTCAAGAGAACCACCTCCCATGATAACTCAGTCCAAATCTTGAGAGATCTATCCAAATCTCACCAGATCTCAGTCCAAATCTCCTGAGATCCCAAACACAACTAATCACATTTCTACCCAGATCTAAGCTCAACTCTCATGAGCTCTCAGTCCACATCTCATGAAATCATAGTAAAATCTCAAGCGAATTCATCAAAATTTCTGAGTACATGGTCCAAATCTCATGAGACTCAGATACATATTGTGAGATTTCTAGCCAACTCTCATGGGATCTCAGTCCACATCTTGTGAAATCTTAGTCCAAATCTTAAGAGAACTCACTGAAATTTTAGAGATCTCTGTCCAAATCTCGTGAGATCTCACACATATCTTGACAGATTTCTAGCTAAATCTCGTGAGATCTGAGTCCAAATCTCAAGAGAACTTAGTCAATACCCATAAGATCTCACTCCAGGGGAGGAAGGAAAGATTGCAGAGGAGTAGGGGACCCTATTTCAACTGTTCCCTGGAATTGAGCTGGATATCTACCAGACCACTCTGAGCACCCATGAAATCAGCCTGAGATGTAAGAAGATCTGGATCTCTACAAACAGAATATTGCAGACAGTTAGTTTCAAGGTATGAAGCGGGGAGCCATGATTCTGTGGGCAGATATCAGAGGATAAACGGCAACGGGAGGGAGCTTGGCTGTGGGGATCCTACACCACCAGTGAGTGACAGCCTCGCATGCTGGGGACAGGGCACAGACTCACAGACCAGTAGCAGCGGGGAAAGGACTTTAAGGCAGCCCCCGGGGCAAAAACCCAGAGTGGTAGGGTCGTGTATGCAAACTGGGAGCGGCTGGTGGTTTTAGAAGCACAAAAGACAGAGATGTGCTCCGACCTGGAGGCAGAACTGGGAGTGCTGCGGAGGGGCGCAAAACCCAGGACACTGCAGTTTATAGCAGCACAGACAGAAACGGAGACAGTGTGGCCTGGAGAGCTCACTGAAGAACAGACTGCGATCTCCCTGAGGCAGAGGGTTAGAAACGGTCTCCTCCACGACTCGGACGTGGAAACCCATCAGGGAAAGCCACCAGAGAACAAAAGCCCCCAAAACTGATTCCCACTGAGCCCATCCCCCATCACATGGGGGCAGGGCAACTCCATCCAAACAGGGTTGCCTGAGTAACAGCATGGCAGGCCCCTCCCCCAGAAGACGGGCTGGGAAAACAAGAGGCCAGCAACCCTAAGGTCCCAAGAAAACAGGTGCATCTTGCTTGGGTTCTGATCAATAATTTGGACTCTATACATTCCATCAACCACCCACCAACAGAATGACTAGGAGGAGGAACCCTCAAAATAGAAAAGACTCAGAGATTATGACTTATGCCTCAGATTTATAAATGGATGCAGATATAACCAAGATGTCAGAGTTGGAATTCAGGTTAGCAATTGTGAAGACAATAGCTAGAGTGGAGAAATCAATTAATGACAACATAGAATCTCTAAGGGCAGAAATGAAAGGTGAATTGGCAGAACTTAAAAATGCTATCAATGAGATCGAATCCAATCTAGATAATCTAACAGGTAGGATAAGTGAGGCAGAAGAACAAATAAGCAAACTGGAAGACAATATAGTAGATAAAAAGGGAAAAGAGGAGGCCAGGGAAAAACAACTCAGAATCCATGAAAATAGAATCAGAGAAATAAGTGACACCATGAAGCATTCCAATGTCAGAATAATTAGAATCCCGGAGGGAGTGGAGAGAGAGAGAGGACTAGAAGATGTATTTGAGCAAATCGTGGCTGAGAACTTCCCAAATCTGGGGAATGAAACAAACATTAGCGTCCTAGAGGCAGAGAGGACCCCTCCCAAGATCAAGGAAAACGGGCCAACACCCTGGCGTCTAATAGTAAAACTTGCAAATCTTAGAACCAAGGAAACCATCTTAAGGGCAGTTAGGGAGAAGAGATTCCTTATGTACAGAGGGAGGAACATCAGAATAACATCATACTTATCCACAGAAGCCTGGCAAGCCAGAAAGGCCTGGCAAGACATATTCAGGGTACTAAATGAGAACATGCAGCCAAGAATACTTTATCCGGCAAGCCTGTCATTTAGAATGGATGGAGAGATGCAGAGCTTCCACGACCAGCAGAAACTGAAAGAATATGTGACCACTAAGCTGGCCCTGCAAGAAATATTAAGGGGGGTTCTATAAAAGAAGAAAGACCCCAAGAGTGATATACAACAGAAATTTACAGTCACAATCTATAAAAACAACATCTTCACGGGCAACATGATGACAATTAATTCATATCTTTCAATAATCACTCTCAACGTGAACGGCCTAAATGCTCCCATAAAACGGCACGGGGTTGCAGATTGGATAAAAAGACAAGACCCATCCATATGCTGCCTACAAGAGACTCATTTTGAACCTAAAAATAAATCCAGACTGAAAGTGAAGGGATGGAGATCCATCTTCCATGCCAGTGGACCTCAAAAGAAAGCTGGGGTAGCAATTCTTATATCAGACAAATTAGATTTTAAAATAAAGTCTGTAATTAGAGACACAGAAGGACACTATATCATTCTTAAAGGGTCTATCCAACAAGAAGATCTAACAATTGTAAATATCTATGCCCCCAACATGGGAGCAGCCATCTACATAAGCCAACTGTTAACCAAAATAAAGAGTCATATTGATAACAATACATTAATTTTAGGAGACTTCAATACTCCACTCTCAGCAATGGACAGATCATCTAAGCAGAAAATCAACAAGGAAACAAGAGCTTTGAGTGATACACTAGACCAGATGGACCTCATAGATATTTACAGAACATTCCACCCTAAAACAACAGAATACTCATTCTTCTTGAGCGCACATGGAACTTTCTCCAGAATAGACCACATACTGGGTCACAAATCAGGTCTCAACCGATACCAAAAGATTGAGATTATTCCCAGCATATTCTCAGACCACAATGCTTTAAAACTGGAACTCAATCACAAGAAAAAATTTGGCAGAAATTCAAACACTTGGAAGCTAAAGACCACTCTGCTCAAGAATGTATGGGTCAACCAGGAAATCAAAGAAGAACTTAATTCATGGAAACCAATGAGAATGAAAACACATTGGTCCAAAACCTATGGGATACTGCAAAGGTGGTCCTAAGGGGGAAATACATAGCCATCCAAGCCTCACTCAAAAAAATAGAAAAATTCCGAATTCACCAACTAACTCTACACCTTAAAGAACTAGAGAAAAAGCAACAAACGATGCCTAAGCCACACATTAAAAGAGAAATAATTAAAATTAGAGCAGAGATCAATGAATTAGAAACCAGAAACACAGTAGATCAGATCAACGAAACTAGAAGCTTGTTCTTTGAATTAATAAGATCGATAAACCACTGGCCAGACTTATCCAAAAGAAAAGAGAAAGGACCCAAATTAATAAAATTGAATGGAAGGGGAGAGATCACGACTAACACCAAGGAAATAGAAACAATTATTAGAAATTATTATCAACAACTATATGCTAATAAACTGAGCAATCTGGATGAAATGGAGGCCTTCCTGGAAATCTATAAGCTGCCAAGACTGAAACAGGAAGAAATCGACAACCTCAATAAGCCAATAACCAGTAATGAGATTGAAGCAGTGATCAAAAACCTCCCAAAAAACAAGAGTCCATGGCCTGACGGATTCCCTGGGGAATTCTACCAAACATTCAAAGAAGAAATAATAACTGTTCTGCTGAAGCTGTTTCAAAAAATAGAAAGAGAAGGAAAACTTCCAAATGCATTCTATAAGGCCAGCATTACCTTAATCCCCAAACCAGGCAAAGACCTCATCAAAAAGGAGAATTTCAGAACTGTATCCCTGATAAATATGGATTCCAAAATCCTCAACAAAATCCTAGCTAATAGGATCCAGCAATACATTAAAAGAATCATCCACCATGATCAAGTGGGATTTACCCCGGCATGCAAGGGTGGTTCAACATTCGCAAATCAATCAGTGTGATAGAACATATTAATAAGAGGAGGGAGAAGAACCATATGGTCCTCTCAATTGATGCAGAAAAAGCATTTGACAAAATACAACATCATTTCCTGATTAAAACTCTTCAGAGTATAGGGATAGAGGGAACATTCCTCAAGTTCATAGAATCCATCTATGAAAAGCCCACAGCAAATATCATCCTCAATGGGGAAAACCTGAGAGTCTTTGCCTTAAGATCAGGAACGCGTCAAGGATGCCCACTCTCACCACCACTGTTCAACATAGTACTAGAAGTCCTAGCAACAGCAATCAGGCAACAAAAAGAAATAAAAGTATTCAATTGGCAAAGAAGTCAAACTCTCTCTCTTCACAGACGACATGATACTTTATGTGGAAAACCCAAAAGACTCCACCCCCAAGTTACTAGAACTCATACAGCAATTCAGTAATGTGGGAGGATACAAAATCAATGCACAGAAATTAGTTGCTTTCTTATACACTAACAACGCAACTGTAGAAAGAGAAATTAGAGAACGATTCCATTTACAATAGCACCAAATCCATAGGATACCTCGGAATAAACCTAACCACAGAGGTAAAGGATCTATACTCTAGGAACTACAGAACACTCATGAAAGAAATTGAAGAAGACACAAAAAGATGGAAAAATATTCCATGTTCATGGGTCAGAAGAAGAAACATTGTTAAAATGTCTATGCTACCCAGAGCAATCTATACCTTCAATGCCATCCCGATCACAATTCCAATGACATTTTTCAAAGTGCTGGAACAAACAAGCCTAAAATTTGTATGAAATCAGAAAAGGCCCTGAATCACCAAGGAAATGTTGAAAAAGAAAAAACAAAGCTGGGGGCATCACGTTGCCCGATTTCAAGCTATATTACAAAGTTGTGATCACCAAGACAGCATGGTACTGGCACAAAAACAGACATATAGACCAATGGAACAGAATAGAGAACCCAGATATGGACCCTCAACTCTATGGTCAAATAATCTTTGACAAAACAGGAAAAAACATGCAATGGAAAAAAGACAGTTTCTTCAATAAATGGTGCTGGGAAAATTGGACAGCCACATGCAGAAGAATGAAACTCGATCATTCTCTAACACCATTCACAAAGATAAACTCAAACTGGATGAAGGACCTCAATGTGAGACAGGAATCCATCAAAATCCTAGAGGAGAACATAGGCAGTAACCTCTTTGACATCGGCCACAGCAACTTCTTTCAAGATACATCTCCAAAGGCTAGTGAAACAAAAGCAATAATGAACTTTTGGGACTTCATCAAGATAAAAAGCTTCTGCACTGCAAAGGAAACAGTCAACAAAACAAAGAGGCAAACCACAGAACAGGAAAAGATATTTGCAAATGACATTACAGATAAAGGGCTGGTATCCAAGATCTATAAAGAACTTCTCAAACTCAACACCCAAAAAACAAATAATCAAGTCAAAAAGTGGGCAGAAGATATGAAAAGACACTTGTCTGAAGAAGACATACAAATGGCTAACAGACACATGAAAAAATGTTCATCATCATTAGCCATCAGGGAAATTCAAATCAAAACCACATTGAGATACAACCTTACACCAGTTAGAATGGCAAAAATGGACAGGGAATGAAACAACAAATGTTGGAGAGGTTGTGGAGAAAGGGGAACCCTCTTCCACTGTTGGTGGGAATGCAAGTTGGTGCAACCACTTTGGAAAACAGTGTGGAGGTGCCTCAAAAATTTAAAAATAGAGCTACCCTACGACCCAGCAATTGCACTCCTGGATATTTACTCCAAAGACACAGATGTAGTGAAAAGAAGGGCCATATGCACCCCAATGTTCATAGAAGCAATGTCCACAATAGCCAAACTGTGGAAAGAGCCAAGATGCCCTTCAACATATGAATCGATAAAGAAGATGTGGTCCATATATACAATGGAATATTACTCAGCCATCGGAAAGGATGAATACCCAACTTTTACACCAACACAGATGGGACTGGAGGAGATTATGCTAAGTGAAATAAGTCAAGCAGAGAAAGTCAATTATCATATCGTTTCACTTATTTGTGGAACATAAGGAATACCATGGAGGACATTAGGAGAAGGAAGGGGAAAATGGAGGGGGAATTGGAGGGAGAGATGAACCATGAGAGACTATGGACTCTGAGAAACAAACAGGGTTTTAGAGGGGAGGGGGGAGGGGGGATTGGTTAGCCCGGTGATCGGTATTAAGGAGGGCACATACTGCATGGAGCACTGGGTGTTATATGAAAACAATGGATCATGGATCACCACATCAAAAACTAATGATGTATTTTATGGTGACTAATATAACATAATAAAATTTAAAAAACTAATGATGTAATGTATGGTGATTAACATAACATAATAAAATTAAATTTAAAAAAACCCTATGAGATGACACAGGTGTTTAAATGTGAAAAATAAAATAAAATGAAATTAAAATAAAAAAATAAAAGGTGATCAATGTGGGGGCTGAGAAATTGGGTGAACTCTTTTCTTCCTACTTTCTCTTGTTTCTAGATTTTCACCAATAAGAAAAATCTTCCTTTGGGGGAGAAATTTGACAACCTCTATTCTTTTATGAAAATAAATTTTTTGTCACATTGTCAGTCTTCAAAACTCTGTTTCTCTCAAATACTGTTCCCATTTGTCTTCAAATATTGCTGACATTAAAGACAACACCTGTTGTCTATGACCAACCTGTGGTGCTGAAAGGTTATGCTTCTCTGAAATTGACACAGGTTTAAAAAAATAGTAGGAGAAAAATCTTGAGCAGCGCAGAAAGAATAACCAAGGCTTCCCCCCACCAAACCCTCATGTGAGAGTGCAGGTTTCTGAGCAAGACCCTTCTGATCCCCAGGAAGAGAGAAATCAGGTGGCTCTTGAGGGACCAACACTTCTTGTCCCCCCAGGTCATCCCACTGCTGCCATGAATGAAACTGTTCTGATGGCCCCAGACCTCACCCGCAAGGGAGAGACAGGGGTTGGGGGTCGGAGCAGGTGTGGACTCAGGCAGACTTAGGCAGCTGAGGCAGGATTAGAACCCCCACCCCCTTCTCTCTCCTCTGCGCACCTCTCATTGAGTGGACCTGGCATTTCAAACTCAGTCATTACATGCAGAGCACCCATTACATGTCAGGCAGTAGGCCTGTCTTCAAGCATTAACCTCATTTTTTTAACCCCTGCAAAGAACACAATTCTGTGAGGCACACATTCTTAGTCAATAGATTATGACAGGCTCCTTGGACATTACTCACATTGGACTTTTTCAAATAGGTGAACAAATCTGATGTGACTGAACTAGCTTTATTAGAAGAAATTAAGATCACTTATGTTGGTCTACTTTTGACTCTCCTCAAAGATATATAGGTGTGTGTGTGTGTGTGTGTGTGTGTGTGTGTGTGTGTGTGTGTGTATCCAAACAGGTGCATAGCAAATGAACTTCACAGAGAATTTCTTTTGCTCCTCAAGTGAAAATGCAGCCTCACATACAGTTGCCAGATATAATGGAAAAAAGTTTCAAAGTGCAATGCATTATTAGGACATAAACTACAAAATTGTTTGTTGTTTATCTGAAGTTCATGGAAATATAAATCAAATCCACAATGAGATATCACTCATACCTGTTAGAATGGCTCTTTCCAAAAAGAGTACAAATAACAAGTGTCATCACAGAAGTTGGGAGGTGAGGAAGCACAAGGACTTGCAGGGACCGTCCTTTGCTCAGGGACCCCATGTGCTGGGGACAGGAGGCTGCCCCAGGAGCAGCTCGGAGAGCAGACACTCCCAGGCAAGCTCAGTGTCTTGCAGTCCCGGAAAATCCTTGCTGGGACAGAATCTCATGGTTTCAAAGTTAAGAAAGTATAAAACTGTCTTCACACTAGAGCACAAATAGATTTCATAAAACAAACAAGTAACAGGAAAAATCTCTTCCACCAGAATGGTAGAGAAACCATAAAGCTCCAGCATGAAAGGAGGGCACTGGTGACACAAGATTCATGGAGCACAAGGGACCCAGGAGACTGTGAAGGGAGAGGGGAAGAGAGAAATCTTAAATTTCATCCTCTGGGCCTGTATTGTTACTGGTGATTATAATTTGTGCATATTTATATTTTAAAATTAATATTGATAGTGTTAGGCAGCAAGATGTCAGTGTAAGGGGAAAATGCAAATATAAAATTTTTAATGATTAGTAAAAACTCTGTGATTTGTTATTTGAATTCATGTCTCTAACTATGACTCTTTTTGTAGATATCCACTGAAAAAAAGGGAAACAATAATAACCCGGTAGTGAGCACTCCTAGTGTCTCTATTGTGGTATCAAATACCCTTTCTTACTCCACGTACCAGGGCTCAGTTGAGAAATGGATGAAAACAGAAATAACACAATCATAAAAGAATCAACCATTTATCTGCCTGTTTTCATACAGACTCTGTTTCAGGCTACACAGAGCTTATGAATGATAGCTCTTCTCTATGGAATTATTACCACCAGTAAGTGCAGGAAGAATCAGAGAGAAATCAAGCATTAGGAAATCGCCCCCATGTCTCTAATGAGACACTGGATCAGACACATGTCACCAGGGAGTCCCCAGCTCCCTCAGTGGCACTGGTGCTGTTCCCTCGGCCCTTCTGTGTCCCTCACCCCACTGCTCCCCCCTCCTGACCTCCCTCTGTCCCCATGGCTGTGTCCATGTTCTTGGTCTTCTGTCTTGTTGCTGTCTGTCCCTCTGCATCTTTCTCCGTCTCCCGTTCTAGCTGGGTCTCCTTCTCCTGCTTTATTTCTCTTTATCTCTCCTCCATCTCCATCCTGATCTCTTTCTCTGTGTCTCTCATCTGTCTCTGTATTTCTGTCTCCCGACGTCTGTCTGCCCATCTCTACTCTCTAGTTCTTTCATCTATTGACATCTTTCTTATCTATTTCACATTCTCTCTCTCTCTACCTCTCTTTCCATAGTCACAGTAGCTACTTTAAATTCTATGTCATTCCATCTGTGCCATCTCTCTGTCTTCTGATGACCACAGTCTGCTTCTCTCAGTGCCCTCTTCATATGAGCCTCTTCCGTCCATTGTCCTTTTCTTCTCTCTGGTCCTCTTGTCGGGTCTCCTGGGACCTGTGGGATGCAGGTCTGTGCTCGCTATGTTGATGGGATGGGAACAAGCTCACAGATATACATTTACTCCCTCGCCTTCTCCTGATGATCGCACCTGCTGCACACCAAGAGATCAGAACGATGATGGCATGATCACGGTGATAGACTCTCACCAGCATTGCTGCCCTGGGGACACGGTTATCATATACACACTAGTGCTTATGTTTCTATCTCAGCTGGCTGTGAGATGAGGGGCTACCTAGGAACCATGTGGGAAATAGTCTATTTATCATGAATTATTAGAATGTCCTATGATTTCATGACCTGAATGGGTCTCTCTCTCTCTCTCTCTCTCTCTCTCTCTCTCTCTCTCTCTCTCACTCTCTCTGTTGTTTTGTGACCACAGTGAGCCAGGTCAGTAGTGTTCTTAATGAGCTTTGTGGGGACACATACCTTTGTATGGTGAGCACTCAGACAAAGCCCTGGAAGATGCTAGATGTTTAATATATATGTATGAGATAATGTTTCATGTGTTTGTTTTAGAAGATTCTTATAAATGTGTCAATAAAATTGAATTACATATTGTGTCTTTCTTGCATAGATGATTAGAAGAAACTGTTGTGAACAGAATTTTCATGCAGTCAGTCTGGGCTGAAACTTGGATGCGAACATGACACTATACAAATCATGAGTCAACACAATGGACTAAAATAGGGGTTGAGAGTGGAGGAGAGAGGAAGCCAGACGAGGGCCCAGTTTCTGCTCCTGGGCCCAGTGCTCCTTGGTGCCGCTCCGCAGCTTCCCAGAAAGCAGCCCCATCTCCAGCTACTGCTGTAGCAAGGCTGGGCCAGGACAGTTTCCAGAAGAGTCAAGGGGAGCCCAGAACCCTCAGCCAAAGCTTCACATCTGCCTGCTTTTCCCACAGGCTCTGAGGCTGCCAAGTGCTCACAGTCATCAGGAAATGGTGGGTTCAGACTGACTCCATGTGCCTGCCAGCCTTCCAGACCTGCTGGCCTCAGGAATGGTCCAGTCATGGGCCCATCCTGATGCCCAGCTTTCTGCACAGCCAACAATGTCATCTGATCAATGGTGCACTGAGGGGAGATGTCCTTCTCAATATGGAGTTTCAAAATGGGACACCTGGGAGAGTCTGAATGATACCTCCTAACTCTGGGAGGATTTATTGCATTGACAGGACAGAATGACCACTCTAGTCCAAGCCCTGCCACTTGGAGGATGTGTGTCCTTGGGAAGGTCCCTGTAAATGGGAATAATAATGCTCACTCTGCAGACACCGTCCACCATGGGCCTGGGATTGGGCCAAATTGGTTGCTTTGTAAATAAATACTATCAGTAAGTCTTATATATAGTATATTCTTTATAGCAATTTATTCCTCAAATAACACATCAACATAGTGATAATAACCAAATTTGGCAGAGCAGCTAATTGAAATCTTAAAATGTTTCACTTATGCAGAATCACATAAGTAATGGAGCCTTGATTCAAACCCAAGTCTAAAAAAGTCCAAAACCTGTCACACCATCCATTCCATATATTTAGAATTTAATATATATTATATATAATTTCCTTTAAGCTCTAAAGTGTAAGAGATCATGAGGGAAATTTTAGAGAGGTTGCAGAACTCAAGAATACCTCTTACATGTCAGGGAGCAAAGAGCATAAGCTGTTCTTGAAGAGCAGTCATTCAAGTAACAGTACTGGACCTCAGAACATAGTAGAAATTTTTCTAGCGCTGGTGAGTTAATAGTTGCTTGCCTTTTGTGAAAGACTAATTTTTTTAAGGTCATAACAAAAATCATCAATCCAGTAAATAATATCAAATACACCTTGAGCATCCAACATTGTACATATTGATTCTTTCCCTGAATGCATAAAGCAGGGGTTATTCATCCCATTCTGCAGATGACACAGAGGCTTAGGGAGGTTGAGTCACTTACTTGACATTGTTCAGCTAAGACAGAGCATATGGAATGAACTTCAGGTTGGCCAGGCTCTCGAAGCCTGTGCCCTATGTAACCTGCTCGGATGTTTGTGAGTCAGGAATTAATTTCTGTCCTCATTGAGCTGTTGCTTTGAATACAAAAACGTGATCTGGTTAGACTTGCCATTTGTTTGGAATTCTGTGTTTCCTGCGTGAAAAGTACAGTATTTTGACTGCATTGTTACACTGACTTCTAGCACCTTCTGTTGGCCATATCAGTTATATCATACTCCTTATAGTCTTTATTGCTCCCCAGGTAAGTGAAGTCTATTACAGCAAAAGATCAGCTTAGTGAGTGGAAAGGCCCGGAAATACAATGCAGGAAACCTGTTTTACCAAATGTATAATCAGTGTGCTTGGTCATTTTAGTAAGTAGCTTCTTCTTGCAGGTTTCCCTTTTCCCCAGCCTCAAATGAAAGGATTTTGTTATGTTTGGTGTCTTATGTACCTGATAAAACTAGAGTATTGCTTGTAAATAATGCATCTTTATATTTATACAAATGACATACTGTTCCTGTCAGCCCATCTCTGTCCATCTGTCTGTACACCTACGTCACTGCTCTTTTCTGCTCTCAGCCACTGCGCTAATTCATCCACTGACAGCGACAGACACTCGTAACTGCTGCCCAGGCTGGCTTCACCAGCAAGGCTGTCACCAACAGCTCAGGGGCTCTGCATGCTGGGAGTATGCATTTCCCCGGGAATCTGATCCCATGGTTGCTGGTCCCGGGAAATACACATCCACGTTCTCGATAAACACTGCCCATCCTGTGTTATCTGACAGCGAAGTTCTTACCAACCTGATGGCTCCCACACAGCATCATGTTGTTTGAGGAGGTTCTGGGCTCCTGTCTGATGATGAGGAAGCTGAGGGTTTCTGTTTACACCAAGTGTCCATGAAATGTCTCCCTCAGAGACGAGCTTCTCCGTGTGCTTTAGGTGCAGCAAAGGGGAAGCTGGCTTGCAGAGGCTACAGTGCACAGCAGAGCCAGGCTCCTGCGCTGTTGCCGGGCCCCCCATGTCCTGCCTGTGAGCCCTGGAGTCAGTGCTCCTACTGCTGTTTCTCAGCTCTTCATCTGCAGACAGGAAAAGCAGCAGCCACCTCAAAGGTTCATGAAAATTAAATAATGTACTACATGCAGAATATTTAGGAGCGTGTTGGGCAAATAAAACTGTTCGTTATTATTACATTTCCTATTAACATTAATTTATTAATATTATAAATAAAAATAAAGATAATAAAATGATATAAGCATTACATTATTAAAATTAATTCAGATCATAAAATGAATTTATGTCTTCTAGATATTTATCCCTTGTGAGTTTAGGCTATTACAAATATCCTCAGCTAATGTATCATCTGTCTAAACTTTGTCTAAAGCATTTTCATTAAATAGATTTCTCAATTTTGTAGTCACATTTTGCATACTTTGGAGTTTCATTTAAGAAAGGGTTTTTCCCTCTCTAACATCACAAAAGCATTCTCTCATTTATTGTTATCTGCAGTTCCAGATTTTAGCCCGTACTGACCCTGAGATTAGCGTGTCTATACTTCTCTGAATTAATCCATCTCTCAGTCTCTCCTTTATTTGAACCAGTGCACTTGAACATAAGGTCCATGGGGCAGATTCAGAATACAGAGACTTCATCAGTTAGTGGAGGGAGGGAAGGGGAACTTACATCATGTTTACACTGAATGCAGAGAACTGAATGGGTGCTGGCAGAGGAGTGAGCTGCTGGTGAAGGCTTTATTGAGGAGGTGGGACAGGAGGGCAGGGGGGCTGCCCCAGGGTGAGCAGAGTGTAGAGGTGTGGTGGGAGGGCAGCAGGGGCAGTGTGGAGACTCCTCTGAGAGAAGCAGAGGACAAGTACTGGGGAAGATGTGGAGGCCACTGAAAGCCGACCAGAGGCCTGGGGATTAGATACGAAACGCAGAAAATCATCCTTAGTGCATGTGTGTATGGGAGAGAGAGAGAGGAGGAGAGTGGTCCCATTTTGACACCAGAGTTTGCAAACTGGTTTGGGGACTGCAGGCAAACTGGGAAAAGGGGAAGCAGGGAGGTCGGGGGACCACAAGGACCGGGGTCTTCCTTGGCAGGGAGGAGGGCCCTCCCAGATCAGGTTGCAGGGATTACGGGACTCTGTGAGGGAAGAGACGCAGGCAGGGGTCTGTCATCTGGCAAATGAAGCACAGCAGGGGGCTCCCACGTTTGCAGGCCCAAGGCTCTGAAGAAAGGGGGACCCTCGGGGGTGCACGGCAGTGGCATTTTGAAAGAAATTCATTGATGCGATGTCTCAGGGAATGTGGTCCCCGTGCGCAGTAATGGACACTGAGCAAAAGCTTGACAAATATTTAATGAATAAATGCACATGTGGGCTTGGGAGCCCTAATCAGACACTCTGAAGGAAACATTCTCTGGACAGCTGGAACACACACCGAGGAATTGAGGATAACGGAGCCCCACCTGACACCCCCCCATCCAGCACCCACTGGAGAAGCAAGAAAAATTAGTAAAGGTGACAGAGAAGGAACAGAGCAGGAAAACAAGGAAATGCTTTCTTGGGCTTAGGGTTTGGAGAGATTTGGTGGCATCATCAAATGCCACAGAAATCACTTGGTGGTCACGGGCAGGTTTCTGCAGAGCACAGGACACAGAGTGTAACAGTATTTATCCCCAGGGCAGAGAGGACATGAGGGCATCTGCCAGGCGGCAGTGTCCTTGGACACCGCGCTCCTGCCCTGCACCTGCTTTCTGTGGCTTTCCCACGCATTAACAAGTGTTCCTACAGAACTCAGAGCAGCCCCACCCTGGTGAGTGCCAGGCAAGTAAGCTCACAGCTCTGACCCAACCTATAAGAACAAGACCACCTGAGTGTTGGACTTAAGTTCCCAGGGGACTGGGAATGTGCTGGATTCTAGGAAACAAGAGAAGGTTTAGATATCCTTTGAAAGAACTTCAGGGTACCTGGCCTTCCTCTTGATTTGCACTGATTTAAGGGTCATGTCTCAATCAGCATTTAAGCTGAAACAGTCACCATGTGCTGCCATTAAGCAAATTAGAAACGGTTAAACCGGGAGGCACAGACGATTTGGATGGACTCGTAAGCTTACTCCGGCACACGCTGTGTGGCTTCTATGAACAATGTATCAGATACCTTGCTGTGTGCCTTGAGCCCCGTGGGCAGCTGCCAGGGTTCGACCCAGGGGGGCGCCACATGCAGGATAAGGAGAAAGTAGGTCCGACTCAGGCCAGGGTCAAGGATGAATAGAAGTCCATGGCTGTTGACTTCCTAGGTTTGCTGAGAGAATATCAGTCGCTGGCTTCTCCACGCAGCCAACAGATGTCCACTTCCATTTACCCGAGTCCCAGGAAGACCGTGGCTGCACCACCTTGCAGGAGGATGCATGACACTCATCTCCAAAGTCTGGCACATCATGTTTATAAGCTATTCAGCCGGATCCAGGTAGACACCAGAAGGCAGCTTGGGGCTCCTCTGGAAAGATCGATGGGAGTCCCATGAAGGCACACCAGCCTGTGTGGAAGGCTTCCAGGTGTTCGGCCAAGTGACACGTGTGGCATCATCACTGAGCTGCAGGCCTCTGTACCTCACTGATCACTCACAAACTTTACAGTTTCCCCAAGGCTGTTTCTTTGCTGGGCCATCGCCATGGGCCGTGGGGTCCTGCTGGGAATTTTCCAACAGCCTGATTGCAGGCTTCTGTATGTGATACAAGAGAGCTCAGCGTTCTGGGCTGGCACCCCGTTTCCCCACAGCAAAGGCCACGGTGGAGACCGTGGCGGTGTTCTGGCTCCCTCAGAGGCTGTCCCCGTCGTGTCAGGAGGAGCAGGCCATGGTGGAAGCAGTGTGACTATATGGTGCATGGAGCTGTGCCCATCCCTGGGCTGCAGTTGTGCTGAGATACTACTGAAAATCCACACTGAGAGAGGGCTTGCTTGGCAATTATAAACATCACTCAGGTTTAAATGAGAGTCTGGGGGCGCCTGGGTGGCTCAGTCATTAAGCATCTGCCTTCGGCTCAGGTCATGATCCCAGGGGTCCTGGGATCAAGCCCCGCATCAGGCTCCCTGCTCGGCGGGAAGCCTGCTTCTCCCTCTCCCACTCCCCCTGCTTGTGTTCCCTCTCTTGCTGTGTCTCTGTCAAATAAATAAATAAAATCTTTAAAAAAAATGAGAGTCTGTTTCTGATATTGGTGGGAATGCCAGTTGGGTGGCTGTTCAATAAAAACCACAGGCTGGCTCTATGTGATTCTTTGAAGGCCCCTGGTACTATTCGAAGGTCCACATGCCCCTGGGTTTGAAAGAGAAATCAGAAAACACAAAGAGTGGGTGTGGGTAGGGCTTGCTGGGTCAAGGCCCAGCATTTGGAATAAAGCATTGCTACAGATTAGCCACCATATGACCAAGGAATGTGCCTACGATGGTTTGGTGACCTCAGAACTTCAGTCAGACTGAGAGAAGTGAAAAGAGCTTCCACACTAGTAACCCCATGCCCTAGAAAATGCATTGAGTGGAAAAGAAAATTCACACCCTATCTATCTGTAGACATTTCTAGAGAAGATCACTTTCCCATCCCCCTCCCTCTCAGCCTCTTTATTTACAGGGCTTTGGACAATCAAGGATCTTGAAAATTCCTGAAACAAATAATCTGATTATTTGATGTTGAAAGTTTTTTCAAGGGCTCTACACCAGGACAAAATGACTAAGTAAGCACCTGCCATTTTGGAAGGACTTGTTAAATTCATCTAGGAATGTTACAGGTGTCGGCAGAACCTACCTAAGGAACTGTGTCCTGCCAAGCTGTGCACCAGGAGAGCCACTGTGGACTTGCGGGGAGTGTGAGAGGGATTTCAGAGTAACTGCTCCAGGAGAGGCAGCTATTATCTTTCAAGAACATTAGGTGCATTTTATCACAAGAACTGAAATTTCAGTCTCATCTTTAACTCTCCCATGCCCTCCAATGTCAGGAGCGGCTTCCTATTATCAGTCTTACGTTGCTGCAATTTATTTGTTGAACTATTAGCTATGCCACTGGGCAGCACTTGTTATTTTCTTGCACTAAAGGAACATTTGTGATGATCCATCTTCCCTGTCAATTAGCCCCTGGAAAAATCCTGGGTCAGTAACAGCTAATTCCCTGTTAGAAAACCTGAAAGTCGGTAACCCGCCAAGAGAACTGGCACCACGAATCAGAAACACGTAGCAAATTCAGAAGACTAATAATGCCCATTGTTGACCAGCTTACATTGTGTACGGGATTATACTGGCAGAAAAGAGAAAAGAGTAAATCGAATGAAAGATGTTTAAGAATTCTCTTCTCTGAAGAGTGGCCCAGCGAATTGACTTTTCTCTTCCAGGTGATCTATTTGATATACCTACAGCATCAACATATCAGCAAGAAAAGTGACCCAAAAAATGAGCTGGTGGGAGAGCAAAGTGCTGATTATGAGGTCGTCAAATTTTCAGTGATACACAGTTGGTCAACAGCCAGCACCTGCCAGGGGCCTCAGTCCACAGCTGTTATTTGTGCTGCAGTCATTGCTGGGTGAGCAGCAATGACTGGGAGGAAGGGCTTTGGGGAAGGGAGGCGGGGTCTGGAGCACAACCCGGAGGAACAAGCATATTTCCGCACAAATAACAACTCCAACGTACACTGTTCCAAGGAGTGCCTCCGACTGAACCGAGGTTTCTGAAACAAATGACTCCACAGAAGGTATTAGGTCATTGCTGGAGGTTTCCAGAGGTTTATTTGTAATGACACAGCACTGAAAACATAACTCTTACAGATGATTTGTGCATACAGCATACATCGCCTATCTTATTTTAGGACAATCTGGGAAGATGAGTTGCATAAAGAGTTGGAAATTTATAGGAGCTTTTTTTTTATAGTGTTCTTTGAGGGTGGACTTTGATGCCCCATCAACCAGCCAATCTTTGAAAGGCATAAGGTAACACCATAGAGCTGCTCATCCCAACTAGCTTACCTCCAGCTTCAGCAGCTGGACCCTAGATAACGAGGCTCTGCTTTTCCAAAGGGACAAGGAGCCTTGACATGCTATCTGTCATCACATCCTGACAAATGCACATTACCCAACGCAGATACTGTCGACTGTTTTGGCAATGGGATGGTTGGTTTTGCCCCGAGGCAAAACCGCCACTGTAATGCCAGACAGAGCAAGAGCAATGCATGTATCAATGACACTCGAGAGGCAAAAAATACAATGGAACGAAAGGAAGCAACTATGTATATGTAGCTTTGTGCATACACATAGATCTTGGAGTGATGGGAACTAGCATGTGGAACCGCGTGGCCATATACACAGAGAGAGAGGGGTTGGAAAAGAACCTTTTGTGTAGCAGTTGAGTTTGAAACAAGCTTGAAAGGGAGAGAGATCACGTGCTCACACCTGTGCAGGGGAAGGAGATAATCTCGTACTACAGGATAATTCATCGAGTCTTCCGCAGGGCAGGCACTCAGGAACCATACACTTGGTGTTCAGAAATGAAGGTTCTGGTCTGGAGAAAGCTACTTTGGAAACGGTGGGAGGGGATCAAGTACAAGAGTCTCCACAGCTTGGACAAAGCACAAAGAAACCTGTTATGGATAACGTGGGAACCAGTGAGGACTTTATCTGTAATTTACTTGTTTTTCTCTTTTTTTTTTTTTTTTTTTTTTGCACACATGCTCCATTAATATATCTTTCCAAGCTTTGCCTGGCACCAGCCTGTAAATGATTAAGAGTGTAATAGCAAAAGTGAACTCTTCGGGTTTTCATGGAGGTTTAAAAACCCAATTAACAAGGCTCTTTCTACAATACTCTTGGCCCTAATCCAGGCGCCGGGTGAAGTTCTCTGGAAAGAGGCCTTTGTAGGTGGCAAGGTCTCTGTACTGAAGCCAGTCTGATTCCTTCACTCCTACCAGCCAACCTGCATCCTGCAAGACAAAGACAGGGCATTCAAGGTCCAAGGGACTACTGGAAAAATCTGCAAATAAGTTGTTAGGTAAAACAAAAAATAACAGTAAACATTTGAAATGATTTATTTTCTGGATCTGGGAAAGCTAACTGAACATTAAAACAAATAGTATAATTTTGTCTAAAGTACAGCTCGTAGAGGTTAACTGGATTACGACATGAGTTCTTAAGGAAGAGAAAAGGATTAGAATGCTAGCCAGGGCAAAGAGAGGACACCACGTGAAAACATGTCATGCACAGGAACGCTCCCTATTCTGTGCGTCACAGTGCAAAAGTGACATGAGGACCCAGGTCAGACCCTGGTCCATAGTGTGGACCAGGCCATGGGAGTCTCGTATTCCATCCTGAACCACTCGCTTATAGGAAAGAACTCTGTGCCCCCAGCTCAAATCATGTGACCCAAATAAACCAGCATACACAAGGCTTATCATGTAATAGCTGCTACATCTGGATACCTGCTCTCGCCATTCTGTCTTTTGTTGCTGTTATAATATTTCATTTTTCAAGTTTATATGAACTACGAAGCAGTTTGTTGTCATGGCATTCTTGCTGGAAACATTCATATATTCTTTATGTATTTTTTTATCAACTATTCCTCCGAAACATCAGTCTGTCTTACAGGAGTACCATCATAAAAATGAGACATTTAGCCACAAAAAAGGAAACAGAAGCCACCATGTATGGCCATTCAGCTCAAGAGACAATATGTAAAACGGAGAATGGAGGCTGCAATTTGCCCTTGGCCTCTTGCAGATAAGCAAAGCCTGGTTGGAAAAGGCTGAGTGGAAGTAACAGCATGAAACATAGACTGTATGATGCAAAAAATAGTGGGAAATGACTTGTCTTGATTATGTTAACCAGTCCACGAAAGAGATCCCACTTAGGATGAGGAATGGCTAGATTTAATCTGAAGCAATTCCCAACAGAGTTCAAGTACATCAGATAAAATGAGGTCTCCAAAATTAAATAAAGAAGTTGAATACATTCCCATTTGATGTAATCTGAGACTATAAACTGATGCTGCTATATAGACGAACAATATAAGCATTCAGACAGGCTAATTTTTGAAGGTGGAAAAAAAAACGGGGAAAAAGATAACTCAATAAAATGACTGATAATATCCTGGCTAGGAGGAAGAGTGTCCTCTTTAAAATTATGATGTTATATATGTGAAGGGCGAAGTTATACTTAAAGTAAGAGATGATAACTCAATTTTTTCTGAACCTCCGGCAGCATCTAAAAGGCCGTATTTTCCCCCACAAATGTCTATATTTGACTTTATTTACAATGAGGGAAAAATCTAATGGAGCCAAGCAGAGTCATGCATTTTAAAATTGTTTCAATAAAGAAAAAAAGTTAAGAACTGGCACAAACTCAGGATCAAGATATATTCTAACATGTATGTTCTGAAATACAATTTATATAGTAAAATGAAAAATATTAGCCAATATCAATCTCTCGCTGAGGCAAATAGGGAAAATTAAATGTTAACTGTTTAAAATATGTGGTAGACGAAAGACTTACAGTTTTGGCAATGGCAAAATCGCTTGTATGAGATAAGTGCTTCTGCGCAGAACCCTTATAAACACTAGAATAACTATATATCTACATATACATAACTACACATCTATATATACCTATGCGTACATATATGCAACTATTTATATATAGAAATGACATAAAATATCTAACATAAAAAGTTATATAATGGGATTGTTACAAACAACAAGGTGGACATATGTAACAACTATTTGAAGGTATTGGCAGTGACCAAAAGCAGGCAAAAATTAGAGAATATTTAACCCCTAAAAGTAGGAAATTGCAGTGAATGAGATCCGTGCTAATACTAATACAGCTTTCCCTTGAGTATTATCCTCAGTCTGAGTGATGCAGGGCATTCAGAGGAAGAGTGGAGGGCATCCAGAGCAGCTGTATGTTTTTTAATTTTATTTATTTATTAGAGAGAGAGAGCACGACCAGGGGGAGGGACAGAGGGAGGAAGAGAGAGAATCTTAAGCAGGCTCCACACCTAGCACAGAGCCCAACATGGGGCTCAATCTCATGATACTGAGATCATGACCTGAGCTGAAATCAAGAGTCGGATGCTTAAACCCAGGCACCCTGAGCAGCTGTATTTTTAAGGGGAATATTTTGAAAAGAAGAGATGTACAGAGGCAGTTTACCAAATATGTAGAGAAACTTCCCTAAAATCCTGAACTACCCCCAAAAGCTATGAATATACAGGGGTCCCCCAAGGAGTCTGGGAGAAAGCAACAGGAGGAAGGCAGAACAGCCAAGGGGAAATTTAAGCCCTGCCAATGGAGGGGAGGCAGAGTTTAGAGTCTGACTCCCACCAAGTTAGGAGGCTTGGTCAACCCTTCAGGATTTCTACTGAAATCCCAGAAGGGCCATCCTTGGAAGTAAAAGATGACTCAGGACTAAGAATTCATCTTAAAAGTAAAGGCAAAATTGAAACAGAATCATCCTAACAAAGTATAAAACAAAACTTCCATGAATTCAAGCTAATTATCTAGTAACTTCCATGTCTGCTAGGGGGAAAAAGAAACAAGCTTCAGAAACAGAAGATGGAATCCAGACTCTGCAATGTGTCCAGTATCAGTAAACAATTACTAGATATGAGAAAAAAGAGGAACATATCTCCGGCAGACAAAAGGCAACTGATATAAATGTGTGCTGAGATGAACTAGTTTTTTGGAATTAGCAGTAGGAAATTAATGCAGCTATTGCAAATATGTACAAGTACCTAACACTGCAAGTGGCAATAATGAAAGAATAGATAGGAAATCTCAGGGAAGAAATGGCAAGTAAATTTAAAAAAACAAAACAAAACACATGAATATTATAGAACTGCATATGTATAGCAACTGAAATGAAAAAGACACTCAAGTGGCAATAATGAAAGAATAGATAGGAAATCTCAGGGAAGAAATGGCAAGTAAATTTAAAAAAACAAAACAAAACACATGAATATTATAGAACTGCATATGTATAGCAACTGAAATGAAAAAGACACTGGATAAGTTTCACAACCAATTTTAAAGTAGCAGAAGAAAGCGTCACTGTACTTGAAGACAAACCAATAAAAATGATCCAACCTGAGTACCAGAAAGAAATACATAGTGCATAAAAGGAACAGTCTTAGACATCGAGAAGTCCAACAGATGTATAATTAGAGAATCATTAAAAAGAGGAAAAAGAGAATGAGGCAGCAAAGAATTTAAGAAAAATTAGCCAGAAGTCTTCCAAATGTAATGAAAAACATCAGTTTACAAATCTAAGCCCCTCAGTGAACCCCAAGCATGAAAACTACAAAAAAAACACAAGACCTAAGCACATTATATTGAACCTATGAAAACTAAAGATACAGAGAAATTCTTAAAAGCAGTCAGGGAAAAAGGCACATTGGATACCCAGAAACAACAGTAAACAAATGGCAGCTGATTTCTAGTCAGAAACAGCAGAAAACAGAAAACAATGGAACATCTTAAAGAGTTGAAAGAAAAAAAGTCAACTCAGAATTCTTTCTCTTGGGAAAAGATCTTTAAAAAATGAAGATGAATAAAGAGATTTTCAGATAAACAGAAGCTGAGAGTATTTATTGCCAGCAGATTAGCACTATAGAAATTAGTAAAGAAAATTTTTTGGGTGCCTGGGTGGCTCAGTTGGTTAAGCATCTGCCTTAGGCTCAGGTCATGATCTGAGGGTCCTTGGATCGAGCCCCGCATCGGGTTCCCTGCTCGGTGGGGAGCCTGCTTCTCCCTCTCCTTCTGCCCCTCCTGATGCTCATGCTCTCTCTCTCTCTCTCTCTAATAAATAAATAAAATCTTAAAAACAAAAAAAAAAAAGAAAGGAAAAAATTGTTTTCAGGCAGGGGCACCTGGCCGGCTCAGAGCATGGGACTCTTGATCTCAGGGTTGTGAGTTTGAGCCCCACACTGGGTGTAGAGATTACTTAAAAATAAAATCTTAAAAAAAAAAGCAAGAAGGAAAAAGAAAAGGCACTCTGAAAAACAGTATTTAAAATAAGAAAAAGAAAGAAGGAAAATTTTTCAGGTGGAAAGACATGAGACCAGATGGAAATTCAGATCTGTAGGAAGAACCAGGAAGAGCACAGGAAATGGTAAAGATGTTGGTAGACATAAAGACTAGTTTTTTCCTCTTAATTTCTTTAAAAGATAACTTTTGGTTAATGCAAAAAATATTAGTTTATATAATGGAGTTTGGGTTTTTTTTTAAGATTTTATTTATTTATTTGACAGAGAGAGACACAGTGAGAGAGGGAACACAAGCAGGGGGCAGTGGGAGAGGGAGAAGCAAGCTTCTCACAGAGCCGGGAGTCCAATTCGGGGCTCAATCCCAGGACCCTGGGATCATGACCTGAGCCGAAGGCAGATATTTAATGACTGAGCCACCCAGGCACCCCTATAATGGAGTTTTTAATGATTTTTAGATATGTAACCACTTTTGCCTGATACTAGTAATTAATGCTTTGTCACTTTTTGTGTGTGTACTTGAAGAGTACATCTGAGGTTTTAACAATTTCATTAATTCTTTCAAAGAACTAACTTTTGGATTTATTAGCTTTCTCCATTGTGCCTCTTTTAGTGCAATCTTTTGTGCATTTATTTTTATTATTTCTTCCTTCCATGTGCTTTGTACTTAATTGGATCTATTTTTTTATCTTCTTGGACTAAAAACTTAGAAATTGATGATCACCAGGAAATATTTTTTTTAATTTACACTATGATTTCTTTGGTCCAGATTATTCAGAGGTATATTTTTAAATTTTTTAAATACTTAGAGCTTTTAAAGCTATATTGTTGTTATTGATCTCTAATTGAATTTTATTGTGGTAGAGACTTTGTTTGTTTGACCCAGCACCTGCTCTATCTTTTAAATGTACTATCAAGAGAAAGAACAAAATGTGGGGCCATGGGAAACCTTAACCTCTAAGGTAGTGACCTTATTTTGGGGGAAGATTTCTTAAAGAAATCTCCTTAAGAATATTATAGAGATTAGAGCTCTTCTCTCCAGAAAAACATGTTAATAGGCACATTTACATATTTTGCATACGATTTAGGGACTCACAAATCCTACGAATAAGAACAAAGAACAAAATGGAATTCTCAGCATCTTCACATCAGGACACTATGCTCAAAGGTGATTTATTTTAAGAGTCTTTCAAAATTGAGGTATAATTTCAATCCTGGGTAATGCAAACATCATTTAGGTATACACTTTAGTCAGTTTTGACAAATGCATACACACATGTAATCCACATCACTATTCAGATAGAAAACATTTCCATCCCCAGAAAGTTCCCTCATGTTCCTTCCTGGTCAGTCTCTATACCCCTAGAGGCAACTACTTTTAAAAGGGATTTTGACCATACAATACATCATTAGTTTTTGATGTAGTGATCCACGATTCATTGTTTTCAGATTAACACCCAGTGCTCCATGCAGTACGTGCCCTCCTTAATACTCATCACTGGTGACTAACATAACGTAACAAGATAAAATTAAAAAAAAAAGGGGGGGATTTTGAGTGCACATGGATAGTCGCTATATTTCCTAAAAACTGATGTATCAGAGACAATAACCCTAGAAAGTGGATGCAAAGTAAGAAATGGTCATCTAGAATGGATAAAGAAGATGTGGTATATATACACAATGGAATATTATGCAGCCATCAAAAGGAATGAGATCTTGCCATTTGCAACGACGTGGATGGAACTGGAGGGTGTTATGCTGAGTGAAATAAGTCAATCAGAGAAAGACATGTATCACATGACCTCACTGATATGAGGAATTCTTAATCTCAGGAAACAAACTGAGTGTTACTGGAGTGGTTGGGGGTGGGAGGGATGGGATGGCTGGGTGATAGACATTGGGGAGGGTATGTGCTACGGTGAGCGCTGTGAATTGTGCAAGACTGTTGAATCACAGATCTGTACTTCTGAAACAAATAACGCAACATATTTTAAGAAAAAAGAAAAAGAAGAAGATAACAGGAGAGGAAGAAAAGGGGAGTATGTCAGAGGGGGAGACGAACCATGAGAGATGATGGACTCTGAAAAACAAACTGAGGGTTCTAGAGGGTAGGGGGGTGGGGGGATGGGTTAGCCTGGTGATGGGTATTGAGGAGGGCACGTTCTGCATGGAGCACTGGGTGTTATGAACAAACAATGAATCATGGAACACTGCACCAAAAACTAATGATGTAATATATGGTGATTAACATAACAATAAAAAATTAAAAAAAAAAGAAATGGTCATCTATTAAGAAACAATATAACAGTATCCCAAAAGAGGTGTCCTAAAAAGCTACAGTTAGCCATGTCCTGTGCTCATAAGCCCTAAATCCTTTTCAGAGGTGCCTTGCAGCATTTCAGAAAATAGAAATGTCTTCAGTTACCACTGTGTCCCAGTGACCCTCAGAGAAAAAAAAAAAAAACATAGTCCACAGAACCTTTCAATCTCACTCTTTACCTGGTCAGCTTCTGAATCTGAGGGGACCACCAACACCACGTCACCCCTTTGTAAGGTAAGTTCATCAGAATTTGCTGCTTCAAAATCATGCAGTGTTTCCACCTGCAAAAGATTTTTAAAGAATTTACTAATTTTTAAAAAGAAAAGGAAATGTAACATTGAAGTCTTCCAGCCAGATTATCAGCAAGTACTTGTAGGCTTTCCAAGCTAGGTAAAGACAATGATCCCAGCATACCCCAAGGAAGAAGACCTTTAATCATAGAAAGGAAGTCCTGTTTACTTAAAACATCCAATTCTTGAAGACTGATATTAAGACAATTTGGATATACGTTTAGTAATGCAATGCCTCTGCAAGAGTTGACATGTAGTGCAATTAAATTCTAATTCGTCATATTTTTGTTAGATATTTTCATTTTATTATCACTCATGTTTTATTATTGTTCTTAAACTTGAACTAATAATGCCTAGTGGAAAATTCCTCTAACCTCACTTCTGTTGAATAATTAATAATTCGAAAAATCAGGGGCACCTGGGTGGCACAGTCGGTTAAGCATCAGACTCTTGATTTTGGCTCTCAGATCACGATCTCAGGGTAGTGAGATCGAGCACCAGGCTGGGTTTCACACTGAGTGTGAAGCCTGCTTAAGATTCTCTCTCCCTCTCTCTCTGCTGCTCCCCTGACTCCTCCCACCAATAAAATTACAATTAAATAAAATAGTACATATAACATTTTAAAAAATAATGGGAAAAATCATCACTTCCCATATTTTATGGGAATTACTACTTAATTAAACCCTGTGATCAATTTCTTTAAAAACTTCCTATCTTAACCTTTAAACCATGCCAATCTGTTTCTTTTCTTTCTCTTTTCTTTCTTTCTTTTTTTTTTTAAATTGAAATATATTTGGAGTGCCTGGCTGGCTTAGTTGGAAGAGCATGCGACTCTTGATCTTGGGGTTGTGAGTCTGAGCCCCAAGTTGGGTGTAGAGATTACTTAAATAAATAAATAAAATTTAAAAACCAAAATAAATTTGACATATATTGTGCAAATTTCAAGTGTACAGCATGCTAATTTGATACATTTGTATACTGTAGTATGATGCCATTATAGCAATACTGAGCACCTCTATCACGTTATGTAATTATCATTTGTTTCTAGTGGCTAGAATAATTAAGATCTAGTCTCTGAGCAAATTTGATGATTATGATACAGTATTGTCTATATTCGCCATGCTGTGCATTAGATCTCTAGGGCTTATCTACTACTCACTGTGAGTTTATACCCTTAAACAATACTGTCCTCTCCCCCTACCCTTTTTCTCCTTTTTTTGAAAGATTTCTTTAAAATTTAATCATAAAAGTTTTTGAGAAACAAAAGCAGAAAGAGTAATATAATGACCCAGGTACTCACCCAACTTGAGCAACTACTCAGTCATGGAGGGTTTATTTCTCCATGTCCCTCTCCTCAGCCCTACCCCCTGAGATTAAGTGATTGGCTATTAAAATGTGTATTTTTTTATATAGAATCATAAAATGTCAGAGCTGGAAACGACAATCTTATTCCCCAATTCACAGAGTGAGGAGTGATGTTCCTCAGGCCACACTGCAGTTAGGGAGGGAAGCCGGGGTGCGTCCAGGCAGGCTGGTGTATAATCCAGCCCCAAGCAGATGCATACACGGAGGATTTCAAAGGCCTGGTCTGAGCCCAGGGCTGGAGGGACTCACAGGGCTGGAAGAGAAGCACGGGAGGGCACATAGGGGGTGGGTTGGGGGGGTTCACCCATTCACTACCAAGGGGCATATCATTTGTCCTGTGGCAAACAATCTTTAACTATGGATTGCAGAAAAATGGAAAGTAATTACTGTCGTTTCTGCTTGCCCAGCAGCCCGGAAATCCTATCATTTTACCCTGTGACGTGGGGAAAGCAGTACCCAGAAAGAATACGTATGGCAAAATGCAAACGGAAACATCCGAAAACCAAAGGTTCCAGCAAAGGGGTCCCAAAGCCAAGGAAGGACGAATGGCCCCCAGATTAAAACAAGACAAAATGACAAGACCTTGTAGAGGAAGCCAGAAGGCACTTCCTGAGCCACCTCGCTTGCAGATGGAGTGGAGGGCAGTGGCTGGGAGTCCTGGCCCGCCTCGGGCTCTGCGGCCAGTTCTGGCAGCTCACCGACGGGGCCCGGAAGAGCCGCGGCATTGGGGGTCTCCACCGACTCTGCACCTGCCGGCGCTTCGTGATCTCCCTCCCCTTCATTGTTGGAGGCGGGCTCTATGACGACTGAAGGGATCACTTTCTCCTGGAGGGAGAAAAATGTGGCGGTGCTGAGCAGGTGCTGGGAAGACAGACTTCTACGTCCTCCGGTGCGCTGTGCACTGCTTCCGTCCCTGACACACCCTCCTTGGCTCCCACGTTCCCCACCTCCCCCATTCCACAAAATGCCCGCCGTTCCCCAAACCTGGCCCAAACCTTTGGGCCTCAAGCCTTGCAAGACCTTCCTCCTGGCATGGTCACCTTCCTCACTCTCCTGAGACAGAAACCCTTAGTGGGATTAATTTCTGGATCCTTGAGCAGTCAGGCCGTTTGCAAAGAGTGGGTTTCTGTGGAAATTGGGAAAAGGCATAGGAGACTGCGGCGGGGGGGGGAGTACTGTGGGGGTGGGGAGACCATCCTGAAGGGGAACGTCATAGGGTCCCAAGAATGGCCTCATTTTTGCCGTGGTCCACTCTTGTCCCACTGAATACTAACACTCTTTGAAGCTGACATTTAAACTCCTGTGACTGCTTTTCTCCCAGAGACCCACGGGACTCCTGACTAGCCTGTAACCGTATTGTTTGTACAGATCTGGCTGGTGTTTGGAGAAAATCCAGGTCTGTTTTGTTTGCTGATTATCACAGAGCCCACACTGCAGTTAGAGCTGGAGGGATGACAGTTCCCACCAACCACTCCTCCGAGGACTCTACACTGGGGGGTGGGGAGGGGAGCAGAACCAAAGGATCAAGATCTCCTTTTTATTTTGTAACAAAGATGCGAGAGGAGACGAATTTCACTAGCATAATGGAAGCCTGGAGATGTTTATTGCCTTTCAGATCAAGTTCTCTATTCCCTCAGCTATCAGTGGGCTTAAGCACTTCCATTCTTCAATTTGGAGAAAATAATACACTTTTCCAAGTCTAACAATATAGTACAAAAACACTTCTGGCGTTGTGACAAGAAAAATCTCATGAACAAATGGCACATATTTTTGCGTTATTTCTCCAAATACCAATACTACCTGATGTTTTTCTAGTGGGATGAAAGGGAGCATTTATTTTCAAGCTTTGAGTAACCCTGAAGAGATCTGGGGGAAATTTCTTATGAGTAAACTAATCAGGACAAAGGAGAGCATCACATCGAGAGCCCACTTTTGTTACCCTTCTGGAATCCAGACCAAGTGTGAGGTTTAGAAGACCTGCCCTTGCTGTGTGTGCCCCCCACATCATGGAATATATGGATTTGTGGACTTTGAACAAACACTTCTCTGAAGAAGTGAGGAGCTGGGGCTAGTCCAATGACTTCATGTATGTATTTAATGACCTGTTGGCCTCCTGAACGTGCCAACAGGAATGGACTTTTGCTGAAAGGAGCTCCCCAATGGTGAATTTGGGGCGCTTTGGTGATAATAACAATCCCCAAATACTACTAATAATGATAGGACATAACTATTAATATTGGGTTCTCCCCGCGTGCCTGCCACTGGGCAAAGCACTGGATGGCTATTTCCTCGCGTAATCGGCACAATCTGCCATCCGGTCACATTCTCTTCCTCACGCTTACATCATCTGTGCTTTATTCTTTTTCTCCATCACTGGGGGCCTGTGTGAACCTCGCAATGCTGACGCTGGGAGAAAGCCCGGCTCAGACTCTTGTTGACAATCTTATATGCAAATACATAAATAATAAATAAAAATATAAAGAACACATATATAATAAATTTAAAATATAAAAAATTCTACAAATGTATGTAATTATATTATCTATGTAGAATTTTATTTTAAATTTATTTTGTCTATATAATTGTATATTGTTTAATAGTATATATGTAATTGTATACTGTATATTGTGTATGTGTATGTATGTATGTGTATATATAAAATTGTATTTGGTGAAGCAGGGTACCATGTAATGGCCACAAACCTGTTCTGCACCCAGAGTTGTTACCAGCACTCACAAATAAACCGCATTCCACCCTGGGCACTGCCTCCCTAGAACTTCCATTTCCCTGGGATACTCACTTGAGGGGCAGCTGCTTCTGGTTCTTCCGGTTGAGATCGGTCACTATCTACAGGCTGTGTGGTATCAGCGTCAGTCCTGGCCTCCTCCACACCTGCTCCTTCCCCAGCAGGAAGAGCTGCCTTCTCTGTCTCTGCTTCCTCCACTGGGGCCTCCTCAGCGGCTGACACCACGGTTCCAACAGCCACATCGGCGTCCGTTCCAGGTATGACCTGCAGCCCGGACACCAGACAGGCCATGTCTGTATCTGCACAGGGCCTCAAGAAGAGCCAGCCCCAGCCCTTTCACCTCCGGCCCCTCTGTGGAGGCTATCAGGTGTGGAAAGCTCTGTGGAAGGTACCGAAGCTCAGGATTCCGGCAAGGCAGAGTCTGCCCTCCGTCCATCAGAACTGACTGCTCTTCCCCCGGAATGCAGGGCACAGCACAGGGAACCTAGCCAATGGTACTGTAAGAGCACTGTAGGGTGCCAGATGGTGGCTCCACTTGAGGTGAGCGGAGCATAACATACAGACCTGTGCAATCACTATGCTGTACACAAGAAACTAAGAGAACATTACGTGTCAACTCTACTTCAGTTAAAAAAAACAAACAAACAAACAAACAAAAACACCCATCCTTTCTGGGCCCCCAACGAGGCTACATTCCTCTGCTTTCCTTGCAGTCAGGTTCAGCAAATGGAATTTGAGTGGAAGTGACCTAAGTCATTCAAGAGACATGGCTTTTAAGGGTTGGGTGGTCCCCTTCACAAGCTGTTTCTACTTTGGTTGCCTGAAAGCTGATGGTCACAAAACTCTTGAAGACATCAGAGTCACAAAATGGAAGGGGCCTTGCCCCAAAACCTGTGTCATGGAAGAAAGCTCCGTAAGAAAGGCATCCTCATCATGCACAGTCAGAATTTAGAAAAACCACATTTCAGTATAAACTCTAAAATCTTCATGGGGAAGGTCCCAGAAGCTAAATCACATTCATGAAAAAAAAAATACACTGGGGAGTTTTCTCAATGAGACTTCTTGAGAATGAAGGGCAAATAATTTTTGTCATGAAATATGCATTATAATAAAAACTCAAATCAGATTTTGAGTTAATAGGAGAAGTGCAAAAGAAAAAAATGAGTATTTTCTAAAGTTGCAGGCAGTCCAAAGAAGAGTTGTAAGTAGTGTTTAAAACTTGCACTACTTAAATAAAGAAAGTGCAATCAGAAGTTTTAACTTTAGGCAGATTGGTTGCAGAGCACACATCTAAGACTCTAACATCAGTGTGGCAGGCCTGATTTGAGAAGCTCAAATCAGAAAAGACTGAGGAAGAAGAATATTCGATTGAGCTTATATAATATACCCAGGACACGTATTCCAAAAATTGATCTTGCTATCTTGGTGTGATTAGCATTAGCCATTCCTCTTCTCTATTGAATAAATTTTACCCAGTTTGTCCTATTGGGTTAGGAAAGCTCCAGTGTTGTTGATACTGACTCTCGGACAGAGAGCAGGGGATGGACAATGCCTGCCGAGTGGGCATCAGAAGTGGGAGATAGAGAACGTGAGCCACATACCTACTCTCAAAGCAGCACATTTTTAAAAAAAACCTTCCTTCTGACTCAAATTTATAGGTAATAAATTAAAGAGAAATGACCTGCCACCGAATACATTTTTCTACAACATAATATTTTACTTTAGGGATGAAAAATAGTGCTAACAGCAATACTATTTGTTATATGGCCAAAGATTATTCATATTCTTAGACCTTTACTTGCCTCTCATAGAAATTTGGCTCATGCAGAATGTGCAATGATCCAAAATGTCGTCACACCCATGACGTACCGTTTCTTTTTCTTTTCTTTCCACCCTGTCTTTAAGTTACTGGGTTCAGAAAAGTAATTCTTTATGTGAATTGTAATATATTCATTTAAAGCAAATTTAAATGCTAACAATTATCGAAGTGGGGATTCATATTTTGGTGAATGACTGACAATCCCCCTAATAGAAAGTTTAAAAATTTAAGAGAATTACATCTCTTGTTTTAAATCAACATGGTCTTTGTATGGATGTACCATTGATATTGTCAAGAGAGTAATAGTGAAAACATAAATTAGCAGGGCATCTTCATTCCAAGAAGAGCAGTGAACAATTGCTCATAGCTTTATTGTTGAAGAAATCAACAGGCTTTCTCCAGGACCCTAAGGATTACCTAGCAAAGTTCTTCCACATCAGAACTATACATAAAGACAACATGCATACAATGGACTTTCAGGCTCAAATGTAGAAAGCAAGTTGTGTTATTGGAATTCCAAGTAATTTATGCTTTCCATCTGCTTGGAAAATCACACCATGGAGTGAATATCCCCCTGGTTTCAAGAGCATCAAACCAGATGGACTATATATCATGCAGATGGTACGGGCAAACAGAACAGTACACACCACCACACACACATAACACACATACACATAGTTACAGGAAAGCAACCACTCTGTGGTTTAATAATCCTCCAAGTGATTATGCATAAATCCTTCCATACATATATGTGCCAAGCACATACTATTAGTGATTGGATTTTACTCTCAACTGAATTGATATATGTCCAGAAGAGAATATATTTCTGTGAAGTATTAATGGTGTTGCCAAAAATAATTTAACTCTCTCCATACAAATAGAATGTTAATGATGAGTCCCTGATTTACCTCTAGCACTCTAAGTAGCTATGAATTTGATTGCATCCGATTTTACTACTGCAAGATGTACCTTGCAATATGTCATCATCTTGCCTTTGCTAAGTAAGTTAAACAGGCGTCTTTGGCTGGATGTGATTTAGACCAGACAGTGTGGCTGCTGTGATGCTGGCCACCAGCAGGGGGAGGCCAAAGGCTCTGTCTGTCCACACTCTGATGTTTGCTGAACTCAAAAAGCACAAATAGCCCAGCTTCTACCTGTCAGCAATCTACCTGACCTCTGTAGCATACACAAAAAGGGATGAAAGGATGATGGCCAATAAATATCACCAAAAGATTGAAATTAACAATGCTAGTAAAGGCGGGGCACCAAGGAAACTGGCACTTTGACTACAGAGCAGAATAAACCAAACATTTTGAATGACCTACTTGGAAAAGGGAAGAAATTAACATCCCTCCCTTCTCTGAGTCCATTAGCAATGAATTCCTATTTCTCTAGCCAAATACAACACTTTGATTTTACAGACCTTAAGACGGTTACAGAAACAGAAGGGACTGTCTGCTACCTATATTCCCTCCTATCTTTTTGCCTCCAGAATTGCTCTGAAAATCAGGGGTCCCCAATCCTCCCTTTATGCCTGGAATCTGTTGCACATTTTCTGCTCTTTACCAAAATATTTCCAATGCATATTTACCGACTGCAATAACAGAACCACATAAAAATACAACAGAAAACAGGACTCCCATTTGCTCGGATTAAGTGTTAGCTCCAGATCGAAAAGAGTTTCAGCGACAGAGTTATCCCTCTTTTTGTTATTATTTTTATGGAGTCCAATTTGTTAGCTATTCATAGATTGAGAAATGGAAAACATTTTCTGGACTCTGTTTGCTACCAGAGATGTTACACCTGCTAGGAAAAACCACAAAGATTCATGACTTCTATTTTTTTTTTTTAAGTGTCATCCAGGGAGACCAGACGAATGAAACCATGGAAAGTATTTCAAGCCTTTGATGTTCAATTTTTCTTGTTCCTCCAAATGTTAAAGGAAACACCATTATCTTATCCTCTGCCCAGACTGTACTGTCTGTTGGCCAAATATATTTTTGCGGGGAGGGGGGGAGACATACAATGCAGAGAGACATTAAAAAGTTCTCCCTGCCCTCAGGCACGTTTACTGTATCCACAAAGCCCATGAGGCACAGACACCCTATTGCAATTTGCACGTGCATCACACAAACCACAAGGACCAGCATGGAATGTCTTTGAGGTGAACGGCTCTCGTTTTATCACACCACACAGATCTTACTGCTTTCTTCAACTTCTGCCTCAACAAACTCCTTGATGAAAAGCGATGTGGTCATGGCATTCATGTCAGTGTCCTCCCAAACACCTCTTAGCAAAATTTCTGGAGGTGGGATAAAATGAATGCATGCAACAATGGCCTGTGTATCCTGCAAAGTAGGGAGACACAACAGGATGACAGAGAAGAGCCAAGACCTCCAGGAGACGGCGCCCTGAAGGCAGGTCAACAGGGACCCAGACTCCAGATGAGCAGTGATTGGCTACGCGAGAATTTGTGATCTTTGGGCTTTGTGTAATTTATGGATTCATTTTATTTACTGTTTGTTTCCTTGGCAATGTGGGCTCTGAGCAATGCCTGAGAAGCCACCTGCCAGTAACTGGTCTGGGTGAGGACAACCCTGGTATAAAATTCCATATGTATCTATTGGCTAGGTTATTTCAACTGAAATTCCTCTGATTAAAAAAAAATAATGGAGACCATGGGTTTAAAGATAATAAAAGAAGTAACATTTATTTATTTTCAATCATTTTCTGGACCTAGTGGGGCTTTATTGTCTGTTTTTTTTATAACACAGGGATCTTGTTTCTTAGAAAAATTTTATCAATGGCCTATATAATTTGTACTTTATTGTGTTTTCTATTTGACAACTTATTTATATCATTTTTGTCATTGAACACTAGTTGGTTTCTAGCTTTTAAATGTTATAATACTCCGAAGGGAGATCTTGGTTTGTAACCATATTAATAGCAATTGGTTAGACTGTACATTTAAATAATTTAAATACTAAACACTAATCCTTTTATTCATTTATAATGTTTCTATTAAGGACTGTTTTTGAGTTTTTGCCCAGCATTTTATTATAACAGTCAATACAGAGAAAATAAAAAGAACCAGGCAGTGAACATCCAAATACCTACCATCTGGTAGCTTCAAATGACATGTTACATTTGCCTTATTCTTTCCATCCATGATGACTTTGAGTCATCTTTCGGTCTATCACAATACATCTTCATAAAATGTTTTTCAGGAATTCTCTAGTGATTCTATAGCCTTTCTATATTTGATAATATCTCTCTGCTGCTTTCACATGTGACCAAGTACACTGTCTTGGGGTAAAACGGCTACAATGTGATTTTTTGTGTGTTCAAAGTCAGCCAGGCGTTCCAACTTTAGCTCAGGGGAGGGCGTGTCTGAGGTCCACCTGATTGTTCTTTGCTAGCATGTTCTTTCCCCCCAGTCGAAACACTTGCAGAACTTTCTTGTAAACTCTGAATTTAAAATTTTAAAAGAATACATTCAGATGTTAGTCCGTCATTAATTCTGCCTTTTGTTGGTGATTTCTCATGATCTGCAGGCAGGAATCCCTTCAACTAGAAAAATGTTTCTTGCGTGGGGCTGGCTGGTGGGGCGGCTACTCCTTTCTTCACGGTTCCTTCTTGGCAAACTGATTAGCAGTGCGTCCTTTCCTCAGTCTTTGGCCCCCACGCCTACCATCTTTCCTTATGATTTTCCTCTTTGTGTTGGAAGAGCTCCACCAGTCTACCTATCACTTCTCTACAGTGTGGTGTCTGGTCTTCACCCCTTCATCCACAAGTTTTAATTCTAGTATTACATCTCCTCCCCTTAAAGTTGTTTCTTATGTCATGGAGCTCCCTTTTCATATGTCTCAGAAGTAGCTTCCTTATCTCAATGTGGTTACCTTATCACTCCTCTTTCAATTTTGTTTCCCATGATGAAGGTCATCTTGGAATTTTACTGACAAAAAAAAATCTGGTAATTTTTTGTTGTTGTTCTCTAAAGAAAATTTGAACTCTACAATGCAATTCCTTCCTTCTTTTGTGATGCTCTTTCTATAGGCTCTATGACATTTTATTTTATTTTAAATATTTATTTATTTATTTATTTGACAGAGACAGACACAGCAAGAGAGGGAACACAGGCAGGGGGAGTGGGAGAGAGAGAAGCAGGCCTCCCGCCGAGCAGGGAGCCCGATGCGGGGCTCGATCCCAGGACCCTGGGATCATGACCTGAGCAGAAGGCAGACACTTAACGACTGAGCCACCCAGGCGCCCCTCTATGCCATTTTAAAAACATGTTTGTTTCATGATTTAAAATGAGGTGAGATCCCTCCAGGCCTGATCAGCGGACATAGGATCATTTTCTTTGTTCCTTTTCCTCCCCGTGTAGGCATTTTAGATGTTCTTTTCAGAACAGCAGCTGGGGAGTGATTCACCAAGCATCTACACACAAACATCGGTCTTGAATGCCCCAATGGATGTGTCAAAGAGTGAGCTGCTGTGAGAAAAGCAGCAGGCCGAAGAGGACCTGGGTGCTTTGGACCGATGCCCCATGCTCACAGTGGGCTGGATGCCAATCGTCTTTCTACCTGAACTGGATGGATGAAGCTGTCACATATTTATCCATGCCAGGCTCCGTGATTGTTATTTAAAGATCTGTTCCAGCCTCGGTTTGTGCAAAATCCTCCTGGGCTTGGCCAGTATTTCTAGAATATAGTACCACTGAAACTTTCACTTTTTTGTATAAAGTATAAGGAGCATTAAAATAAAAAAAAAACTAGTAATAGTGAATCTGATATAATTTTTTGTGATTTATTTTTTAATGTTTTCAGGTTTCTCATTTAATTTTCCATTACATGCTCCTGGGATGCATTTCATTTTCATTAAAATACTCCTGGGGCAAGTGACACAAATGATAAGTAAAGGATGTAAGAAATGCACTGTATATTGTTAATTTGGTTAAAGAACACTTTATACTGGAGTCAGAGTGCCCATCTTCTAGACATTTGCTCTTGGAAGAGGTGCTTGACTGAAAGATCACTGAATTCTAGGTTCACCAATTTACCCCAAGCATGGCGTAATCATTCTGATCCAGATGCAGGCTTCTGTTCGACAGTTTCAATGTATGCACATTCTGCAGCCCATGGGGGAAACCAACCTTTCCTGTGACTCTAGGGCTCTCTAGGCCTTATCCCGGATGTGTCCCATTTACTGCATAATATGTGCCCAACATCCCTATTAGGTATCATTCCCATTTTCTACACAAGCCAGCTAACTCTAAGAGATCAAGTAACTCAGGCTGTCAGTAAACCAGGACTGATGCAGTTTGTCTAACTCTAAATTCCATGTTTTATCATACCATCCTGTATCCAAGAAGATGACACTCCTCTCGAATCAGAGTTCTGTAATGATCCTAAGATGTGGAGCGTCCCCACGGACCACTGCTCCCTCTGGACAACCCCAAGCAAGGGATGCTTGATAAAGAATATGAGTGGAATTTCATAAACTAGAATACATTCACTTACAGTCTCGGAATGCTACTCTTTAAAATGAGATTCATAGTTTATAAATAAAATACTCATTTACATGTACTATTGGGTATCTAAGCAAATATGTCATAAAATCCTTCTTAATTAAGAGCTAATTACATGATAGAAAGTTAACGAGAAGTGCTTGGTCGGAGAGAATTTCCCTTAACATTAGTTTTGCTCATCGGCCCACAGATTCACTGTTTAGAAAAATATGTGTGGAATGGGAAAGTAAAAGATCAACCACCTCCTGGCTTTATCCATTGCACTGCAGAGTTAGAAATTTGGCACCTGGACATTCATAGTTGTGTTCACAGGTTAGAGATGAGTAGGCTCCCAAAGCTGGAAGGACCACAGGACTCACCTAACCCATCCTACAGGGCAGGAGACAGGATAGAATGAAGTACCACTGCAGTGACAACCGGGGATCCGAGTTTTAGTTCTGATTCTTGCACTCATCAGCATGAGAGATGGAGGGACCCCTGAGCCCCTCTGGGAAGTACAAAGGGAGATAAATTATATCACAGAGGGAATCCTGGTCATAGGCGATCCTTGCCTTTTCCTGGCCATCCCTTAATCTGGATCCAATGTGAGTCCTTGGTTTGTCTGAAGAGCCAAGCATTTCTATGGAAATACAGGATTTTCCTCCAGATGCATTTTAAAGAAAAGCCTAAGAGGCAGCTAGCCTCATTACAGCCCTGGAGACTGATGTACCAAGCCATGGGCTGGTGGCCAGTACTCCTCTTCACACAAACTCTACTTAGGACAGCTCAGGTCCTCAGTTTCCTTCAGCAGGATGGCAGAGGTGAGCCCTCCCCCAGAACACCAGGCCTCCAATGGTGCTCCTGTCCAAGGTGGCACCTGGTATTACAAACTTCATTTGATATAACCATGGGCGTCCCTTTCTAATAAAGGAAGTTAGTGGTTTTCTTCCCCTTGACCATCTCAATCATCTTTTTTCAATCTACTCCCTGAGTACTGCCTGCAGTGCCATCATGAACCTTCAGCAGCCGGGTCCCAGCACAGCTCGGCCACTGGCAGCACTGTTGCCATGGCAACGCCTGTCTGAATTAGCACCACACTTTTCTGCAGAACCTCAGATCTTCAACATTAATGAATTTTTGGTGAATCTGGCCTTTCAGGTCATGGCCAAATATCCAATAATGATACACAGTAGAACACGGAAGGTTAAATTAGAGGTTTGTTTGCAAAGTCTATGAAAGACGTGGATAGGAAAGGTGGATTTCTCTTTCAAAGCAAAGGTGAATGCAGTGTGTTGTGCACTCTCAAGAGATGGCACCATGAGTAAGATCTAGTTTCCAAAGTAGCCAGTCACAAAAACAGCCTCATTAAGGAAAATGCCTTTACACTGCAATGAACAGTTGACCTTGCCCCTGGCCCCATTATCTTTGAATGATCCATGAAGCATTTGTTGCCACTGCTCAGACTGCCTTCTTGTGAGCGGACCCAAGCTTGGGGTGGCAGAAGGTGGGTCCGCCAGACCCACCCAGAGACTAGACCAAAAATGGTGATCTGCAAATCACCTAAATGTCATCATGGTCTGTCGGCAAAACTCCCACCCTGACCCTGCCAAAAACCACATGCACCTTTCGGGGCAGCCTAGAACCCACCCAGATGACAGACTAGAGCCTGAATCTTGAGGAAGGGTAGGCAGCGGATGGTGGCCCTTGGAAGACCCAACTGCCAACCCTCTGGTTTTTGTAGCCTTTGAATAGCTTGTGGCATTGGTAAGTAAAACCTATGCTGGGATGATCTGTCATGTCAATTGCCTAGCAAATATCACAAGGGATTTGGAAATCCTTAATTTTTTAATGTAATAAGTTGTAGATTTTTGAACACAGGAAGAGAACATAGAGTTTAACAGGTACAGCACTCTTACAGGGGTGAAAACTGGCAGAGAAGGGTGAGATGATTTCTCCAGGGCCACCTCACTGGTTAACCATGGAAACAATGCTCCAGACTCTCAATTCAGGGGTCTTTCTTTTACATCCTCTTTGATACTTGCTTTACATCCAAAGTAGGGGATTAGAACACACGTTCCTTCTGAGAAGCTCAAGGCTAAGCCTGCACAAGCATTTCTGCTTTCATTTTGCCCCTTCAGCTATAAACCAGGTACTTCCACTGGATCTAAATATTGGTTGTAGGATGTGCTGATGTCAGCATGGACAGATTTCAGCCTAGCTGTGACCCCGATGGCTTTAGTAAACTGGTCTATAAATATACTTCTGGAAAGCCTGCCCTTTTAAAAAAACATAGCATCTGGTGTAGTCAATAGATGGTTGTCTATGGATTAAGTTGCCAGGATTTGAATTTCATGTTACCACTTTCTGGGTGTGTTCTTGGTTAAATCACTTAAACTCTGTGTCTCCATTTCCTTAGCCTGTAAAATGGGACAACAATTTCCCAGGGCTGCTGTGAGAGAACACGTCAAACATCAGCCCTCAGTGCTGTCTACGATTACAATATGACCCCTGTGTACTTTAACTTTGCTCTCCTGCTGTTCCAGTCAGACCTCCTTTCCTTTCGGACCACACAAAGTAGGCCTCAAAGAAAGCATCTGAGCCACTTGGGACTTGCGAGAACAGAAGGCAATTTGTCAGAGAAAATTTCTCTGATCTCAAAAAGAACATTTTTTCCTGATCATACATTTGGTTCCAAATCGTGTCCACTCATGAGGAGTGGTCCATGTAAGGGGCCCTTCTGCCCTGGGGGGAGCTGGGAGGATAGACCGAACAAGAAAGGGCAAGAAGCAGACACAGAATGGGAACACATGCTGGTCTGGTTGTTCAGCTCCACATTATCCACGGACTAGATAAATCTCCACGCTGTCACCCATAGAGTGAGAGGGATGAGCCAGCAGAAGTTGTCTCTAAGGCTCTGCCATGTCTCTGCCACGTCTAACTCTGACGTATGGGGAGGGACAGGGATTGAGGTTTGCAGGGGGAGAGGAGGTGGGCATTACTGTCAAAAACTTGAATGGGTCTGGTCTTACACAGGCTGTACAAGTGTGCTGATGGCTAGGAATGGTTTCCATGTGGGCTTGTGAATTGGACCAACACACACTAAGAAGAGAGAATAGGGGAGGTTTTTTTTTTTTTTTTTTATCCCAGTTAATTACAACCAAAGCCCTGTTAAAAATGTCAAGCCAAAACACAAGATGTCCTATGTGACAAAAAGATTACACCAAGACAGACAAAACGTTACTCATTGTATGATTCCATTTATACGAACCTTGCTCTCCTGCTGTTCCAGTCAGACCACCTTTCCCTTCGGGCCACACAAAGTAAGTCTCAAAGAGAGCATCTGAGCCACTTGGGACTTGGACCCAGAAAGCATATCGGCAGTTACCAGGGTCTGGCAGAGGGGATGGAGTAACTGCTTAATGGGTAGGAGGTTTGCGGTAATGACGATGTTTTGGAACCAGACAGAGGTTAACAGTTGTACAACATTATGAATATACTAAAGCCAAACTGTTCACTTTAAATGGATTAATTTTGTATTATGTGAATTTCACCTCATTTTTTAAAAAAGCACACATCAAGACTAACACTTAAAAAATCACTAGGCACCCATCATCTACAAAGAGCTCCTCAACAATGGAAGAACCACCTGAAACCTGATATTCACCTCTAAGTATCACACTTAGAACAAACGATAATAGTGCACAACCCTCACCCAGGCCTGTTCAAGAAGCGGCTTTGTTCTTCCTGAGGAAGATAGTAAGGTACATCATTTCCAAGGCATATGTATATTTAATTTAATTTACAGCATGCTTCAGAGTGAGCACTTTGAGTCTGGACATAATTCTACGACCATGAAGGACAGACAAAAAATCAAGCTCCTCTGGCTTCCTGTGATCTATTAGGTCTTCTTCTGACCTATTGGGGGCTCATACCTGGAGGCACAGTGGGAGCCCTGCTCTCATGTTTACTCCACACAAGGAGAAAACTCAAATGCTCTTTCCCATGCACATGACCATCCCCAAGGAAATCCCGATGGCTGTGCAGTCTTGGCCTCCTCCACCACCAGTGTTTGTGAACAAGGGTGGCAGGAGCCGTGCCTACTGCCTGCATCACTGTCTCCCCTAGATTGGAACAAAGCCTGACATCTACAGAGAACTCAAATTATACTTGTCAACTGAATGAAGGAAGAAACGAGCACATGCCTTCGATTCAAGCCGACAGGAATCTTCCTGGCACAATGAAGTTCATAGACTGTGGTCTGGCATATATACATATATATTTGGTGGTTGAAAGTGGTCTTGACAAGTCAGCTTAAGTCTGGTGATGTTTTCAAAAAATCAAACGCAGTGAACACAAAAGTAGTCCCCAAAATAATAGGCCAGTGTTTCATCTTCCAGGATTCTCCACCAATTCCAAAAACATCTTTATCTTGATCTTTTTCCCATTTATGTTTTAGAAATGATGATAGCCCTAAATTGAATTGCAGTGTATTTCTTTAAAAACAACAGGCCAAAAAAAAAAAAAAAAAAGAAAAAAACAACCCAAAACAAAACATGCTTTGGTCCAGTTCAAGTCAAAATACAGGAGCTGACAGAAATTTAGAAAAAATTAGAGTATGACTCTCTACAAGAAAATGGAATCAATGACCTAAGCCAAAGGCAGGTGCTTAACCAACTGAGCCACCCAGGTGCCTCTGTACTGTACACTTCGTTAAATGTTTTTAAAATCATCCTTGGTTAAAAAGATTCTAAATCTTTATAGTAGGTATGATATAGTAGCTACTTAAATGACTGGTAGCTATTTATATTGTTTACTGGAAAACCAATGAATTTGGAGTCTGAAAAAACAAAAACCTACTTCTATACGTCTGTTATAATGAGGGTAGGTGCACGAGGTACGAAGTCAGGGCCCTTGGAGAGGTGATCATGGACAATCAACATTCCAGCCCATATTTAACACGTGAGCTTGTCTATTTCACACTTCCTAGCTACTGCACAACATCAAACAGCTTTGCTCAAAACCATGGGTGTTTTGGCATTAAGCCTTACACTGAGTAGTCTGGGCCATGGAACCAATGTGGTTTAAAAGCACTGGTGAAGATGAAGTCTGTGCTACTTTTCAAAATAGAAACTGGTAAGAACTTTTTGGAAGCGAAGCAATTTTTAAATCAACATCTAAACCTCATCAGTATCTTTCTAACTCCCTGGTATCATCCGTATTCTTTAAAAAATCACATCTCTTTTTTAATTATAACAGTAGTAAAACAAAATCAACAGTATCTTTCCCTTCCTTTGTTATTAAATAATCTTAAAGCTAAGTTGGAGGACATCACAATCAGACACCAAACAAAAGGGTTCCCTCTGTACTGAGATATGGAGATCACTAGTGAATCTGGGAGAAAAAGTGGACGCTGGAGCCTGGAGCCTCAGCACTCCCCAATTTACAGTCTGTGCAAGCAGCACTTCCAAGAGGGACTTAAACTAGAACACCACATTTCTTATTTTCCCTACAGGACTTGGTTTCTTTATCTCTGTATCTTTAAATGGAAAACATGATCATTTTGCTTGAGTTATTCTTAATCTGTATTTCCCATCACTATCTTGCCCTACTATTTATTTTTCTACTCTATTAATAAACTACAGATTTGACAGATGACCTACCCTCTTCCCAGTAAAATAACAACAAATAAGAGCAAAATATAACTTATATTTCTCTAGTTACCTAATCTAGTCAATGTTGTTTTGAGGGAGAGGGAGACTGGTTTTCATCTCTGTACAGATTCTATAAAGGCTGTAGGAAATGGTAACCTGATTGAGATTCTTGGGAGATATTTTAACTGTATTTCGTCAACAAACTATTTTTCACTCTCCATGAATTATTTTTTTTTAAGTAGGCTCCATGCCCAGCGTGGAGCCCAACGTGGGGCTTGAACTCACGACCCTGAGATCAAGACATGAGCTGAGATCAAGAGTCAGATGCCCACCCAGGTGCCCCTCTCCATTAGTATTTTGAATTTAAGTTTCCTTAGTATTATCCTACAATTTCCTGAGTGTTACACTATCCAATTCAACATGGTGCACATAGAGCTCATCCCAGTTTGTGTGTGATGTGGTGTGGTATATGGCTGTATGGAACAGGGTAAGAACAGGTTTCCAAGCAGACAAAGGGTTCCCACCCTCTACATCCTCAAGGTCCCTCTTTTTGTAAGAGCCAGTATCAGACATGATATTGAAGAAATGGTTATACAACACACAGGAACCTTTATAGATTCAAGGATTTTTAATATGGGATTTTAATCCCTTGTCAGGACTTAACCAACCTACAAAACTAGTATTGTAAGAAATCAATATGTAGACACAAGCAACAAAGTTATGATCCTTCTGTTCATCACCTGCAGGTTGGTCCCTCACTGGAGGCACATCTCTACCAATCACAGGTAGAGCACAGCACTAACAAGGCTGGTTATTTGTGAGTTCTACAACTATCTACCATGAATGAGAGCATCTCAGAAGAGAATGGAGGCATCCTTTTTTGAGAACCAAGCCTGTGGCTATGTGACATTTCTCTCTAGTTCGTAAGATCAGGTCTCTGGATATCTTCCTCTTAAAAACATAAAAGAGAATGAAGTTTCACTGTCAAAGGCACAAGGACTATTTGAATCTGGGGAGCCATGGCGGATGAGGAGGTGATTTGGCCCAAGTGGAACATAGATGAGAAGGGAGAAATGAGATCATGAGATGAGCAGGGCTGTGGCAGGGGAAGCAGGGGAGGGTGGGGGGGGGTGGTGCTCACCACTGCCCCCTCCACTGGCTCCTCAGCCCGGGTGTCCAGTCCAGAGTCCAGCCCAACAGCAAGTGCGGCAGCGACAGGGGGCTCCTCTGCTTTCGGCTCTGTGGGTGGAGCCTGTTCAGAGTCAGGCTTTGATTGTTTGTTTTGAGGGTTAAAGGAAAAAGATTCAACACGTGAACAGATAAACATCACAGAATATTAGGCAATTAAGACTTTCTTCATCATCCTATAGGCAACTAGCTTCATTAAATCCGTGCTGGAAAAAAGCCCCACATTTGGCATCATGAGCCCTTCACTGAAAAGTCTAGACATGGACTCTTATTAAGCCTCTCTTTCACATCACCAAGTACTGTCGTTTCCCTTGAAGTTAGACAAAGACTTACCATTTTGGTTACTCGTACTTACTTGCAACTTGATGACATCTATAAGAGATCCTAAAGTGGCACTCTCTGCTATTTGGCAGAGAGAGAGGAGAACCTAGGAGCTCCCCACCTCTGCCAGTTGAAAGGAGGAAGAGCTCAGAGGCACGTGGTTTGGGGACCTCCCAGTTCTGCTGATATACACTGCATCCAAAATTGAGGGGTCATCCCAATATTCAGATCAAAATGCATTCATCTGCATGAGTAGGTCGTTACAAAGCCATTGTTGCCACTGCTCTGGCTGGGAGGTGGCAAGTAGCCACCACAATCACAGATACTTTCCTGTTCAGCTTCTTATTCCATTTCTCCCCTGCCCCCAACAAATTCTTAGCAATCCATTTCTTTTCCTACAATACACTAATTCCATAAAGAACCACAGGGTCGTATTCTCTCTGGTACCAATTAGGCACTTTTAATTGTGTGGACAAGAGTGACGTCTTTCCATCCCACTGTGACCTTTACTCATAGACATCTTCCAATTATATGCTGAATCAACCTCTGGACTCTTAGCTGTGGACTTTGTTCGTTTTAAAATTAGTGCTATTATGTCACAACAGGCCATTAAAACCACCACAGCCAACACAGTCACCACAGCTACTGAAAATGTTTCCTCTTTTTCAATTTTGACCAACATAAGCACGTTTATTTAGCAGCATTACTTCACTAAATGGATGGCCATGAGAAAGCACATTAAGATTCTTTCCCATCAGGACATTCAAACTGTAAGAAAGTTGAAAAACATTTTCCTAGAGGAGTAAGAAGTCTCCAATAAATACTGTGACTGGAGAAATCAGTTCACTTCTGTCAGACTCTCACCAGAAGCAATGAAGAGCCTCCTCTAGCTCTCTCTTATACCTGCTCACAGAGGTTGGTGCACATGGCAAGTTCCATATAGACGGGATGGGGAAGTGTGACTGAGATTACAGGAAATGAGTAACAAATAGCTTAGTGTTGGATAAATACGCAAAATGTTTCTCTTGTGCCCCCCACCAAACCCTCCATTGTGATTCATGCCTTGATCCCACACCGACCTTCCCTTTACAAGAGCATAATAAAAAAGAAAGGACACTCTGGTAGATAAGTGTGCAGAGATTTGATATTTTTATGGGCTTTTATAACCTTTAAGGGGTGATCTGACACAATTTTTAAGAAAGAATGAGATAAAATTCACTCTAATATACTTTCAGGAATTTTTATGGGAAAAGATTTCACTTTTATTGTTCAACAAGAATTATCTTCGTAATGGAACATGGTTTTGAGAGCAGCAAAGAGATACTGTAAGCTCTCAGGATATGACCTTACAGTTTGGAAGTCAAGGTGATTTGCTATGAGAGGATGGTATCAAATGACCTACACAACAAGGACAGGAAGGGTAATTTGACAAAGCACCAAGAAATCCATATGCAGAGGGCTGTCCCCCTGTGGGCTGAGTGTCTAAGGAGAAAGCCTAAAGCCAGATAAGGAGCCAAGAGAAATTTCAAAATAGGAGTCAAATAAATACATCATTGGACATAAAAAAAAAAGATAACTTAAAATGAAAAAATATCTGTATCAGAGCCTGGATTTCCTGGAAGTCCAGAGAAATTTTCAAGTTTTATGTGAGGCAACAATAAGTAAGTAATTTTGCATAGGAGCTGAATTGCATTTGCTTGCTGAAATCAGACAATGCAACAGAAGCATAATAGAAAAGAATGTAGGATTGGTTATGTTCCCACAAGTCACCACATTTCCCCTATATTAGCATATCACAGTAGATATTACCATATAGCTATGCAATTAAACAACTTAAATTCTAGGGGGACAAATATAACTCACTCAATGATGAGGAAGGATCAAACATGATAGCATGATTGCACATAAAATCAACTACTCCAAATTAGAAATAGAAGTCACCCTTCGATTCCTTCTAAGATAATGTAAAATTGTAAATATATTGTCAAGACAGAAGAAAAGCAAAAGTAAATTGTGAACCACATCTCATGGAAAAATCTAAGATAGTCCTGTCAGAATTATACCTCTGAAACAAATAATACAGTATATGTTAAAAAAAAAAAAGAAGATAGCAGGAGGGGAAGGATGAAGGGGGGGAAATTGGAGGGGGAGATGAACCATGAGAGACAATGGACTCTGAAAAACAAACTGAGGGTTCTAGAGGGGAGGGGGGTGGGAGGATGGGTTAGCCTGGTGATGGGTATTAAAGAGGGCATGTTCTGCAGGGAGCACTGGGTGTCATGCACAAACAATGAATCATGGAACACTACATCAAAAACTAATGATGTAATGTATGGTGATTAACATAACAATAATAAAAAAATTAAAAAAAAGAATTATGCCCTGCTTCTACCCACATTTTTTCTACAAGATGCCTCTCTGAAGAGACCTTGCAAATGGGTTGATGGCATGCCATCCCCATTTGGGAGCGCTGGTGATCATTTCCTATTGTTTGCTGGGGTGGCGATCATCACACAAAGGAAAAGTATACTCTAAATTTATTGGAGGCAGTGGGATGTCACAATGGTTTAACTCTGAGATACAGAAATGGAATTCTTCCTTTAGAACAAAATGAGAAGTGGAGCCTCACTGCACATTTTCCAGTATCCTCTGTCCTAAGATGGAAAGCAGGTCATTGCCCACGAAGGACATAGGTTGGGAGTGGGCATAAGAGTCTAGTCACACTCCAGGATGGCACTTACCTTAGAGTCCTGCTTTTCCAAACTTGGGAGAGCTAATTTAGTGAGAACTGCAAAGGGCCATCGAGGTAACTGAGCCCTGAACAAGGTTTGCAGAGTTTAAACTTATACTCAAGGGATGTCCTGTGGGGCCATAAATATGCAGACTAAGGACATGTGCAGTCAACTACCAACTTCAGCCTTCACCTTGCTCAGTCAGTGAACCAAATGTTGGGAAACTGTCCTGCTCCTGGGATGATCCTATAGAATCATAACACAGTGGGAGACGTGGTTTAGCTATGATTTCGAATGGCTTAGCTAATATTAGCAGCATCTGCAATGCTGGGCATGACAAAGCCAAGTTCCACAATAGAAAGAAGGTGCAAAATGTCTGGTTCAGAGAACACATATCCACAGAAGGGAAGGGCAGCCAATGGAAGTTCTCACAAGAAGCTGTGGGCAGTAGGAAGATGGTTTAAGAAATTTAAAAACCACTGGATTCTATGCCTGGATTTTTGCATCAAAGTAATAGGTGTGAGTTTAATTATGATCCACTGCCTTTCTTTTTATACCAGTATGTCTCCATTTTTCTCTTGACCCATTCACAACTGATAATTAAAAATCTCATCCTCCAGTGTTGGTATAACCCTTACTCCACCACCCAGGCTGAAAATCACCAATGAAACATGACAAATAAGTCTCTCTGGTTCCATTATCAACACCAACATAATTGTACTTTAAACATTTAAATCTTTACTTGCAGGCCACATAGACTCCACTTCTCACCTGGTTGCCCAAAAGGCCAAAGTATGACAATCGATCAACAAGGTACTACAGACATACTGACCTTTGAGAAATTATCAAAGTAACCTTTAAGACAAACTTTCCAGAACAGAATTCCTTACTTAGAAGTGAAATCATCTTAAAAAAAAAAAAATTTCTTCTACTGAAATCTAATTCTAAGCTTCCAATGTGAAAGCCAGGAGCTGGGATAATTATATCCCATTCCTAGGGGAAAGCGAATGACTACGAATAACGCTCATGAACGCCCCGTCCCGTGTAGCCTACAGCCACCAAGCTCACAAGTGACATCACCCAAGGCCTCTTCCTTCAACTTCCCTAGTAAGCTACCGCAGCAAAGGTTTCCCATGATAACTGCAACAACGATCGTGTTAGAATCTCCTCTTACATCAAGAGTAATCCTGTTGGCTCCTACTCACTCCCTAGCTAAGCTTTGTCCTCATGTCCTTTGGCAGCAACAGGGGAATCACATCTCTATTACGGGTGACTTCTTTTGACAACTCACACAATGGAGGGAGATGAGAAATGAGGTAGCTTCAGGATGGAGAAGCAAGGGATCTATCCCGAAGCATGAATTCTTGAGGTGATTTCATTTCCAATCCTGTGGAGTAAGTTACACTCAGGTGGAAACATCCATGCCGTTGATGGATTTATGGGGCTCCACTGAAGCCCAGAACTAGGAGACTTTTGTTTTTTGCTGGGATCACTATGCCTTTATAAACAGAAGCAACCAAAATCAAAGTCACAGTGAGATTTTTCAGAAGTTTTCCTTCCTCTTTTCTAGAAAAGAAAGGGCTGCAGAAACCACATTCTGGATATTCAAGCTCTCGATAATCTAGAATGATCGACCCTAGAATGTTCAGCAGTAACTAACAATGCCCCCAAAACACACACCAAAGTCAACTTACCAAGTTACAGATCATGCTCTGGTCTGTCTGCATTGTGAATAATGAAGTGTCCTGGGGCTTAAAATTGGGGAGAAAACAGAAAATGAAAAATTATGAAGGTTCCAGCTTAATTTGCTAAAAAGAACAAAAAAGATACCATTTCAATTAGCTTCTATCAATTGTATAAATACATTATAAAGTTTTTAAAAGTCTTTTACTTTAAATCAGAAAAGCAGATAATACAAAAGTAATTTTAACAGTAGATGTTCTAAACCTAACTGTGGGCTAGCGTGATACCACACAATAGTACAGTAAGAGTCATTTTATTTATTTATTTAGTTTTTTAAAGATTTTATTTATTTATTTGACAGAGAGAGACAGTGAGAGCAGGAACACAAGCAGGGGGAGTGGGAGAGGGAGAAGCAGGCCTCCTGCTGAGCAGGGAGCCCAATGCGGGACTTGATCCCAGGACCCCGGGATCATGACCTGAGCCGAAGGCAGGCACCTAACGACTGAGCCACCCAGGCGCCCAGAGCCATTTTAAAAAACGGGTCATTTTTGTTCTGCAGCTTCTCTTCTGGACATCTACACTGAATTGGAATTTAGTGGCTCTAAACTACAAATTCACCCTTTTTAAATATTAGAAATTCAATCTTACTCTATCACATAAGTGTGACTTCTATATGGGTTAATAATAAGCCATAACCTAAAAATGTTATACCATGTATTCAATGGCCTAAAAAAAAATCAAGCTGGAATAAATCTAAGGGAAGAGTGACCTTGAAGACAATATTCATCTCTCGTTATGCTAGTAGCCAGGCTTATACCCACCAGAAAGAAGACCAGAAGAGTCTTTCCTGGTTAATCTGACCAGTTGAAGACAAAAAAAAAAAAAAGTACCCACAGAATTTGATATCAGGGCTCCCCAACAGAACAGATGAGGCAATGACAGTTGGTTAAAGATGTATTGAGGCAATTATCTGTTACCTCCAGAATCCAAACTAAACAATAAAGGGAATTTCATAAAGCAAATTTAAAAAGGCATAAATCCATGAGCATAAAAAGAATGGGAAGAAAGATAAGAGCAGTAACATTTTTGAAACTGAAAAGCAGACCAAAGAAGAAGTAACTTGGTGGACCCCCAAAAAATCTGTATCCTAAGGTGATGTAAGAAATGCCAAAAACACAACCCAGTGTATTACTCAGAACTCCCAAAGGATCAAGAATTAGAAACATGGGGACCAAGGGAAATGGAAGCTGGGTGGTGCTAAAGAGGGGGAATTGGCTGGCAGTCTTTGAAAAGGTAAATGGACCTCAAGATTCTTTCATGTATCCGAAAACCAAGCTATATCCATTTATCATAGCACAAGACTTGACATTACTTCCACAGAGGCTGAAACAGAGGGCCTCTGGACTGGGGAACACAGAGGCATATTAGGAAAGTAGCAGGCTTAAGTGAGCATTTACATAATAAATACTGAGAGCCCGGGGCCCCTCCCCCCCAAACCCCAACTTCTTTCCCATCCATTTCCCATTATACCCACCAGACAGGAGACCAGAAGAGCTGGAAATTTAACTAGCCCAAGAAAAATGCCTATAGAATTTCACACCAGGGGCTCCTCAATAGGAAAAATGAACCAGAAAATTCCAGAACAATACCTATAGTCATGAGCTCTACTTACCTATACAAATTTCCCATCAGCTTTTAAGTGGACATAAACATGAGTAGACAGCCAAGATCACCAGGCATTTAGGGAAAGTCTCAAATATTAAAGGGAAAAGCTGAATAGTTTTAAAAAAAAGGGAAGTAGAAGAAACAAAGACTTTCTACATGGAAAAAGACCTTCAAAAATGGCCATGGTTATTTTTTTTTCGAAGAGTTTATTTGAGAGAGAGACAAAGAGTGTGAGAGAGAGAGAGAGAAAGCATGAGCAGGGGGGAGGGGCAGAGGGAGAGGGAGAAGCAGACTCCCCTGCTGAGCAGGGAGCCCAACTCAGGGCTCGATCCCAGGACCCTGGGATCATGATCTGAGCCGAAGGCAGATGCTTCACCAACTGAGCCACCCAGGCGCCCCAATGACCATGATTATTAATACTTCCAGAGAATGTAATGAAGTGTTGTATTCATGACATAAGAAGAGGATGCTATTAAAAAACAAATATTCAGTAAACAAAAACAGCTCTTGGAAATTAAAAAAAAATAGTAGTGAAAAATCTGTTGAAAAGCTGGTAAGCAGAGAAAGATGACCAAGAAAAGGAAAAAGCAAGGAAAACAATGAGTAATATTCCATCGTATATATATCACCTCTTTATCCATTTACCTGAAACTAACATAAGATTGTAGGTTTATTATATTGGAATTAAAATAAAAACTTAAGAAAAGGCAAATACCTATCATTTCCCAGTAATTTTTAATACTTCAGTCTCTATACAAATACAAATTGCCTGCAAAATGAAATTAAAATTTTGATATAAGATAGAGAATTTCTAGTAGTAGATCTAAGCGATGTTGGAGAACCATTATAGTATTACACAAAGTCATTGAAAATTAATGGTTATGCTCAATTAAAGTCCAGCTAACAAATGAAAAGAAGAACCAACAAGGATAATGACCTAACAGATATTTGGAATGAGAATACTATTTATTTTATTTATTTTTAAATTAATTAATTTATTTGAGAGAGTGTGAGTGCAAGGGGTGGGGGGAGTAGCAGAGGAGAAGGAGAGAGAAACCCTAAGAAAACTCTGTGCTGAGTGCAGAGCCTGACGAGGGGCTGGATCTCATGACCCAGAGATCACGACCTGAGCAGAAACCAAGACTCAGATGCTTAACCGAATGTGCCACGCAGACACCCAGAGAATACTATTTAATTAGTTATATTCAAGATTAAGAAAGGCCTTTGGAAAAAAACCTACAAAATGCTCAAATATTAATTCAAAATCTATTTTTGGAAAGACAACTCTATAATCCTGCTATAAGAGTCAAATGAAGTAAAAGTTATTGTTTGTGGAATATTTTTGTTGGAAAATTGTTTATTCTAAAAATTAGCATGGAGTTTTCTTAATTTTATTAAAACTAAGATTAATTTTTTAAAAAGAATCAAAACAACAGTCTCTCAGTGGCAACATTAGGAGGTAGAAATGGATGGAGCAATGGCTTCAAAATTCTAAGGGAAAAATTATTTTTTTCTTTTTTTAAAAGATTTTATTTATTCATTTGAGACACAGAGATAGAGAGAGAGAAAGCATGAGCAGGGAGAGAGGCAGAGGGAGAAGCAGGCTCCTCACTGAGCCAGGAGCCTGATGTGGGGCTCAATCCCATGACCCCGGGATCATGACCTGAGCCGAAGGCAGACGCTTAACCATCTGAGCCACCCAGGCACCCCAGGAAAAATTATTTTCTAATATGATATCCAATCTAACAGATCATTATGTATCTAAAGACATTTTCAGATGTACAAGGTCACAAATATATACTTCTCATGCATACTTTTCTTAGGAAGCTACTAGAGAATATGCTTTAATTTATGGATGAAGATGTGTTTTAATATGTGGAATTAAACCACAAATGAGGAAGATTTGTGTCCAGAAAAGAAAAGATTGACGTAAGAAGAGAGGTGAATGTGGGGCACCTGGGTGGCTCAGTTGTTCAGCGTCTGCCTTTGGCTCAGGTCATGATCCCAGGGTCCTGGGATCGAGCCCCACATCGGGCTCCCTGCTCCGTGGGAAGGCTGGTTATCCCTCTCCCATTCCCCCTGCTTGTGTTCCCTCTCTCGCTGTGTCTCTCTCTATCAAATAAATAAATAAAAAATCTTAAAAAAAAAAAGGGGAGAGGTGAAGACAATGCCTAGGATAGGCCTGTGGGAACAGCTGTGACAGCAGGTGTCGCCAAAGAGAGCCCAGTTCAGACAGAGCTGTCCAAGAGAGACAAGCAAATTCTTCAGGAAGATGAAACTGACCAAATGCTTAATATTTTCCAACAAAACGAGGGGAGATTTATATAACTAACTACAGAGTATGAGACTGAATTAGCGATAAGTCCCTAAAACACTAAGCAAACGAACCAACAAGCAAACAAATAAGACTCTGCAATTATTTCCTCAAAAGAGAACAGAAAGTCAGCATAAAACTAAAGGTAAACTTCATGGTGGGGGCGCCGACAGTATTGATATCATTTTACTATTACCACACATTGGATGGATGGCTATCTGGGACTATAGAAGAGGAATGGCAGGAAGGAAAGGGAGGGCGAGCTGAGGGGGGCGCGTCTGAGGGCACATTAAGTCTGCATCTTCCAGAGAGATGAGTCAATAGATAATGCTTTAGAGACCAAGAAGTAGCATTATAAGCAAGTCATGCACACACGTGACTGAGATCAGACAATATGGAAAAGGAGTAAAAGTATTTACCTCTAAGAAACAGGAAACGGAGGAGGTGTATGACAGTCTGAACTTTTTATATAAAACGCTCTAATACAATTTTGTTACTCTTTATATGATGTGCATTTATAACTGATAAACATACACATTTAAAAAAATGAGTAATGAGTATTCTTATGACATGACCTTTCAAAAGAGTTTTATGCAGACTGAAGAGATGCATTATCTTCTCCCTCCATGTCTGTGTGTACCTGTATTTGGATGTGGGCGGACTTTATCATTTTACAGGTAACATGGGGGAAAGTAGTCAAACTTTTAAATAGGGAAATTCTAAATGCTAAAATTAGAAATTGTTCATCTCTAATATTCTGAGACAAAGCATTCAGCACAGACAAGCCTCTGTTTGAAGTCTCCCTTGAAGTTTTCAGAACTTACTCCATGGGCTTGAGAGTGGCATGGCCTTGTCCTTATGTGGGTTACAACTGTCCATCTGTTGGGTCATACAGAGTGATGGGACAGTCCACCTTGTGGCTCCTCTTCCACCAACACCCAAGGGAAATTCTGCCTTATTGATCAGAGCCAATTTACCGTTTCTGATCCTCAAACAGCTCCTTCCTAAAGAATGACTGAAGAGGTAAGGTTCTATGCAGTAGGGCTCTTATATGAATCTGCATAAGGAGGCTCCTAAAAACCATTTCTATTTTCTAAAGACCCATCCCATTGGTTCAAAGCAATCCTATCTCCTCTTTTCTAACAGCTGAATCTAGTGGATCTCTCAGATCAGGAGAACTTCTCATTTCCAGTAGAGGAATCAGCATAATTCCACAGCAGGGCTAACAATATTAATAGCTAGTACAGCTGGGAAGCCCTTAGTAGGTGCTGGGCTACTGGGCAAAGTGCTCTGCGTGCATGTCTCATTGACTCTTCACAACACCCTACAATGTTGCCACTATTACTGCTTCCATTACTGAACTTGAAAGTTGTAGGGTCAAGTTTTGCACTGACACGCTTCAACATTATGCTATTCCCGTGACGTTGAGGTCCATATTTTTTTAAAATTTTTTTATTGTTATGTTAATCACCATATATTACATCATTAGTTTTTGGTGCAGTGTTCCATGATTCATTGTTTGTTCATAACACCCAGTGCTCCATGCAGAACGTGCCCTCCTCAATACCCATCACCAGGCTAACCCATCCCCCTACCCCCCTCCCCTCTAGAACCCTCAGTTTGTTTTTCAGAGTCCATCATCTCTCATGGTTCGTCTCCCCCTCTGACATACTCCCCTTTTCTTCCTCTCCTGTTATCTTCTTCTTTTTCTTTTTTCTTAAAATATGTTGCGTTATTTGTTTCAGAAGTACAGATCTGTGATTCAACAGTCTTGCACAATTCACAGTGCTCACCGTAGCACATACCCTCCCCAATGTCTATCACCCAGCCACCCCATCCCTCCCACCCCCAACCACTCCAGTAACACTCAGTTTGTTTCCTGAGATTAAGAATTCCTCATATCAGTGAGGTCATGTGATACATGTCTTTGTCCATATTTTAACAATTTGCATCATTCTCCGCAGACAGAATGTGCCAGTGAATTGATCTCTTACCTGGGTGAATCCATTAAATGTACCACCAGAAGCCTAAACAGAGAGGGAAATCAAAGTACGTTATGTTTTATCATTTTTGTGGGATCAGTAAATGTCCATCAGACAAGTTGGAAAGTGAAGACCACCACACGTTTTAAAATAATACAAAAGGTTGCTGTGCATGAAAGTGTTTAGGAAATGCAAAAGGCCACTGTATTATTTTAAATAGGCTGACAAAGATTATTTTTACAAATAATAATTTCTACTGTCATGTGGCTCAGTGTTAACCAAAGCCCACTTTCTCAATAATGAGAAGATGATTCCAGAGAAAAGCCATGAGTGGTTAAATAGCTCCTTTTTTAGGCCACTGATAGAATCTAGAAGCATTTTCAGTATTTCTCTAGTATATCATTTGGATGAACAGCAATTAGGAGAGTCTATAGTTTCGGGTGGCCTGTGTAGAAACATTTCATGTGCTCTTACTTCTATAAAATCACTTTAGGAAGAGTAAATTAGTCTGTTCTACATATTTTTAGTGTTTGAACAGTAAAAATGAAAGTAGAATAAACACATTAAATGGGATGGTAAAATAGACTCATTAGTTCCCAATACAAAGATCCTGTTTTGTAATTTTTTTTTGTCAACCTATTTGTGTTTGGTTTGTACAGATTTCAAGGAGATGAGGCAGGCCTCAGAGAAGATAGTGATGGATGGATAATGAAGTAGGTGGGAAACATTAGGAAAAAAAGAACCTACAGAAGTCTTTGGCTAGTCTATACTACATACTGGGGTAAGTACCTCTTCTTTATCAGGCTCTATTTCTTGGTACAACAATCCATATCTCTGGTTAGCAATTTCATCTTCAGATAAATCTGAGTTGCTGATGTCATTGTCTTGGGGACTAGCAGAACTCTTGGTGCTAGCATTGTGGGAGGTGCCCAGAACCAACGGTCTAGCTATCTCTCGGCTTTGTTCCCAACAGTTGGCAATGGCTTGTTCCCCATATACATCTGCTGCTAAGTCCACATCCAGCCCTCTCTCACCTTCAACTATATCTAAATGTTCCCAGCAATTATCTAAGCCTCCTGTATCTCTGATAGGCCAGTGGTTAACAGGATCAAGCCAACTGGCAAATCCACTTACTTGGCCATCTGGTATACTAGGGAATTCTACTATACCCATACTATTCACTACTGAATCCAAGCTTGGCTGCCAGATTTGGCCTGGATCTGTTGCCCAAGAGTCCGTTTTTACAATTGTTGGCAAGTTAATGGTATGGCTACAGTTCCCAGTCACTGTACTTTCAGACCCCTCTAGTAATGAATCTTCTGCCTTACACAAACACCAATCTCTTCTGTTTGCATTAGTTCCCAGAGAATAATTAAGATCTGTCCTAGACTGAGCTGTCACTTCATGTTTTATTGATAAAACAACAGCCTGATTTTCATTCCTGTCAACCCCAGGAGTATGTAACACAGCCTCATGCTGAATCTCTTCAGTATCTGCACTGCCTTGTCCTGAGTGATATATTATATCCTGGTTAGGAAAGTCTATTAAATTTTTCCTTATGTCTTTTCTAGCTAAACCCCAACCCTCAGAGCTGGCATTTTCAAGATTAGATACAGAATCAGTCTGGAGACGCAGATTCAAAATATCTGTGTGATGGGCAGGTTTAGCTCCAGAGCCCTCTATAATTTCACAATTATTAATTACTACTTGATTCCCTTCATCTAGCCCTTGGCTTCTGTCACTAAATTCAGCTGCCATATCTACTCTTTCCAGGTCTTCTTCTAATACACCAGTCTTATTAAAATACTTTTCATTGGTCTTTTCACTTTCCTTACAACTAGCTCTTAAATCTTTCATCATTTCCTCTTTATTGACTGCTAAGGTCTCCTGGTCTTGCTTTCCTATTTTCTTAAGAAGATCTACTAGCCTGTCTCCTCTACATTCACATGGTTTCTCTTCAAATTCCTCTGTACCTTCTAGCGCCTTGATATCAATAGCTCCAGTGTCTACCTTTTCACATGTCTCCACACCTGCCCACATAGAATCTTCTATCTTCTCTTTCTCTTCCTCTTCTTCTGACTGTTTAACACCTTCTTGACTTTCATTGACCAGGCCACCAGTTTCTGTGGCTGCCATCTCTGAGGCAGGTAAGTCATGAGGCTGCTCCATCTCCGTACCAGCTGCTGTGGCAAATCCAGCCTCAGGCACAGGCTTTGGGTACATCTGTTCATTTCCACACGGAGGGGCTGGCCCCACGACATGTTCACCCTGTTCAGCTACAGTGTGCCAGTCAGCAGAAGGAATTCCAGTGGATAATCCAATGTCTTGCTCTGCTTCAGAGAGACCTGAAGAGTCTTCCTCAGACCCACCTTGGGTAACTTCCTGGCTGATACTCTCTGTACTAGCATCAGGGCCCCAAATAAAAGCACCTAGGTCAATCTGAGATCTTTGAATTTCTTCGGCCAACCCACTCTCTGGAGTTTCCTCCATGATCAGGTTACACAGGGAAAGATTTTTTGAAGAGTCAGTCTTTAGAGTATGCAGAATAGCAAAGAAAAAAAAAACAGAAGATGAAACAGATCATGGTAAGATATGATGAGAAACACAAAGCTCTTCAGTAGGGTGACAGCAGTTAAACAAATCTAGAGAGCATTTAAATTAAATGGCTTGAGGTTAAATCTGCGACTAGCAATGCCATGAGAAAAAAAAAGCTCATTCTACATAATATCCATGTATATAGCGCACATAAAATATTTTTTAAAAATCCAGAATGTTCTGGATATTTACCTACCGGCTGTACCAAATCAGTGCTTGTCTGTATGAGTAAAAAAAAAAATGACAATCAATAATAATAATAACAACAACAACAACAACAGGGCAAAAGAAGTAAATTCCCTAGCACATTAAAATCCCATGCTGTCCAGAGTCAACATTCTCCTGAAAGCTGTAGCTTTTACTGGTTTGAGATTAAATTTTACAACTTGTTTTGTGATAGGAATGAGTTTTGTTTCAATACCGTTTATGACTACACAGTTGAAACATGAAGAAAGCCTTTCTCATTTTCTAGTCAACAAGGATGTTTCAGGGCTATTACAAGACTTCTGCTTTAGCAGACTCTGAAACACAAAGTTTCAAATAAAAAAGCAAACCTGAGAACATCAGAGTAAGACCAAGCCCTAGCAGCCACAAAAGTACACAGTATTATATGCTCTGACACAGTATCAGAATAAAGCTTTCCCCAAACTCACCCCACACTTGCTTCTTCCTCTGAGGTAGTGTTTATATGGAGGATGATCTGATACTAACCACTCTGGACGATTCTCCTCACATTCTCCCCCCAGCCTAGAAGCCTTGTCTGCACACAAACAAACAACCCTGGGGGACTGAGAGGATCAAGGAACGCCAGCAATTGTGTCCAGGGAGCTACTGTTTTGCAATTTTGTCACTGCTACTATTCTTAGCAGGTTTGTCCTCTGAAATAATCCATGATCCTTCTAGATGATACCTTCATCTTCACCATACCCTTCCCAGCTACGGAAGGAAAAATGTTATTATGACTCCACCTAAAGATATGAAATACTGGAATAATAAAACATCAGCACTGTGTTCTTGGTCGTCAAGACCATTAACACAGAGTTGTGGCTAGAATTCAAATGTCCTGAACGTCAGTCCATGTATCCCTTTTTGTGATTATACAAGCAAGGCCAGCTTTCAATTAACATCTTTTAGCTCTTTTCTCAAGAGCCTTCCATGATGCTTCAAGCACCCTAAGTATTAGTGCAGTATAAACCCACTCCTGTGGAAGGGAAGGGGGCAGTCATCTTTCTGTTTTAAGATAAAAGAATAGCAGTGTCACTTCAGAAGACCAGGCCCATGAATAGCTAGATCTAGCTAACTTTCCTGTTGCTGTCTCACTAAAAAGACAGCACAAAATTCAATAGCTGAGTTCTGAAGACCACGTGACCAGAGCTTTTCCAAGACAGGGCAGACAAAATGCCCTGCCCCTGAAGGGTGTGAAGCTCCACATGGGTATGGCCACCCTCCAAATCCCACAGCACACATGCTGCACCATAAACCTCTGTTCGTGTCTTTTTCCCAACTCTAACTGCTGTTAGTGCCCATCCTTGCACGTCAGATTAGCTGAATACACACCATTAGTAGTAACAGCTACCTTTTATTGATATGTATCAGACATGAAGCTAAGCATTCTACAAATATTATCTACTTCATCCTCACACAACCCTCTGCGCTAGGCATCATTACCCTTATTTTATGGATGAGAAGTGCAGAGACTGAAAGAAGTTCATAAATTGCTCAAAATCATATTGTTGTAAGAGGTAGAGTCTGGACTCAAATCCAGGGCTGTCTGGCTCTAAAGCTCAAATTCTTATTGATGAAGCTTCATTATCATTGGAAATAATAGTAAGAAAGAGGTTCCCTGTGCAGAGTAGCCTGCCCCTTACATTTTCTCATCCATGTTTCTGTTTTGTTTAAAAGCAACCAAAAATGTGCCTGCCCTTCACTACAACATTTCAGTAGCCACCAATAACCAGAGGAAGCATAAAGGGGCATAACACCAAATTCTTGCTTCTCCAGGCGTCTGGCACACTGACACTATTTTCCTCACCATTGTTTCCAGGTGCTGGTAATGCTTGGAACCATCAGGGAGCTGATAATTGTTCTAGGGGACTACACTGTCATTAAAAATGTCTAGGTCTTCTTCCCACCACAGGTGAATTAAAATATAACAGAGTTTCCAAATTTCTAGGTATCCAGATACATCAAAATACAAACTTTTTGCACTCTTACCGTCCATAGGTCCCAGGGCAATGTCTGAAAGCAAACAGACAAATAAAAATATGGTTAGTATACATTTCCCAAGCATGCAAAAAATACTGAGATGGCAAAAGTTCTTGAAGTAAAACATTTTGAAACACTTAGTACAGCACTGTTCAACAGAAATTTCTTTGGTGATGACAAAGCTCCATATCTGTGCCATCCGATATGGCAGCCACTAGTCACATGTAGCTACTGAGCACTTGAAATGTGCTAGTGTAAAGTAACCGAATCTTAAGTTTTACATAATTTTATTTAATTTCAATTGGAATAGCCAAATGTGGCTTGTGGCTACCATACTGGACAGTAGAGGACCAGTCAATCTGCTTTTCACTATAAAAAGGAGAAAGCTGTATCTGAAAACATGATGAATGGGTGTACTTTAGAGCATGCAAGTACACACACACACACACATACACACACACACACACTTAAAATGAAGTACAATGTGTCCCCATATTAGAATTTCTCACATCTTTGAGGACATGCAGTCCGAATCATTGCTAATGCTACTTCTTCCCCTCCCGCCACCATATTCAAGAGGTTGCATTATGACCAGTTTGATGGTAAATGAACCCCAGAAAAAGAGTTCTTCAATATGTTGAATTTGATGATAACACAGCTCAACTAACAGATCATCATGCAAATTAGCAGGGTGCCCCCTAAGACATATGGATGAATTAGACTTACTACTGGCATTTTAATTATCAAGCCCATTGATCCCAGGGAATGAATCCAGATGGTTCAAGTGACTTCCACTGTGTGTTTGGGAAAGTGAAGGAGACCTCTCTTTCTCATTTCCTTTGTGACTGAGAATTGCTGCTAAGGCCACATCCTTTTCTGCCTTTGTCTTTATGACTAGAACAGATCTGTTTATGAACTTGTTTTGAATCACTAAACGAGTGGCAAATTAAAAAGCCTGGCACTCCCATCTAAGAATATGGGAGTTTCCAGATGGGGTCACAGGCGTCTCATTAGGATTCTATACTACAGAACATGGGCCCTGTGGTTCTGAGTGAGCCCACCCCCCTGGTCTGGGCTCTGACTGTCCAGCCCCAGCCACCCAGCATCTCTGTGCAGCCTGGCTGGTCTCTGGGTTAGCACCCACCTGTCGAATGACTAAGAAAGGAGAGCAGAACAGCTGCATGGGAAGCCACAGTTATTTGTATGTGGACTCCTTCTGCAACTAATATTCACGTTCTGATTATTCAGATGGTTTGGATTTTCCTGCTTCCCGGCCCCTTAAGAATCACAGCCCCTAAAAGCTACTCCATATCCCTGCATAATGCAGACAGCACTGGTATCTTCTCCAAAGGAAGGCAGTAATGTGAAACGGCATGTTTATCAGTCCTCAGGATCATGAAATGATGTGTGGACACTGCGGAGATCACAGGTGAGGTGTTCCGCTAGCAGCAAGAACATCCATTTAAAACATGGGGTCAGGTGATGGGTAAGGGATATCATTCTGAGCGAAGGGGAAGGAAGGCCAGTAGAATCTGATGGCTTTGTTGTTTTTGCTATCACAGCCTAAGACTGCCCTTGGTGAAACGGAGATGTGATTAGAGCCGGCTCACAGGATTCCTCTGCCATGAAGTGACTCATTAGAGCTACCGGAGGGGGACGGTTGATTACCCCGCCTGAGGGAGAACGCAGGGCACATGTGGCTTTTCCTAACTGCAGTGATGCATTTTCTTCCGAAGACTTTTGAAGCTTAACTGAGGTCATTTTTTTTTAATTCTGAAAGAATTTTTGTTCTAAATCTACACAAAGTTCCATGATCTGTGGATTTATTTAATCATGAATTGATATAGAAGAGGTTTCTCTCTCGATTCAGACTCACAGACAGAAATGCTGTGGCATATCACCCACTGACCACGACAGCACCCACTGCAGAGACCTGCCTTCTGTCACTAGAGCAGTGAATGCTGGAGAGCGAGGCAGAGGAAGGCCCATGAATTCTGCACAATGAGGAAGCCCTGATGGGGAAGTGTTCTGAATGAGATGTCCTGCTTTCCTGGGCCACCAAGGCAGAACCCTGAAAACTTGCTGACAATTACTATGTTAGCATTTCCCAAAGTATGTCTTAGAGAACATTCCAATGACTATTAAGAAACTTTCATTAAAACAGATTTCTGTGGTCAAATTTGGGAAACTCTAAGTTAAAAAAGTCTACAGAGTTTTTTCTTTTAGTTGCAGAACTTCTTGGAGCCTTTAATATTCCAATGCATATCGTGACTCTCTTTTTAAAAGAGAGTTAATAGAACTTTCCCAAACATTTATCTAAGAGACCCATTTTTTGCAAGTATCTTTAAGGCTGGTATCTGATCTGCTTATTAATTACCTGCTTTATTGACATCTCAGATATTTATTGTTCCCAAATTACAACAGGGAGGCCTTTAGAAACCCAATCACATTCTAGAAGAAAGCATGGATTAGAAGCTTTATTTATCGAGGTTTATATTGAGCTGATAGTGGTTTACTGTAAGGTATCACAAGACTTCAAGACCAGAAAATTGAGTGAGGTCTCAATTCTCAACTTCAGTTTTATAATACACCTCCATTAATTAATTTGAAGTATATTCTAACATCTCTGGATTTGCCCAAATTCAAATGTGAGCTCCCAAGCACATTAAAAATACGGATATAAACAATTTCTGTTTGGCCAAATTTTGAGTTAGCTTCCTTTTGTGAGCATAGACAATTGCAAAGGAAGTCTACTGCAGAGGAATCATCCAGAAGTCATTACAGTGCCCACCTCCAGGACCCCTCTGATGGAGAACACTGTGCGATCACTATTGGAGTGAGGAAATGTTGAGGGTGAGGAAGTGATGAGCAAGGACAAGCTGGATAAGCAAGGCCAACTCTGGCCATAGTCAAGATCACATAAGGGAAGCTTCTGCAATGTGGAGGAGAACAAGGTCTTCGAGTTCAAAACTACCAAGAATGGAAAACATTTCTGTTGAGGCATAATTTCAAGGTTATTTCTAACATGCTTTAATATGCAAAATGTGAGGAAGGAAAGTAGAGAAACCAGTAAGAAGATTAAGCCCAGGGCCAAAGAAAGAGCTTCATTTAGAGAAGCCAGAAAATGTACTGTCTGAAGCTGAACACTCTGAGTGCAAACTAATACTAATAATGACAATTACTCTGAAATGGAGGATTCCTGGACAAGCCAGAATGGATGACTATCCCAGCTTTATGGATAAAGAGCGCTAATGGTGGGGGGGAGCTTTGGAATGAGAGCTATGGACAATCCTCTTTCTACTCTTCCTTCCCATTGGGGAATGTTTGTCAACCCCAAAGAAAAGTGAATAGTCACTTGAAATGGACAGAGGTCCCTGACAGACATTTGCTGCATCATAGAGCTTATTCAAGTTTATGAAATGTCATCCCCAAACAACAGAACTGCCCCTGGCTACCTGTGACATGGGGGAGTGGGTCCCTCCGGCAGAACCTGCAGGCGCCACCTCAGGCTTGAAAGGGTCGAAGTCCAGATCCAACAATGTCTCCTCTTTCTTCACCTCAGGGGCTTCGTTCTGTTAAAATAAAACAAAGTATGAGACTTTATGATGTAATCCATGTATGATCCTCAACACCACTGGATATCTCCAAAACAGACTCAGATAGTTTACCAGTTAGGTGGCTCACCCATAAGCTCCCAGAGTCACCAGCTAAATGTGGCAAAGGGGGAAATAACCAACTCTGGCCAGCTATCATCTAAGACACCCAGGAATGTGACCCAGGCTTTTAGTTCCTCTCCTTTGTCCAGCTCCGAATCCAGCCAACGAAGAGAATGTCTGAGAGGTATATCCTGATGCCACCAAGATCCAAGGATTCCCCTCTGCTAGTTCAGAAATCTCGGGTCAAGAATTATAGATGACCAGATGGATAAAATGGGCCAAGGCTTGGACCCATTACTGAAGCCCACTGTTGTGATGTCCCCTGCAAAGCTAACATGTAAAAGGAAGGGACAATGTCTACTGTGACTTCATCCACCTCCCTCATCTCCCAGAGGGACCCCATCCCTTGATCTAGTTTTCGTATGATCCATTCTTCATCCATAATGCTGGTGTCTCAACTGTGCGTATGATGGAGGGAGAGTGAAAGGCAAAGAGGAGGGGAGAGAACCCTGTCCCCCAACGTTTACTGAAAAATAACATTCTTGGATTAGAAATAGGTAAGACAAATAAGACTTAGGATAAGAGTCCCGCTATGATAATAGGAAAACATTTGTAACACTGAACATTAATATTTGTTCATTTACGATACAAAAAAGTATCATGGGCTTGAAGTTCGCCTAATCCTGGCTCAAGTTACACAGCAAGGGTCAGAGCTGAAATAAAGTCTCCATAAGCTATCACGGTGAATAGAACTGGATCAGTTTTCACAGAATCAAGGTACATGTGTTTCATGCTTGATATAAGCTTCAATTTTGACCATCTGTTGCCTAGAAACTGAAAGGTCACAGCCACGGATAAAGCATATATAAGAATAGGGATGTTCAGAGAAAGGTTTTATTTATTTATTTATTTACTTACTTACTTATGTATTTATGAGAGCGAGCATGCACATGTGCGAGTGTGGGGAGGGGCAGAGGGAGAGAGAGAATCCCAAGCAGACTGTGTGCTGAGGAGGAGCCCGACACAGTGCTCAATCTCACGACCCTAAGATCATGATCTGAGCTGAAATCAAGAGTCAGACACTTAACCAACTGAGCCACCCAGGCGCCCTGTAGAGAAAGATTTTAAAGAACAAGAGTTCTTTTAATTAATATTGATCATAGAGATAAAATATAAAATCATATGTAAAACTTTGGGGCATAAAAGATAATACTTTATTTAGTATATCCACATTCACTGTAGTAGGAAATCTGCTTCAGTATCATGTTATAGGTTTTGAGCTATTTTTTTTAAAGATTTATTTATTTATTTATTTGACAGAGAGAGACACAGCAAGATAGGGAACATAAGCAGGGGGAGTGGGAGAGGGAGAAGCAGGCTTCCCACAGAGCAGGGAGCCCGAAGTGGGGCTCGATCCCAGGACCCTGGGATTGTGACCTGAGCTGAAGGCAGACGCTTAATGACTAAGCCACCCAGGCGCCCCTTGAGCTATCTATTTTGCAGCATACAAATATATATACTTATACACTTTTAAAATTTCCCAAGGATAATGCTCTTCTGAGATCCTTCTTTCTTTAATAGTCACAAAGCTAACAATTGATTCCTTTGGCCCATATGCAAAATCTGCCTCAGTCTATTTTTCAACAACATTTATATTGACACAAGTTATATTTTTAAAATTCTGCAAACACCTATATTCACTTCGAAGGTGCTAGGCACTGTTCTGAGAACTTAATACATATAAATATTAACTCAGGTTAGGGCATTTTGCTGCAGTCTAATGATGACAACCCCACAACACTGTTATTGCCTTCAAAGAATTACCTTACTAGATTCTTCAAACTTCATTCATTTCACCTGCACCGTCTAATTGTTACAAAATTCAAGGAGTAGTGGCATCATTTCTCCATCTGGGGATGGGGAGAATGGGCAGAATGAGCTTAGCTGTTGTCCTGGGTCCTTCAGCTGCAATGCAGCCAAGGCAGGACTGCAACAGCAGGATGCCTTTGACTCTGGTGCTTTTCTAGGCTGCTGCTAAGACCCGGTCCCCCATCTCTCACGGGTACCCCGAGGATCTACAGAGAAATTCTTGAGAGTCTGTAAATGCTTCATAAAATGTGAACCCATCCAAATATGTCCATTAATGCTCCATGAGCATAATGGATCCCCTTAAGGAAGCTTGGATGGAAATTTAGACATCAAGGATGAAAAGAGGCATTAGACTATACAGAGCTATGCTTAGACTTGGCGATGGATCTGGGTTTGCACCCAGTTTTGCCACTTGCTAGCTGTCTCTCTCTGGGCAATTAGTTCAGCTTCTTTGAGCCTCCATTTCTTCATGCATAAAATGCAAGCGATACTACCTAGTAAGATTACTGTGAGTAGTAAAGACAATGAATCCACTGTATATACTATATAGGAGATACTCTAAATGGAAATGGAAACTAAATCATTATTAATTACTATTGGTAATGAAGTATATCTGTGCAAAACCACTGTCCTCAAATATCTGTATATTTGGCTGCCTTCAAAATGTGCTGTTGGCTTCTTCAGACTCAATTTCTACTTGGTTTTGCACCCTGAATTCTTGAGAGTTACCCTTTAAGGCACTCATATCAAAGAGTAGTTTGACAGAACTACAGACAGAACAAAAAAGGAGTTGCCTGTTGATGTAATATTCCTTTGTAAAACGATAATTCCATCATTACACGTTGAAACACACAGTGACATGTAATCTCTTAAAGTTATAAAAGAAAACTAATCTCTCATTCCTTCTACCCATGAGAGAAGCTCTGATATGGTCTCAACATTCTTAAGCCTTTGGAAGCTAGAGCTTAAGTACTGTTTCACCATTAAAAAACTAGAAGAGGTGAACTAGAATGTGCTCCCAAGAAAGGAGACTAGATGTGTAAAACACAGAGGGGAAAATATTCAATGGGAAAATCTTACCAATTATAATAATCTTTTTACTATATTTCATGAAGTGTCTTCTGCTAGGAACATCCAAGCTTACAGCTGAAGTACTGAACTTCTTCCAGTACAGGTATATCCTTTGATCATAATCCTTATCCCTAACCTTGCCATGGCCTCCTGATAGATGGAGTTGGTCACCTTGACTTGGGGATGACCACCTGTCATGCTTTGGCCAATGGATCTTAGCAAGTATCATGCAAGGAAAGGCCTGAAATAGGCTTACATGGTTGACTAGCTTTTTTGTATTCCTGCCATTCACCATGAAAAGCACAAGTTTTGGGGGAACCACGGGTCAAGGATGGGAGATTCAGGGAGTGCAACTGGACCCATCATGACTACATTTCTCAAAACCGAAGTTAAAGAGAAATTCGTAAAACTGGCCAGGATGGCAGAGCAAGAGGGCAGAGGAGTAGGAGACCTGGATTTCGTCTGGTCTCAGGAATTCAGCTGAATAGGGATCAAACCATTCTGAACACCTACGAACTCAACAGGAGATCGAAGAAGAGAGTAGCAACAACTCTCTGAACAGAGAAGTGACCACTTACTGGAAGGTAGGACATGCGGAGAAGTGAATCCAAGGCGATATTCCGGAGGATAGACGGCGGGGGAGGGGGCCTCCGTTGGCCACTTCTGGCAAGAGACAGAGCCGCGGAGCACAAAATCGGACCTTTTAGAAGTTGGCTCCGCTGAGAGACGTCGCTCCAGTGGCTAAGCAGGGGGTGGAACCCTCGCGGGACAGTGTGGTCTCAGGACCCTCGGGATCACAGAAAGACCGGGGGTGACTGACTGCGGCAGACCTCCCAGGTATCTGAGCGGGGAAGCCGGCTGCAGAGACGGAGCCGAGGCGCGGGCTCTCAGCTCGGGGTTGCCATAAACTGTGATCCATGGCCCAGTTGGGCCACTGCTCCTCCAGCAGGGACCCAACAAGCAGCAGAGCCGGGGAGACTCCCCTTCCTCCCTGGGGAGGAGTGGCGCGGGAGCGCACCGCAGGGATCTGCTGCTGGGTTTGGAGACTCCACACGGGGTCGGGTGCCAGAGATAGAAACGCTCGGTCACAGGCCGGGTGAGAACGGAGTGCGGCCGGAGACCAGGGAGATAGGAGTGACTGATATTCTCTGGGGGCGCAATGAGAAGCGGGGCCCCAGGTTCTCGGCTCCTCCAGGTGGAGATTGGGAGGCCAGCATTTTCACCCTGGTCCTCCAGAGCTGTACCGAGAGCTTGCAGGGAACAAAAGCTCCCGAGAGCAAAGCCAAGCAGCTTGCTTTGCCGGGACTGACAAGGGCGGGGCAATTCCGCCTCCAGCAAAGACATTTGGGAACCACTGCAACAGGCCCCTACCCCAGAAGATCAGCACGAACAGCCAGCAAGCCAAGACCAAGTTTACTGAACAAGGAGAACGGGAGAACTCCAGCGCTAGGGAAATACTGCACAT
>NW_027397135.1:133608-179049 GCF_003265705.2 Callorhinus ursinus
CAAAAACTAATGATGTAATATATGGTGATTAACATAACAATAAAAAAATTAAAAAAAAATGCAAAAAAAAATTAACTCCAAATTGGTCACAGACCCTAACTATAAAACCTTACACCATAAAACTTCTAGAAGAAAACACAGGAAACAACCTTTTTGGCCCTGGCTAGGCAAAGACTTTTTCAGATGTGACATGAAATGTCTAATTCTTAAAAAAGAAATAAAGGGATAAATTGGACTCCAACAAAATATACACCTTCTACTCTTCAAAAAAGCACTAAGAGAATGACAAGATAAGCCACACACTGAGAGTAAATATTTGTAAATCATCTATCTGACAAAATACTTGTATCCAGAATATATAAGGGAGTCTCAAAACCCAATCAATCAAATAAATACATACATACATACATAAATACATCAGCAAAAGTTTTTCACAGATACTAGGGATGATATACTGATGTCATAATACCCTCTAGACTCATCCACATTGTCACAAATGGCAGGATTTACATTTTTAAGGCTGAATAATATTCCCCTGTGCATATATACCACATTTTCTTTACTCATTCATCCACTGATGGACAGTTAGGTTGTTTCCATGTATTGTCCATTGTGAATAATGCTGCAGTAAACATGGCAGTGCAGCTATCTCTTTGAGATACTAATTTCATTTCCTATAGATAAATACCCAGAAGTGGGATTGCTGGATCATAAAGTAGTTCTACTTTTAATTTTTTGAGGAAACTCCATACTGTGTTCCTTAGTAGTTCTACCAATTTCTATTCCCATCAGGAATGTACAAGGATTCCCTTTTCTCCACATCCTCACCAACATTTGTTATTTTTTGTTTTTTTGATGATAGTCGTTCTAACAGGTGTGAGGTGATACAGCTCATTGTGATTCTGATTTACATTTTTCTGATGGTCAGTGGTGTTGAGCACCTTTTTATATGCCTGTTGGCAATCTGTATGTCTTCTTTGGAGAAATGTCTATTTGGGTCCCTTATCCATTTTTAAATCCAAATATTTGATTTTATTTTTTGCTATTGAGTTGTAGGAGTTCCTTATATATTTCAGACAGATGATTTGCCAGTATTTTCTCCCATTCCTTAGGTTGCCTGTTACACTCTTGTTTCCTTTGCTGTGCAGAAGTTTTTATGCTAAGTAAATCAAGCCAGACACAGAAAAATGAATGATCTCACTTATATGTGGAGTCTAAAACAGTAAAAATCATGGAAGTAGAGAGTAGAATGGTGGTTGCCAGGGCTTAGGAGGAGGGGAAATAGGGAGATGTTGGTCAAGGGGTATACAATTTCAGTTAAGCAAGTCCTAAAGATCTATAATGTTCAGCATGGCGACTACAAGTAAAAACAGTATATTATACACTTGAAATTTGCCAAAAATATAGATATTAAGTGTTCTCATATCAAGAACAATAATAACCAAAAAAAGGGGTAACTATGTGAAGAGATGGATATGTTAATTACCTGGATTGGGGAGAATACTTCACAGTGTGTACATATATCAAAACATCAAATTGTATACTTTAAATACATACAATTTTTATTTGTCAACTATACCTCAGTAGAGCTGGGAGGAAAAGAAGATAAGCGGATGTCAAATGAGTACGTGAAAAGATGTTTAACATCATTAGCCATTAGGGAAGTGCAAACTAAATTGCAATGAAATAACACTATACACTTACCAGAACAGCCAAAATTTTTTTAAAAGATTTTGTTTATTTATTTGACAGAGAGATAGAGAGCACAAGTGGGCAGAGCAGCAGGCAGAGGGAGAGGGAGAGGGAGAAGCAGACTCCGCACTGAGCAGGGAGCCCGATGCGGAACTCAATCCCAGGACCCTGGAATCATGACCTGAGCCAAAGGCAGATGCTTAACCAACTGAGCCACTCAGGTGCCCCCAGAACAGCTAAAATTAAAAAGATTAACCAAAGTAAGTGTTGGCAAGGATGTAGAAGAACTGGAACTCTTTTGCATTGTGGATGGAAACACAAATAGTATAATCACTTAGAAGTTTGGCAGTTACTTAGAAAGTTAAACTCATTCCTCCCATATGATCCAGCCAGTTTACCCTCAGAAACTTACCCAAGAGAAATAAAAGCATGTGTACACACAAAGATTTGTACACAAATGTTCACAGTACCTTTATTTATAAGAGCCAAAAACTGGAAACCCAAATATCCATCAATAGATGAAAAATCCCCCAAACCCTGATGTGTCCATACAATGAGGTACTACTCCACAGTGAGAAGAAATGAGCTGCTGATACATGCTACAAAATGGATGAACTTCATAATAATTATGCCGAATAAAAGATGCCAGACCAAAAAGGGTACACACACTGTTATGATTCCATCTATATAAAATTCTAGGAAATTCAAACGAATATATGGGGACAGAAAGAGGAGTGTCTGCCTGGAGGGTGCATTATGTGGAGAGGAACAGGAGCGATTACAGACTCAAAGAAACTCTGGGGGTGACAGTTATATTCATTATCTTGATCCTGGTGATGGTTTCACGGGTGTACATATATTTCAAAACTTATCAAAATGTATACTTCGGGGGCACCTGGGTGGCTCAGTCGGTTAAGCATCCGACTCTTGATTTGGGCTCAGGTCATGATCTCAGGGTTGTGACATCAAGCCCTGCATCAGGCTCTGGGCTGGACATGGAGCCTGCTTAAGAGTCTCTTTCTCCTCTCCCTCTACCCCATGACAAAAAGTACATTAGCAAGAGTGGTTTTGCTGGGAAACATCACTATGCTTTTAAATTTTTACTTTTTGCTTCTCTGTAATTTACTAGTTTTTTGTGTTAACAATGCATCCTTTATGGCATTATTCTTAAAGCGCATCAGGTAACAGAGATTTCATTTTATAGCCATAGACACAAAACATTTAGAGTCTCCAAACTGCAGGCAGGCAGGCAGGCAGACACACACACACACACACACACACACACACACACACACACACACACAATGATTTCTTACTGATAACACAATATTTTAATATAGCTTGAAATCAGGAAACGTGATGCCAGTTTTCTTTTTCTTTTCCAACATTTGCTTGGCGATTTGGGGTCTTTTCTGATTCCATATAAATTTTAGGATTGTTTGTTCCAGCACTTTGAAAAATGTCACTGGAATTTTGATCGGGATGGCACTGAAGGTATAGATTGCTCTGGGTAGCACAGACATTTTAATAATGTTTATTCTTCCGATCCATGAGCATGGAATATTTTTCCATCTTTTTGTGTCTTCTTCAATTTCTTTCATGAGTGTTCTGTAGTTCCTAGAGTATAGATCCTTTACCTCTTTGGTTAGGTTTATTCCAAGATATCTTATGGTTTTTGGTGCTATTGTAAATGGAATCATTTCTCTAACTTCTCTTTCTATAGTTGCACTGTTAGTGTATAAGAAAGCAACTGATTTCTGTGCATTGATTTTGTATCCTGCCATATTTCTGAATTGCTGTACGAGTTCTAGTAATTTGGGGGTGGAGTCTTCTGGATTTTCCACATAAAGTATCATGTCATCCGCAAAGAGAGAGAGTTTGACTTCTTCTTTGCCAATTTGAATATTTTATTTTTTGTTGTTGTTGTCTGATTGCTGTTGCTAGGACTTCTAGTACTATGTTGAACAACAGTGGCGAGAGTAGGTATCTTTAATGTGTTCCTGATCTTAAGCGAAAGGCTCTCAGCTTTTCCCCATTGAGGATGATATTTGCTGTGGATTTCTCATAGATGGATTTTATGAACTTGAGGAATGTTCCCTCTATCCCTGTATTCTGAGGAAAGCAGTGATCACCAAGACAGCATGGTACTCGCACCAAAACAGACATATAGGCCAATGGAAAAGAATAGAGAGCCCCGATATGGACCCTCAACTCTATGGTCAAATAATCTTTGACAAAGCAGGAAAGAATGTGCAATGGAAAAAAGACAGTCTCCTCAATAAATGGTGCTGGGAAAATTGGACAGCCGCATGCAGAAGAATGAAACTCGACCATTCTCTAACACCATTCACAAAGATAAACTCAAAGTAGATGAAAGACCTCAATGTGAGACAGGAATCCATCAAAATCCTAGAGGACAACATAGGCAGTAACCTCTTTGACATCGGCCACAGCAACTTCTTTCAAGATACATCTCCAAAGGCTAGTGCAATAAAAGTAAAAATGAACTTTTGGGACTTCATCAAGATAAAAAGCTTCTGCCCACTGCAAAGGAACAGTCAACAAAACAAAGAGGCAACCCACAGAATGGGGGAAGACATTTGCAAATGACATTACAGATAAAGGGCTGGTATCCAAGATCTATAAAGAACTTCTCAAACTCAACACCCAAAAAACAAATAATCAAGTCAAAAAATGGGCAGAAGACATGAACAAACACTTGTCCAAAGAACACATATAAATGACTAACAGACACATGAATAAATGTTCACCATCATTAGCCATCAGGGAAATTCAAATCAAAACCACATTGAGCTACCACCTTACACCAGTTAGAATGGCAAAAATGGACAGGGAATGAAACAACAAATGTTGGAGAGGTTGTGGAGAAAGGGGAACCCTCTTCCACTGTTGGTGGGAATGCAAGTTGGTACGGCCACTTTGGAAAACAGTGTGGAGGTTCCTCAAAAATTTAAAAATAGGGCTACCCTACGACCCAACAATTGCACTACTGGGTATTTACCCCAAAGACACGGATGTAGTGAAAAGAAGGGCCATGTGCACCCCAGTGTTCATAGCAGCAATAGCCAAATATCTGCAATAGCCAAACTGTGGAAAGAGACGAGATGCCCTTCAACAGATGAATGGATAAAGAAGATGTGGTCCATATACACAGCGGAATATTACTCAGCCATCAGAAAGGATGACTACCCAACTTTTACATCAACATGGATAGGGCTGGAGGAGATTATGCTAAGGGAAATAAGTCAAGCAGAGAAAGTCAATTATCATATGGTTTCATTTATTTGTGGAACATAAGGAATAGCACAGAGGACATTAGGAGAAGGAAGGGAAAAATGAAGGGGAGGGGGGAATCGGAGGGGGAGATGAACCATGAGAGACTATGGACTCAGAAACAAACTGAGGGTTCTAGAGGGGAAGAGGGTGGGGCAATGGGTTAGCCTGGTGATGGGTATTAAGGAGGGCAAGTACTGCATGGAGCACTGGGTGTTATATGAAAACAATGACTCATGGATCACTACATCAAAAACCAAGGATGTTTTGTATGGTGCCTAACATAATAAAATAAAATAAAATTTTAAAAAATTATAACACAATATTTCAGTGAGCTGGATGACAATAAAGCCGTAAGTACTATTTTTCCCAAGAGTTTTTATTTTTTAATCTCTTACTAAGTTTATTTTGAGGACATTTACTCTATTCTAAATATGATGCAGGACACTTACAACTTCCCAATAAGGCAGGGGAGGTCAGATAGAAACGCTAAAATAGTACAATGAAGATCCATTTACCCATGACCTAGACTTGTCACAAATGTTACATTTGCTCTATGTGCCTACCTATGTTTATATAATCCAGCAAATGCTCTCGTGAGCTGACACACAGCAAACTAAACTTTCTAAGGAACTGTTTCCCTAGGTGGGATGGTTTGGTTTTTATTGGAACAGGTTGGTAGATGGTACAACCATCCTTAGTGTAGCATGTCATGAGTTTGCTCATTGGCCTTGCATACACTCTGAGCAAGAGTGTAACAGCTGACAGTACTGAGAAGAGGGACAGAGGGGAGAGGGCTAGAACCTGTGCTTACAGTGACCTTCTGTGATGACCACTGGATGAACAAAGACCCTCCTACCACCGCATCTGGAATTTAATAATATCGCTGATATGTAACAACCTGAAGGACATTGCTAATATCGAAAACCCAGAGACGTTTCTAGATAACATGCATCCTGAACATTAAGGAGAGAAAGAGTTAAGATGGACTTGTTCAATTAACTGGACATCTAGTATCCACTATCTCTCAGGTGCTTAAGATGCTGGCACCCACAGTCTACAGGCTTCTGCTTTCCACATCTGCCCAGGGAGCCACAGTATGGCAGAAAGATGACAAGTCTGCACAACTTTAGAGTAGGGATTAATGGCCTGTAAATCACAGGAATGATGTCAAGACTCAATCGAGGAAGACTTTGCATAGAACATGCTCAGTCACGTGCTTCCCCATCAGGAGCTCCTTCCCTTCTCCCCAACTCATTCTTCTGTGTTCCCCTTCCCCCCTTCCTCTGCTGGCCTCTTGGCACCAGCTAACCCCCGCTCTCTGTCCATATCTCAAACCATGTTCAAAAATACAGAATCTCAAAAAAGCTTTACACCATAAGATGCTTTGTAGAGGGGTAGAATATAAAATGCAAAACAGGGAAAGTGCAAAAAGTCTAGGCATTTTAGACGTTAGGAGTCTGAGAACCTGAGAAGGTTGTGAGGCCAACTTACACAATGATTTAAGAATATTGTCAGGGCCCCAGATGAAAAATAAACCGCACTGCATGGCTACCACTGCTGAAGGAACCCACAGTGCCACGGGTGACCCACCAGGGCAATAGACGGACCAAATCGAGGCTTGAAATGCAATTTTCTTCCTTCCAATTTCCGTATTCCTAATTCTTTCTGTGTTACAAGAATGCTAACATGTTTACTTTGAAAAAATATCAACTGAAAGAAGACGCAGCTGGTCCAGAAATATAGCTACGGTTGAAAAGAAAAGCCAGGGCAATATTCAAAACCAGGTGACAGATACCTGGGAAATGAGGGGTGTGCACACACAGGATTGCAGGATGGCCTCTGTCTGGATTGACTAGACAAAAAAGACCCTTTTGCGAACTTATTAAGCAAGCTGGAAATCTACTTCCATTTGATTGGGTAGGAAAAACAGGACGATTTCATGAACTTAAAATGTGAGATGTAGCATTTGGCCAGAGAGCGGAATTGTAAGGGTATCACAGTTAATGGTGCTAACGTGACACCCACAGCCCCATGACTGCAAGGCTGTGCCGTTGTCTTGCCTTCCCCCACTGCAGGTACTCCCAGCAAGAACGGCAGTATGGGCCTGGAGGAATAAACTGGGATGGTCAAAAGATAATTCATCTGGGTTTGTAAAGGAGAATGCTATATGAAAGAAAATGAGCAACATCGTTGTTGGGAAAAAATTTAGGCAAAATACCTGAAGGTTACCTGCTATGAAAAAAAATTCTGAAAATAGGTAATCTCTTCTGAGTCATAGATAGGCAAGCAGGAACCCTGCCCCTAGCCCTGCCCCTCCGGGCGCCCCCACCCTTTTGAGCACCTTTCCTGGTATTTTCTGAGTCCTCTTTTGGTGGTGGAAGCTGTGGCTAGCAAGGCTATCCAGTCAGGGCACCCCAAGTCTGCACCAGGACCACGTGGGCCTGGCCCACCCCCTCCTCTTTGGAGCACTCTGTGACCCTACTCTATATGGAGGAACTCTGGGGCTCATGTCCACCCAGTCATCCTGGAACGTGGTGCCCAGGTTTGTTTCCAAGAGGGCAGCTGGTGAGCAGACTAGCATGGCATTTTGTGCATGGAATCCCGTGAGACTGACCACCAGAATGTTGCTGATATGCTCACTTCAAGAGACTCAAACTGGTTATATGGACAGAGTCCTCCACCCAGCACCCCCCAAGCAAAACTATTTGCTCAGAGCCGCAGTCCCTATGGAAAGCCCTGGTGGGAAAGGAGGGTGAACCTGGAGGAATTAGAAGAGAAGGCAGTCCAAAACACTGTTTGAAGGAAAAAGAAACAACCCTGCATGTGTACATATCTATGTGTATATATACACGATTGCTTTTTCTGTCTTGATCTGTTAAAATCCTATTTATATGCCATAAAATTGGTTTCCAGGGATATAATACCTTCTAAATCTTCCTTTTAAAAAATGTTTCACCCATTTCTTGATTGGATTATTTGTTCTTTGGGTGTTGAGTTTGATAAGTTCTTTATAGATTTTGGATACTAGCCCTTTATCTGATATGTCATTTGCAAATACCTTCTCCCATTCTGTCGGTTGTCTTTTGGTTTTGTGGACTGTTTCTTTTGCTGTGCAAAAGCTTTTTATCTTGATGAAATCCCAAGAGTTCATTTTTGCCCTTGGTTCTCTTGCCTTTGGCGATGTTTCTAGGAAGAAGTTGCTGTGGCTGAGGTCACAGAGGTTGCTGCCTGTGTTCTCCTTTAGGATTTTGATGGACTCCTGTCTCACGTTTAGGTCTTTCAACCATTTGGAGTCGATTTTTGTGTGTGGTGTAAGGAAATGGTCCAGTTTCATTCTTCCACATGTGGCTGTCCAATTTTCCCAACACCATTTGTTGAAGAGACTGTCTTTTTTTCCATTGGACATACTTTCCTGCTTTGTCAAAGATGAGTTGACCATAGAGTTGAGGGTCCATTTCTGGGCTTTGTATTCTGTTCCATTGATCTATGTGTCTGTTTCTGTGCCAGTACCATACTGTCTTGATGATGACAGCTTTGTAATAGAGCTGGAAGTCCGCAATTGTGATGCCACCAGCTTTGCTTTTCTTTTTCAACATTCCTCTGGCTATTCGGGGTCTTTTCTGGTTCCATACAAATTTTAGGATTATTTGTTCCATTACTTTGAAAAAAATGGATGGTATTTTGATGGGGATTGCATTGAATGTGTAGACTGCTCTAGGTAGCATTGACATCTTCACAATGTTTGTTCTTCCAATCCATGAGCATGGAACGTTTTTCCAATTAAGAAATGGGCAGAAGACATGAACAGACTTTTTTCCAAAGAAGACATCCAAATGGCCAACAGACACATGAAAAAGTGTTCAACATCACTCGGCATCAGGGAAATCCAAATCAAAACCTCAATGAGATGCCACCTCACACCAGTCAGAATGGCTAAAATTAACAAGTCAGGAAACGACAGACGTTGGCGGGGATGTGGAGAAACGGGAACCCTCCTACACTGTTGGTGGGAATGCAAGCTGGTGCAACCACTCTGGAAAACAGTATGGAGGTTCCTCAAAAAGTTGAAAATAGAGTTACCATACGATCCAGCAATTGCACTACTGGGTATTTGCCACAAAGATACAAATGTAGGGACCAGAAGGGGTACGTGTACCCCAGTGTTTATAGCAGCAATGTCCACAATAGCCAAACTGTGGAAAGAGCCAAGATGTCCATCAACAGATGAATGGATAAAGAAGATGTGGTATATATACACAATGGAATATTATGCAGCCATCAGAAGGAATGAGATCTTGCCATTTGCAACGACGCGGATGGAACTGGAGGGTGTTACGCTGAGTGAAGTAAGTCAATCAGAGAAAGACATGTATCATATGAGCTCACTGATATGAGGAATTCTTAATCTCAGGAAACAAACTGAGGGTTGCTGGAGTGGTGGTGGGTGGGAGGGATGGGGTGGCTGGGTGATAGACATTGGGGAGGGTATTTGCCATGGTCAGTATTGTGAATTGTGCAAGACTGTTGAATCACAGATCTGTACCTCTGAAACAATTAAAGCAATATATGTTAAGAAAAAAAAAAGAAGAAGAAGATAGCAATATATGTTAAGAAAAAAAAAGAAGAAGGAGGGGAAGAATGAAGGGGGGGAAATCAGAGGGGGAGACGAACCATGAGAGATGATGGACTCTGAAAAACAAACTGAGGGTTCTAGAGGGCAGGGGGGTTGGTGGATGGATTAGCCTGGTGATGGATATTAAAGAGGGCACGTTCTGCGTGGAGCACTGGGTATTATGCACAAACAATGAAACACTACATTGAAAACTAATGATGTAATGTATGGTGATTAACGTAACAATAAAAAAAATTAAAGATGAAAAAAAATGTTTCACCAAACGCCCATTTCCTTGGAACAGGTAGTACTTTGGGAGGAAAGGGAGACTGTTTGAGAAACTCTTATTTAAACAAACAGGGCTTTTGTTGAACTTCTCAGAGCCTTGAACACACTGACATAAACTATGTAAAGGAAAAGGGGATGCAGCCCCTCCCAGCCTCCTATGACCAGGAACCACTTTTCATATCATCTTATGGGACCTGATGGAAAATGCTGTTTTAAAAGAATAATGCAGGAACACACACAAACACACACCTAAACACACAGGAGATTTCTTCCTATTTAGTTCCTTGGGAGGGAAAAATAGAGAGGGCTGGGTTTGTCCTCTGGCAGTTCCATTTTTGTAAACACAGAACCAGAGAAGCAAGGTCAGCCCTTTGGTGTTGACACACAGACCTCTCCCTGTAAGCAGGCAAGGCTATCTCACAGAGAAGATTCTATGATAGAGTTAAGGTCTGGGGCCATTAAAGGGCTCTGTAGGTCTGATGGATTTGTTTCGAATCCCATGACACACTCAGGAGAGACTGTCACTGTAATGAAGCTTGGTGGACGAGACATACAAATCTGTCAGTGGTGAGGAATATCTCAGTCACCACATCTGGAGCTTATGGGTGGGATTAATACAAACACTGTTCTTCCCCACTGAGCTCAGGATAAAAATAGCAAACTGGGGACATAAACCTATCTGTTCAATGTAGAATGACTTAATATCCTTTGTGAAAATATCAAAATAAAACTGAAACGTTGGGGAGGGTATGTGCTACGGTGAGCACTGTGAATTGTGCAAGACTGTTGAATCACAGATCTGTACTTCTGAAACAAATAATGCAACATATTTTAAGAAAAAAGAAAAAGAAGAAGATAACAGGAGAGGAAGAATGAAGGGGAGTAAGTGAAAGGGGGAGAGGAACCATGAGAGATGATGGACTCTGAAAAACAAACTGAGGGTTCTAGAGGGGAGGAGGGTAGGGGGATGGGTTAGCCTGGTGATGGGTATTAAAGAGGGCACATTCTGCATGGAGCACTGGGTGTTATGAACAAACAATGAATCATGGAACACTACATCAAAAACTAATAATGTAATATATGGTGATTAACATAACAATAAAAAAATTAAAAAAAATAAATAAAGTATTTCCAGTGAGGGAAAAAGAAAAAGAAAAAAAAAACTGAAATGGACCACTCCCTATTATTATAAATGCATGTATCTGGGAGAAAATCTTTTCAGCTACAACTCAGCTTGTTAGCTTCCAATACTCTAATTCCATACAGCTGGTATTTCTATTTATTCGTTTTCACTGTTTACCTGTGCATGTCTAAAAACATCATAGTCCCAGGGGCAACGCTCTTGGGCCCCCTCCCTCTTCCGGAGCTTTGTACTATCACTTTGCTATCGCTCAATAAACCTTGCTTTGCTGCCGAACAAATAAATAAATAAAATAAAAATTAAAAAAAACATAGTCCTGATGAGACAGTCCATTCACTTAGAATATGCAGCTTGACATATAATCTGATCAACACATCTGATATTACAAGCATGCACATATGTGTATGTGTGAGTTCAACGGTCAGAAATATGGAGTATTTCCAGTCATGCAGCTTTTAAGTGGAGCAGTTATAAATGGTCAATCAAGATAAACCCTTGACTCAGCTGGATATTTCCCTGGAAGAAATCTGTTCATTCACTGTGGTACTTTGTTCATGGCCATACATTTGGAAATCCTGGCTAACAACAGTGCTTCTCACAGCGTGATCCCACAACGTGTGGCATCAGCATCACTGGGGGGCTTGTGAGGAATACAGATTCTTGGCCCCCACTCCAGATCTGCTGACTCAGAAACTCTGCTGCATGTGACCCCAAAGGGATGAAGGAACACAGATCTGTGGATATCTACAGAGGAACAAGCAACTGAGGAAGGAGTCAAGAAGCTTCAGGGAAAGGCAGTATCTGTGGACTTTTAAGCAAAGCTAGATCATATCACTCAATAAGTGAGAAAGTGGACTGAGACATAAATCCCTGTCTCACGCCATCTCTTGACATGGTGACATGAGATGAACAGCCACTTAGTCAACAGAGAAGCTTATGGTCACACACTGTGGTCCACCGCGGGAGCCTCACTGCTTCAGATGCAGAAAAAAAAACAGAGAAACCCCCTTCTCCCTCCACCCGATGAAAAGAAAACAATATAAATGAAGCTGAGCCCCCAAAATGCACCCTCACAAGGTCTCTGATGGTTAGTTCTTTCAAAACCACCCAGCACACCCAACCAGCGTTTATAAAAGGTCCTCCCCAGGGCCGTGGAATGGTGTGCCAAGACCAGCCAGGCTGGGGCAGGCGGCCCTCCAGCCAACTGCGTCACTGCAGCAGCCCCAGTCTGAGCCCCTTCTGCTTTGAAAGGTGCCGGCTCTCCCTCTGTCCCCGACTCTTGACTTTTCCCGCGACTGCTACTCAACAGTATCGCGGAAGTTCACGCTCTTAGAAGTACCTCAGGGCCTCTTGTAGCATTTGTAATTTAAAAAGTGCTTTCTTTTTTTTTCCTACCACGAAGGACCCTTATGTGAGCCATCCAACAGCAAATAACAAAACATTTTAAAGGAAAGAACACTTTTGAACACGAGCTTTGCTTTAGAACTTGTCTACGTGCCATGTTGCCTCAACTTCAGTTGCCTCGGGCACTAAATGGAGGGGTCTTCAGCCAAGGACATGTGGCTTCTAGCTGAGCGCACATTGTTTTAGTGGATGGGACTGAGAGCATGTTCTTCAAGGGTGCAGGGGAAAGCAACTTGAATAAGGATATGATCACCCTAAAACACTCTCAGTCTGAAAACTGATATAACGAAAAAGAGAAGGAAGCTGAGCTGTTAGCCAATCAAAGGGACGGGGCGAGGTTGGAAATGAAAACTGTTGGAGTTTGGGGCCCATGCAATGGCAGGTGCCAGGAAGAGCCCTGGCTCTGAGACCACTATCCCTGGAGGCATCTATAGAGCCACAGAGATTATCTGTCCGTGTGCTCATCAACATGCAAGACTCCCTCCTCAAAGGAGCTGCTAAATCACATATCAAGGCCCCGTTACCTTACCAAACTCACCATCTCCTACCAACAACAGAAGAAGAAAAACAGTAGCTAAAAGCTATTGCGCCTTACTGATAAACGCCCTTAAAAGCAATGACACATTACGATTTGCCACTGCGTTGCTTCTGAGTTTCTATTTCCTGAGCTCTCTGTGATTAGTACATCATTCCTGTCATTATCAACAGGATGTGATTGTAATTGGCATGTCGTACACAGTGTTGTTATGGATGTACTCAGTAATTACAGCACTGTGTTCACACCTCTTGCAAAATGTAGGTATTATTTCTGACCCTGAGAACACTGGGAGCAAGTGATACTGGCAGGATGTTTCTGGGGACTTTCACTCTTAAAGAAATGGCTTCAGTGGCATGAGGAACAGCTCTGGAGGTGAAGAATCTTCATTCTCGAGGCAACGGGACAACCAAGTGGCCAGCAGAGAGGGCTGTGCCACCTACCAAGGGAGCTGCAGCTGGAGCATGTGCACCCAGGTGTCTCTGCCAAATCATGTAAATGGATAGAGTTACTTGTGCTGAAGGGCAAAAGGCTTAAAATATTCACCTCTTTTAATTTCATTTTCCTATTCTCTACCAGGAAGCAATATAAAAGAAGTAACTGAGGGTGTAAACATGAATTAACATATATTTATGTTTGCAGAAGTGCTGGTGAAAAAACAGGAAAACGGGAAGCGACCTGTGACTGCAATCACGGGCTAGTCCAACCATCAGATGGAATACTCTGCCTACACATTTTCTTTTGAAAAGACAGTATTATGACATGAAAAAAAAACGCTCAATATGATTAAGTAGAAAAGTCAGGAATCCATAACAATACAATCTGAATGTTGTGGTACAGAATCAATACATATACCTAGAAACCAAAGCCTGAAGGAAAATACACCAAAGTGCATTAGTGGCTATGTGAGAGCAGTATGATATAAGTGATTGTTAAAATTCTTAATTTTACACTTTTCAGTATTTCCAAATACTGTGTGTACACCTCCCATTTGAGAATGCTTTAGACATACCACATGATTAAAGCCAACCTGGATGAGACTGGAAATGATGCTGCCGGCTCTAACGTCTGCCACCTTGAAAGCTGGTCCCTGAGAGTCCCTCTGCCTTGGTACCTGTGTGTTCATCCCAGCTTCACAGCAGGCTCTTACCTGTGAAGGTGTCGTCACACTGATTTCTGGAACAAAGTTGTCCTCGAAGAAACTGATGATGTTCTCCTGCTGGAGTTCCTTTGTTGGGGTGACTTTAGGCAGAGGTGGGACGGGAGGCCCCTTCCTTGTCTACAAAACATCAGAGACACAAGCAAACTAATTCGGCCAAAGACGGCATGTGAGATGTGTAGAAATGCCACATGAACAGCGCTGGGCGGACATATTGGTCACTGATATTTAGATATGCACAGAGAAATAAGGGACCTGACTGAGTAGAGAATGCTGTCTCCCTTGGTGGCTCTGGGAGCACCAATAAGCAAGGGCCCCCCGAGAAACACTCAGGCAAGGTGACCCCATCCACCTCAATGTCAATGCTACACGCAGGGCTGCAAGGCCAGGTGCCCACGCTTCTCACAAGTTAAACTAGGGCGACCCCCTTTGTGAAGTCAACTGAAACGGATTCCTCATTTCAGCAAGAAATTCAAATTTTAACACTACAATCAGGAAACCTTTTCACTGGACTCAGTGAAACCACCCACAGACAGCACGAACTTCAGTTTCCACTAGAGTGTTTTGAGAAGTAAGAAATTCATAGATCTATTCCATGGATCTTCTCACCATTTTCCTTAGTTTCAAAGACTTGAACATCAAGTCTTGTTGTAAGAATTTTATCTTCACCCCAAGTGGGGAAGACAAGGGTGGCAACGTTTCTCTATATTGACTTTTTCCAGCCCTTACTGTGTCTCTCAATCGCTTGCTCCAGATGCTTTTGTTGAGTGGCACTCACGTGCCACATCCTGTGGGTGATACCAAAAATGTGAAGTGGCATATAAACATCATGGCTTTTTGGCCATACTTGCTCCAAGTGTAACCTTAATTGCTAGAGGAGGGAATGTCCAGGGAGAAGGTGAGATTGATCAGAGCCTTCTGAGAGCAAGAGTGAGGAGGGCACGCAAGCCTAAGGAAGCTGAGGTTGTGGAGAGAAGTCTCAACCCAACCAAAGATAGGGTATGTGAGGAAACAGGAATCCAAATTGGAGAACTAAGCTGATTCCTTAGTGACCATCACAATGCCTACAGCCTCAAAGCCTCCCCAACTGGAAACTCCTTTCAGTGCCCTAGCACCATGGGATTATCCCAGATGGGGTCACCTCACCACGAATTCTTCCATTCTCCCCAGTGTATTTGACCTCTTCCTACCTGTGAAGGTGACCTAGGCCTTGCTGGTGCAGGAGATGCAGGTGTCAGCGTGTGATTGGGACTAGCTGTTGGGCTCGGGATGGGTGAAGGCTCCTCAGGTGGTGAGGGTGTCTTTGCGATGCGGAGAGGACCAGAATCGCTAAATGAACACACGAGAGTCAGCAATGAGCCTTCTAAAGAACAGCACTTACTTTCCAGGAGTCTTCTGTCCCAGAGGAATCCTGAGGCACTTCTGGTTCTGTCAGGCATCTAGCTCCCTTCTAAGTTAATTCTGGTGGTTATTAACAGTGTTGGTGATACTGGTACCATTTATCGTCTGTGGTCTGTGTGCTGGACCCCATTCACATATATTCTCTCTAACCATCACAACACCCTTGCATCACTGTCCCCACTTTACAGGTAGTAAAGTGGGGCACAGAGAGGTTAAAAATGCCTAAAGTCACTCAGCAATTTGGTGGGTCTGAATTCAGGCCGTGGGAATGCAAACCCCCTGTTCTTTCCATTGTGCCAAACAGACTCTGCAAGATTCTTCCAAATATAAGCTGACTTAGCTGAACTACCTTCATTTTTGATTTACAAGAGAATCTTGCTATGCCATAATGTATAGAAAAACCTACCCTGAAAATTATAAATCTGATATTAAAGGCATCCTCAGGATAGTGTTAAGATTTTTTAGAAGTCAGGGGTGCCTGGGTGGCTCAGTGGATTAAGTGTCTGCCTTTGGCTCAGGTCATGATCTCAGGGTCCTGGGATCGAGCCCCACATGGGGCTCCCTGCTCAGCAGGGAGCCTGCTTCTCCCTCTGCCCATCCTCCCTCTTGTACATACTTTCTCTCTCAAATAAATATTTTATAGGAGTCTTTTCTGATAACATTTGGAAACAAATTCATTAGTTATTCCTCTAACTACACCTTATAAAACAAAGACTCGGCTCAGACACCTTGACATGTACAAACAAATTATGTGAAGGCAGAGAGTCAGTAATACTTCCTGAGAGCCCACTGCATTCCTGGCACTGGGCCAGATGCCTGGAACCAGCCCAGATGCAATGAGCAGGAGGGCACTTGGGACACATCCTACTCTCTAAGTCTTTCTAATGTCTACAGATTGAGGAAGTAGGGTCTGTACCCCAAAATAAACAAGCACATACACCACAGCATGGTCTACATAGCCAAGGGAGTGGGTCCTGCGGAGAACACGGATGAGCCGCATGATTGAGGCTGTGCCAGCAATCATGGCCTCTGCCGGGAAGCGTGGCCCAATCTATGCTCAATAGGGAGTCCACTGAGCTCACTCACCACCTCGTTCTGCAGAGGAATGATGAAAAAAATGAAAGGAACATTTGTTAACCTGCCATGGTCCCGTTTTCTCTGATTCAGCAATATTGAGATTTTCATGTTGTCCCTTTCATGTCTCTATGAGGGAGTAACTCTTAACTTTTTCATGTATGTCATTGCTAAAACACCCAATGTCATTTTGATGTTCTTATTACAAATTTTTCTTTATTCCAAGTTCATATTATATTGGAAACAGTAGTCCTTTCCTGTATTCTTTTAGGGAATGCTCTTTCCCTTAGAAAGATAAGAGATACTAAATGCTTACTTTGCATAGCAACTGTAGCAGAGACTAATATGAGTACAGCAAATACAGAACATCAAATAAGAAAATTAGCTCTCTCCAGAGAGATCTCAACATATGGTGATGGGGGCACCTGTGCAGGAGTTTGTGTTTTTATAAATGTGTGTGTATGACTGCTTATGTTGATTGACATTAAAAATGTAAATATTAACTTAGAGGCCATTTAGTTCAATACCATCTTTTTCTGTTGATTAAAAAAAAATGAGATCTTTAACGAGAGGATTAATTGGATGCACTTAAGGAAGGCAAAGTAAGTTAACTGGAGAGTCATAAACTGGAAAACTGGATCTTTTGACTTCCAGCCCAAGGCTCATTAGCCTGCATTCCTTGAGTACATAATGCCTGAGAAGGATGGACTAAAGGGATTCCAAAATCACAGGAGAAAGCTGGTAGGAAGCCAACTCCTGGAAAGGTAGACAATTCACTTACAGATCGCTGGGCCTTTGGTATATGTGACTGGCATACTCACAATAACAATGTGCAACAGAATCAAAACAATGCAGTATTGGGAGGGGAGGAGCAAGATGGTGGAGTAGGAGACCTAAATTTTGTCTGGTCCCAGGAATTCAGCTAGATAGGAATCAAACCATTCTGAACACCTACGAACTCAACAGGAGATCGAAGAAAAGAATAGCAGCAGCTCTCTGAACAGAAAGGCAAACACTTTCTGAAAGGTCTCTTCTGATTTGTTTAGTGTATATTTTTCAGGGGACGTTGTTACCTGTTAGCATTTTGTTCTCTCATTCATCTATTCCCCTCTGGACAAAATGACAAGACGGAAAAAATCACCTCAATAAAAAAGAACAAAAGGTAGTGCCGACTGCCAGGGACCTAAATCAATATGGACATTTGTAAGATGTTGGAACTAGAGTTCAGAATGACAATCGTAAAGATACTAGCTGGGCTTGAAAAAAGCCTAGAAGATATTAGAGAAACCCTTTCTGGAGAAATAAAAGAACTAAAATCTAACCGATTCAAAATCAAAAAGGCTATTTAATGCAGTGCAATAAAAAATGGAGGCTCTCACTACTAGGATAAATGAGGCAGAAGAGAGAAATAATGATATAGAAGACCAAATGATGGAAAATAAAGAAGCTGAGAAAAAGAGAGATAAACAACTACTGGATCACGAGGGCAGAATTCGAGAGATAAGCGATACGATAAGACAAAACAACATTAGAAAAATTGGGATCCCAGAAGAAGAAGAAAGAGAGAGAGGGACAGAAGGTATAGTGGAGCAAATTATAGCAGAGAACTTCCCTAGTGGGGAAGGAAACAAGCATAGGCACAGAGAACCCCCCTAAAATCAATAAAAATAGGTCAACACCCCGACATCTAATAGTAAAACTTACGAGTCTCAGAGACAGAGAAAATCCTAAAAGCAGCTTGGGAGAAGAGATATGTAACCTACAATGGTAGACACATTAGACTGGTGACAGACCTATCCACAGAGACCTGGCAGGCCAGAAAGGACTGGCATGATATCTTCAGAGCACTAAATGAGAAACATATGCAGCCAAGAATACTATATCCAGCTAGGCTGTCATTGAAAATAGAAGGAGAGATAAAAAGCTTCCAGAACAAACAAAAACTAAAGGAATTTGCAAACACGAAACCAGCCCTCCAAGAAATATTGAAAGGGGTCCTCTAAGCAAAGAGAGAGCCTAAAAGTAACATACCAGAAAGGAACACAGACAATATAGAGTAACAGTCACCTTACAGGCAATACAATGGCACTAAATTCATACCTTTCAATAGTTACCCTGAATGTAAATGGGCTCAATGCCCCAATCAAAAGACACAGGCTATCAGATTGGATTAAAAAACAAGACCCATCAATATGCTGTCTGCAAGAGACTCATTTTAGACCCAAAGACACCCCCAGATTGAAAGTGAGGGGGTGGAAAACCATTTACCATGCTAATGGACACCAAAAGAAAGCTGGGGTGGCAATCCTTATATCAGACAAACTAGATTTTAAACCAAAGATTATAATAAGAGATGAGGAAGGAGACTATATCCTACTTAAAGGGTCTATCCAACACGAGGATCTAACAATCGTAAATATCTATGTCCCTAACATGGGAGCAGCCAATTATATAAGCCAATTAATAACAAAAGCAAAGAAACACATCGACAACAATACAAAATAGTGGGAGACATTAAAACCTCCCCACTGAAATGGACAGATCATCTAAGCAAAAGATCAACAAGGAAATAAAGACTTTAAATGATGCACTGGACCAAATGGACTTCACAGATATATTCAGAACATTCCATCCCAAAGCAACAGAATACACATTCTTGTCTAGTGCCCATGGAACATTCTCCAGAATAGATCACATCCTAGGTCACAAATCAGGTCTCAACCGGTACCAAAAGATTGGGATCATTCCCTGCATATTTTCAGACCACAATGCTTTGAAACTAGACCTCAATACAAGAGGAAAGTTGGAAAGAGCTCAAATACATGGAGGCTAAAGAGCATACTACACAAGAATGAATGCGTCAACCAGGAAATTAAAGAAGAAATAAAAAAAAATTCATTGAAACCAATGAAAATTTAAACACAATTGTTCAAATCTTTGGGATGCAGCAAAGGCAGTCCAAAGAGGAAAGTATATAGAAATACAAGCCTTTCTCAAGAAACAAGAATGGTCTCAAATACACAACCTAACCCTACATCTAAAGGAGCTAGAGAAAGAACAGCAAATAAAGCCTAAACCCAGCAGGAGAAGAGAAATAATAAAGTTCAGAGCAGAAATCAATGAACTAGAAACCAAAAGAACACAAGAACAGATCAACGAAACTAGGAGCTGGTTCTCTGAAAGAATTAACAAGATTTATAAACCCCTGGCCAGACTGATCAAAAAGAAAAGAGAAAAGATCCAAGTAAATAAAATCATGAATGAAAGAGGAGAGATCACAACCAACACCAAAGAAATACAAACAATTATAAGAACATATGATGAGAAACTCTATGCCAGCAAATTAGATAATCTGGAAGATATGAATGCATTCCTAGAGATGTATCAACTACCAAAATTGAACCAGGAAGAAATAGAAAACCTGTAGAGATCTATAACCACTAAGGAAATTGAAGCAGTCATAAAAAATCTCCCAACAAACAAGAGCCCAGAGCCAGATGTCTTTCCAGGGGAATTCTACCAAACATTTCAGAACAATTATACCTATTCTTCTAAAACTGTTCCAAAAAATAGAAATGGAAGGAAAACTTCCAAACTCATTTTATGAGGCCACCATTACCTTGATCCCCAAACCAGACAATGACCCCATCAAAAAGGAGAATTATAGACCAATACCCTTGATGAACATGGATGCAAAATTTCTCACCAAAATACTAGCCAATATGATCCAAAAGATTATTCACCACAACCAAGTGGGATTTATCCCTGAGCTGCAAGGTTGGTTCAATATCCGCAAATCAATCAATGTGATACAATACATTAATAAAAGGAAGAACAAGAACCATATGATCCTCTCAAAAGATGCAGAAAAAGCATTTGACAAAGTACCGCATCCTTTCTTGATCAAAACTCTTCAGAGTATAGGGATAGAGGATACATACCTCAAATCATAAAAGCCATCTATGAAAAACCCACAGTAAATATCATTCTCAATGGGGAAAAGCTGAGAGGTTTCCCCCTAAGGTCAGGAACGTGGCAGGGATGTCCACTATCACCACTGTTATTCAACACAGTATTAGAAGTCCTAGCCACAGCAATTAGACAACAAAAAGAAATATACGGCATCCGAATTGGCAAAGAAGTCAAACTCTCACTCTTTGCAGATGATATGATACTTTGTGTGGAAAATCCAAAAGACTCCACCCCAAAACGGCTAGAACTCATACAGGAATTCAGTAAAGTAGCAGGGTATAAAATCAATGCACAGAAATCAGTGGCATTCCTATACACCAACAAGACAAGAAAGAGAAATCAAGGAGTCGATCCCATTTACAATTGCACCCAAAACCATAAGATACCTACGAATAAATCTAACCAAAGAGGCAAAGGATCTGTACTCAGAAAACTATAAAATACTCGTGAAAGAAATTGAGGAAGACACAAAGAAATGGAAAAACGTGCCATGCTCATGGATTGGAAGATCATATATTGTGAAGATGTCAATGCTACTTAGAGGAATCTACACATTTAAGGCAATCCCTGTCAAAACACCATCCACTTTTTTCAAAGAAATGGAACAAATAATCCTAAATTTGTATGGAACCAGAAAAGACTCCGAATAGCCAGAGGAATGTTGAAAAAGAAAAGCAGAGCTGGTGGCATCACAATGCCGGACTTCAAGCTCTATTAGAAAGCCGTAATCATCAAGACAGTATGGTACTGGCACAAAAACAGACACATAGATCAATGGAACAGAATACAGAGCCCAGAAATGGACCCTCAACTCTATGGTCAACTCATCTTCGACAAAGCAGGGAAGAATGTCCAATGGAAAAAAGATAGTCTCTTCAACAAATGGTGTTGGGAAAATTGGACAGCCACATGCAGAAGAATGAAACTGGACCATTTCCTTATACCACACACAGAAGTAGACTCCAAATGGTTGAAAGACCTAAATGTGAGACAGGAGTCCATCAAAATCCTAAAGGAAAACACAGGCAGCAACCTCTGTGACCTCAGCCGCAGCAACTTCTTCCTAGAAACATCGCCAAAGGCAAGGGAACCAAGGGCAAAAATGAACTATTGGGACCTCATCAAGATAAAAAACTTTTGCACAGCAAAAGAAACAGTCCACAAAACCAAAAGACAACCGACAGAATGGGAGAAGGTATTTGCAAATGACATATCAGATAAAGGGCTAGTATCCAAAATCTATAAAAAACTTATCAAACTCAACACCCAAAGAACAAATGATCCAATCAAGAAATGGGCAGAAGACATGAACAGACATTTTTCCAAAGAAGACATCCAAATGGCCAATAGACGCATGAAAAAGTGCTCAACATTGCTCCGCATCAGGGAAATCCAAATCAAAACCTCAATGAGATACCACCTCACACCCGTCAGAATGGCTAAAATTAACAAGTCAGGAAACGACAGATGTTGACGGGGATGTGGAGAAAGGGGAACCCTCCTACACTGTTGGTGGGAATGCAAGCTGGTGCAACCACTCTGGAAAACAGTATGGAGGTTCCTCAAACAGTTGAAAATAGAACTACCAAATGACCCAGCAATTGCACTACTGGGTATTTACCCCAAAGATACAAATGTAGGGATCCGAAGGGGTACGTGCACCCCGATGTTTATAGCAGCAATGTCCACAATAGCCAAACTGTGGAAAGAGCCAAGATGTCCATCAACAGATGAATGGATAAAGAAGATACGGTATATACATACAATGGGATATTATGCAGCCATCAAAAGGAATGAAATCTTGCCATTTGCAACGACGTGGATGGAACTAGAATGTATTATGCTGATCAAGATAAGTGAATCAGAGAAAGACATGTATCATATGACCTCACTGATATGTGGAATTCTTAATCTCAGGAAACAAAGGTTCCTGGAGTGGTGGGGGGTGGGAGGGATGGGGTGGCTGGGTGAAAGACATTGGGGAGGATATGTGCAATGGTGAGCGCTGTGAATTGTGTAAGACTACTGAATCACAGACCTGTACCTCTGAAACAAATAATACATTACATGTTTAAAAAAAAAAAGATAGCAGGAGGGGAAGAATGAAGGGGGGGGAATCAGAGTAGGAGACGAACCATGAGAGACTAGGGACTCTGAGAAACAAACTGAGGGTTCTAGAGGGGAGAGGGTGGAGGGATGGGTTAGCCTGGTGATTGGTATTAAAGTTGGCACAAACTGAACGGAGCACTGGATGTTATACGCAAACAATGAATCATGGAACACTACATCAAAAACTATTGATATAATGTATGGTGATTAACATCACATGAAAAAAGTTTACACCACTGCTGACAGGTCCCATGGAAAATGGAGAAAGGCAGATAGCTAATTCTATTGTGACCATGACAGACGTCCACACTGAGTAAATCTGAAGGCTAAAGGTCAATGTACAAGCACAGAATGAGGCTGCTGTCAGCCTCTATGTGGAAAGGCTCCTTAGTTTTAGCTTTTTCTAGAATGAGTAAAATAGCACAGGCTGGTGCAGACTACAGAAGTTGCAACAAGCATTGTGTTTAAGGTGAACGGACATGACTTGGCTCCAATGAAGACGGCCTACCTGGGAGCTCCTTGAATGGTGAAGGCCTTGTCAGCGTGCTGGTCACCCAGTTTCGTCATCACTTCATACAATTTATGGCAAAGCTAGAGGGACAGAGACCATTTGTCTATTAGCTGTAAGTCATTCTGGTGCCAATTCAGGCTTATGCTCCAAGAAAGGAACTGTCTATTGAGAATCTTACAGGAGTGTGGATTGTCTCAGGATAACTTAAATTCTGCGAATGGGAAATTTAAAACTCATGTCAAAAATGAAAGGCCACAAACACAAATAAACCTTTAAAAAAACAAAATATATTAATTAATGAGAGGATAGAACAGAAAACGAAAACTTATTGCTCCCATTGACTCTACTAGAGATAAAGTCATATGACCAACCCTGCTGAACTCAGACATTAACTGCTGATTGTTCGAGTGTTCAGACACTCATTTCTCCTTAGCCTAAAAAGTACCGCTTGAATGCCAACTTTCAAAGCTGACAAAGCAAAACAAGACTGTGAGACTGGGACACAGAGAAAAAGCATCTCAGAAGAGAAATGGAAACAGCCTGTGATTCCTGAGAGCGGGTTGGTACAACCAAAGATAAAATCTGGACAAAATAGAGAGAACTATGTGGTCACTACACAACACTGGAGAAACAGCACTGGGTGTAATAACGCACCATGAAAACAAACACACTGGTGACGATGCCACGCCATTTCATTCGTGTTCAGAAAAAAAAGTCATTTATTTTATATTCCGCAAGTAAAAATAATCATCATCACTCACCACTGCAATTTCCTTATGAAACTTGGCCTCGAGGCTGGAAACGTTTTTGAAAGTGTTGACATAAAACCCGACTCGTCTACCACGTGGAGACACAAAGGGGAAAGAAGAGTAGGGAAAGATCAGTCAGCAAAACTGCAGTTTTAATGGCAATAAAATGCATTAGGGACAGGTTTTCTCTTTGTAATGTTGAGTAACATTGGACCGAATCTTCCGGCATGGAGCAGAACCTCTCCTAACGCAGCTGACGCCCAGAGACAGTGATGCACACCTGGGAGGTGTGTTTCTGATTCACCAGTTGTCAGGTGGGGGACGGAGGATTTGCATTTCTCATAAGCTCTAGGTGACACTGACGCTGGTGCAGAGAGAACGCTTTCGGAAGCGTGGCCCTGAGTGAGTTTTTATTTTAGAGGTATGTCTTGTAAAGGGCTGGAAATAGAGAAGTTTACCATTAATTTTTATACCCTGTGCAGGGTCTCATTTTGGATTCTGAAATATGTTTGATAGGGGGAAACAGAAAACTACCAGTTCATTACAGTTCCTCAGCTAAAGTAAGAGTGCTTTCACTGAGCAAACAGAAACACAAGCTGTCCATTCATAATATCATGAACATATTTGTGAAGCAAAACCATGGGGTGAGGGTGTTCTGGGATGGGAGAGTTTTAGGTCCCTAATAGTAAGCACACCCAACAGCACTGTGGATTCAGCCTAGTACCTCCTGTATAGGCTCCCTTTTCTCTAAATGAGGGCCCTTTGGACTCTATTAATTCAACCCTTCTGAATCCATCTAGTAAATTACTACTTTGATTTAATGCATGTTCTTGTTTCAATAACATTCTCAAAAATAACTCCAGAATCCTGATTGGTTCATTTGATTCCAAATCCCAAGTAAGGACTTAGGTGCCAGAAACATTAGATAGGCTGCATATATGGAATAAACATATACTCAGGGGGTGAGGGGCTTATAATAAGAATATTTATTTTGGGGCAGTAAGAATGTGCCTGTACACAATAGGACCCCTCTTATTTAAACAATGACATGAGGGGTGCCTGGATGACAATGGTAATGACAGTTAAATGTCCGATCCTTGATTTTGGCTCAAGTTATGATCTCAGGGTCATGGGATCAAGCCCTGCATGGGGCTCCGTGCTCAATATGGAGTCAGCTTGAGACTCTCTCCCTATCCCTCCTTCTGTCCCTCCCCTGGTTCGTGTTTGTTCGCTCGCTCTCTCTCTAATAAATGAATAAAATCTTTAAACAATGACATGAAAGGATAGAGAAAAGGGGGCTTCCCGTTTCCCTGTGCATTGTAATGAGCAGGATTCCAATAAGCAAAGGTGGACGAATGTTCCATCATCATTAAAGCCGACAGAAAGAGCAGCCATCTAAACACTACATATTCCCTCACTTAATTCTTGTAACTACCCCCGGGGTAGTGAGCCTCAGTTTATATTCTGGTCAACTGAGGCACAGAGAGATTAACTGTCCAAGGTCTTGCAATTAGTAAGTGGAGACCCTTTGGACCCAAAAGGAGGAAAACCAATAGAAAAACAGGCACTGTTAGCCAAGAAATTCTGCTTAAGTATGAATATCATTATTTCTGTGCTTTCTGATGAAATTAGGTAATTTAGAATTTAATAAAATAAAAGATAAAAATCGAGATTCAGAGATGAAATAATAGGTAAAGTACTATGTGTATCCCACCAGTAAGACTTACTTTTTCTGTGGCTTAAATTACTGTACCTTAATTTCCTACCACGTTCCACTTACATTTTTTACTTTTTGTAAGACGGGTTTATTTGGGTTTCCTTCATTTTTTTCAGTTTTATTGAGGTTTTACTGACAAAATGTAAGATGTTAAAATTGCACATTGTGGTGACTTGATATACAATCGACAGGGATTCTCCCTATAAGGTGACACAGCTATCACCTCATACATTTATCTTGTGTGTGAACATTTCTACTCTGTTAGCAAATTTCAATTATATAATATAGTGTTATCAACTATACTCACCATGTTTTACGTTAGATGCTCAGACCTTATGCATCTCATAGCTGTGGATATCCTTTCACCAACCTCTCCCTATTTTCCCCACCTCCTAGTCCTGATACCCACTTTTCTACTTCCAATTTCTATGAGTTTGCCTTTTTTTCTTCAGATTCCACATATAAGTGATATCATGCAGTATCTCCTCACACCTGTTAGAATGGCTATCATCAAAAAGACAAGAGATAACAAGTATTGGCGAGGATGTAGAGAAAAGGGACCCCCATGCACTGTTGGTGGGAAGATAAGTGGGTACAGCCACTATGGAAAATTCCTCAAAAAGTTAAAAACAGAACTACCACTGGATCCAGCAATCCCACTGCTGGACAGATTTCTGAAGGAAATGAAAACAGGATCTCGAAGAGATGCAGGCACTGCCCTGTTCATGGCAGCATTCTTCACAGTAGCCAAGATATGAAAGCAATCCAGGTGTCCATCAACTGGTGAATGCTTAAAGATGGGATATGTATATACACACGCAAACATATAGGTCATTATGTATGTTATTTCACAGCAAAATAAAAAAAAGAATTCAGGGACACATGGTCACTGTAGGTATTGAACATTACAATTAAGTGGGACATATGTCCTTTTCTGTCTGGTTTATCTCACTCAGTATGATACCCTAAAGGTCCACCCATGTTATCCCAAATGGCAGAATCTCCTTCTTTCCTATGACTGAAAAATATCCCATTGTGTGTATGTGTGTGTCTATGTGTATGTATCTATAGATACATAGATAGATACACATACATATATTAATAAAGAAAATCCTGGCACAAGGTGTTCGGGGAGGGTCAGACCAGAAGCCTGGGAGAGGAGAGCCTAGTGAGGCAGGCAGACCTGCGCTCTGGGGCCAAGGATCTTCCAGACCATTTGCAGGCCATGGTTGCTTGCAGCTCCTAGCCCTGTCTGAGAGAGGGGGATGGAGAGTACCTGCACAGGAGGAAGCTGACTAAAGCAGCAGCTGGGTGGAAGGAGAGACTGCAGATGCTCAGACAACACCGCAGAGGGACAAGCTCAATGTCCTGTTTGCAGGCAAGTCTTTCTGGGGCACTTCAAGTGCCAACCCAGGACCCCTTCTCTGGGACCCCCATCAACCACTCATTCCTCATACTTTCCCCCTCATTCAATTACTCAACAAAGGGCCTATCCACTCTGGGTTCATGCCTAGTGGTGGGCTCTGGGGGCTCCAGGAATGACAGTCCAGGTAGAGGAGCACCTGAGCGCAGATTCCTGAACACACGTTCTGTCATTCTGGTAAGTCAAAGAAGCCAACTTCAAGACAGCATGTGAATGTTAAAAGTTACCACAAAAGGGCACCCACAATGAAATATCAAAAATGAGTAGATTCAGACAAAAATAGCTAAAGGCACTGAGAAGAGAGGGGAATTAACAGGCCCTGTGCCAGGTGAGAACATCTGCTTGAGAGGATAAACTTAGGCTGCCCTGAGGAAGGGTCAAATTTAAATAGAAGGCAGAAGATGCGTGGATGGAGGGGATTAGATGGGGGGGTGTAGATGGACAGAGGGGGATGTAGGTGGATGGAGGGGTGGAGATGGATGGGGATGTAGATGGATGGGGTATGGATGGCCTGGTGGTATAGATAGACAGGGGTTATAGATGGATGGGGGATGTAGATGGGGGGTGTAGGGTGTAGTTGAACTTCATTGGTGAGTATTGTTTTTATTTTCACTGATTTTTTACTATGATAAACAAAACCCTAATGAAGATCTATGAATTAAGACTTGGTGCACAGCTCTACTCTTTCCTTAGAATAAGTTTCTTGAATGTAAATGCTGTGTGAGAGGCACAGACCATAGAAGCTTTGATGAGCAATGCCAAGCTGTTCCCACCTGGGCTGGGTCCTTAGATGCCCTCAGCTTTCAGTATGAAGTTACACAAAACCGTTGTAAATTTGATAGGCAAGAGTTAACACCTTGCTGACTTTTACATTTTTATTCAATTAAAGTTGATACTTTTTTAAAATTTTATTTTGTTATGTTAGTCCCTATATATCATTAGTTTTTGATGTAGTGATCTTATTTCATTTATTTATTAAGCCATTTGTATTTCTTCTTTTGTGAGTTACTTATTCATATTTTGGGTTTATTTCTTAGTGCTTGCTTTTTTATTGTTTATTTGTAAAGGAATTGCTAAAAAACCTATTGATCCTTTGACACATTTAGCAAAAACAAGAATTCCCAATCTTCTATCTTTAAATTTTGTTTTCTGATATATAGTGATCTTGTTTATGTCAATTACTATTGGGGCATCCGGGTGGCTCAGTGGGTTAAGCATCCGACTCTTGATTTCAGCTCATGTCATGATCTCAGGGTAGTGAGATCGAGCCCTGCATCAGGCTTTGTGCTCAGTGGGGAGTCTGCTTGAGATTCTCTCTCTCCCCTCTGTCCCTCCATGCCACCCTACTCCCATTCTCTCTCTCTAGAAAAAAAATTATTTAGAGAAATAATTGGTGTGGTGCCAGAAATACCTTGTTTAGAATGACTAAACAAATATCAAGTAATATTTTTATGGTTTATTTTAGAAATTAAGTCAACTAGGATATATTTAACTTAGAGAAAAAGTGCTGAACATTTTTGATGCAATTCATCAGATAATGGTTTTCTTCAATTTATGTAATCAGAGACTCACTCTTTCAAAGTAGGGACTGCCTCTGACTCATTCACTACCATAGGCCTAGCACCTAATACAGCACTTGGTCAGAGCAGGCATGCAGTAAATATTCAATGAATGAATGAATGAATGCACAAACGATTGTGCACTCATTCCACTGTAAAGGCATATTCTGACTGTACATGGGTACCGTGGCTTTTAGAAAACTGACATCACTGTATGGCAGTGAGACATACATCCACAAAGAGTACCAGGCTGTGAGTACGGATATTATCTGTTCAGGAAGTTTCACTTCACAAGCTCTTCATAAACAAGGGGCTTTGAGACATTACCATTTCCCTGAAGGACTCCTCTGAGGCATCCTCAGGCCCCTTCTGGTTAGCCATCAAGACCAACTTAATTTCTTTAAGATGGTTCTTTGTCCTTGGAAACAGTGGGAAGGATTAACAACTGAGCTATCACCACCAAGGTGTGCAGGCCAGGACACTCTCCCCTCGGCAATGCCCTAAGGGAAGCCTGTGGCAGTCTGGGTGGGGGTCACTGTTTCCCCCTGAGCCCCTTGCAATGGAGGAAGCATCCTCTGCCATCCCTCACTTACCAGGGGCGTGGAGTGGGAAGAGCGCACTGACATACCCTCCTCTGAGATTTAAACCACACGTATTCAGCCCCCATACAGCTCATCTCTCAACCTCCCGGCCCGCACCCTGTTCACTGTGCACACGGTACATGTCTCATGATTTCCCTCTCCCCCCTTCACCAAGTCCTAACACGAACACAGCAGATCCCCACAACCATATGACTGTCCGACCTCACAAACTCCTAACTCACTGACCTCGTGACCCCAGCATGTTTATTCACACACATTCTGCTACACATCCTGGATCTTGCCATCACTCACAACCGAGATGAGACCATTCAGTGGCCTACTCCCTAACCTCACTTCCTGGACCACAAGATCCTTCATTCATTCATTTCCGTTCCACCTGCTGATTTTTTTAAATCTCTCTGAGATCACTGGCCCTTTTCTTCCAGGCTACTGTCCCCTCAGGCTCAGCATCTTGCTTTATCAAGCATAGGCCTCTCAACACTGGGTACCCACTGGGTGGCCAGCTCCACCAACACCTTGTCTTTAGAGGGTAAGGGGTTACCCTCTACTTACTCCGGACATCTTCAGTCCTACATCATCCCCCCTGTGCCGCTGCCACTGTCAGCTTCTCAAAATAATAATGGTTATTTTAAAAGGTTTCCCTTGCCCTCTCACCCCCCTGTATCTGCTGCCACGATTCCTCAGGCCCATCAGAGTCAAGATCCTACTTCATCAACCACAGCGTCTCCAGCACCTGCAGTCAGGCTTCTGACCCCGCCCTCAGCTGGAACCTAGCTGGAAGCTCCCCGGAAGCAATACACCCTTCATCTCCTCTGCTTGACCTCTGTCTTGTAAATGATTCTCCCAGCACTCCTTCACTTTTAAAATTCTCTCCATTCTTGGCTTCTTAAGATCCTACTCTTCTGGGTCTTCTTCTACATCTGTGATTGTTTCCTCTCAGACTCTGCTGCAGGCCCCCCTTCTGGCACGTTCCTCAAATACTGGTGCTGTCAGTACTCCTCTCATGACAGGAGGGGGCACGGAAGACACAAAGTACTAATTTCAGTCTCAAGATGGAGTGATAGGGCTGGGAAGAAAACATGGATTGATAAAACGATTTTCTGAAATAATCTTTATTTATGGAAGTCTGCATACAGTCTCACTGTATGTAAGGAGAAGTCCTGCATCAGACATCAGGACTTAGAGGAGGTACCACAGAAGTTAAGCAAAGTGTTTAACCAGTATCATCCCCGGCTTCCTCATTTGTAAGATGGGGGTATATGTAATTGTGATAATTAGAGATTACACATGTAAAGTGCATAAGATGCTACCTGGAAAATAGAGAGTATTCAATAATAAATGAATTATCTCTTTTTCTCTCATACAAACACACAATACACACAATTATTGCTGTTGAATAATGTAGGTCTAGTCAAAAAACACAATATATAATATAGAGAGAGAAAGGCCTAACTAAAATTGACAAGTCAGGAAACGACAGATGTTGGTGGGGATGTGGAGAAAGGGGAACCCTCCTACACTGTTGGTGGGAATTCAAGCTGGTGCAGCCACTCTGGAAAACAGTATGGAGGTTCCTCAAACAGTTGAAAATAGAGCTACCATACAATCCAGCAATTGCACTACTGGGTATTTACCCCAAAGATACAAATGTAGTGATCCAAAGGGGCACCTGCACCCCAATGTTTCTAGCAGCAATGTCCACAATAGTCAAACTATGGAAAGAGCCCAGATGTCCATCAACAGATGAACAGATAAAGAAGATGTGGTGTGTGTGTGTATGTGTGTATATATATATATATACATACATACATACATACACAAAATGGAATATTACAAAGCCATCAAAAAACTGAAATTTTACCATTTGCAATGATGTGGACAGAGCTAGAGGGTATTATGCTAAGTGAAATAAGTCAGAAAAAGATTTCACTCATGTGCAGAATTTAAGAAGTAAAACAGAATCATAGGGGAAGGGAGGGAAAAATAAAATAAGACAAAATCAGAAAGGGAAACAAACCATAAGAGACTCTTAACTCTAGGAAACAAACTGAGGGTTGCTGGAGGGGAGGGGGCTGGGGTAATGGGGTAACTGGGTGATGGGTATGAAGGAGGGCACGTGATGTAATGAGCACTGGGTGTTATATGCAACTGATGAATCACTGAACTCTACCTCTGAAACTAATAATATACTACATGTTAATTAAATTTAAATAAAATAAAAAAAATTTTTAAAAGGCCTAAAACTAGGTTTCCGTCAGTATGACCTGACTGACATACAAAGGGGTAAGCCTTGAGTGTGGGAATAAGTCACAGTGGATTAAAAAGCACTGAAGTATTGAGATTGCATTTGGCCAGATACGGGGAAAGTTTTCCCTCCAATCTTTGTCCTTCAAATATTCCCATTGTGTTTAAGTTCCTATAAAGTCTTCATATTACAAGATACTCTGACAGTTACTTATACTGAATGACCAAATACTACTTGGGGAAGACACATAAGCCTGAACAACATCAGTCAATGCTGGTTTTGAATGCTTACAGAGTATATGAGGAAAAAGAAATTTGTTACATACCCAACACATATTAAGGCAAGTAATTACTGTCTTTTGGCAGTTTTGGCTATTTTCCCAGGAGTATTATCTCATAATTGGGAGTGTTGAACACTGTGGTACCTTAGCTCTTGCAAAGATCAGTTTAAAAAGCAAAAGTAATTATATTTGAGACCACAAAAATTCCTTTAGAGGGGAAATGAACAGGGTAACTGTCCAAATTGTATGCAAATGACAACTTGTTTGGGATGGGATATCTGTTGAGGAAGATGAGAAGCTCTGGAGAACTACCAGCTGACTTGATGAGTGTCCTTAATGAGGATGAAGATATGGAGGACAAAGATGGATATAAAGATTTTGGATACAAGTATTTCTTGACATATGAGTATATAATAATTTTCTTAAAAAACATAATTTCATATAATTCATGATTTTAAATAGGCATAAATAACTCAATTAAAATTATGAAGAGATTTGTCTCATCTGTATCCCTAGAAGTTTTATATATTCAGGCTGCTCAAAATCCTCTTCTTTGGGCAACACTGTAGGTTCCTCTGCAGACCACAGAGATTTGTCAAGGCAGAGCTTCTGAATGAAGAGGTGTACAGGATGAGGTCAAGACCACCACCATAACTCACAGGGGGATAGTGAGGGTAAATGTGGGAGCAGTGAGAATAAGGAGAGAGAGAGACCAATCCAGAAGACCACAGAGAGAAAGGATGGATTGATTCCTTGGATGGTCCTCTGGTTTTCTATAGTTACTGACTCCACAGTTTGCAGCCTGGGAGCCCAAGAATGATAGTACCACAAAGTGAAATGCAGATGTTGAAAGAATGAGTAAATTCAGATGAGCGATGAGTTAATTTCACTCATGTTAAACTTCGGGTTATGGCTGGATATTGAAGTGGACATGCCCTACAGGCTGATTTAATCGTGAACTAGCCAAAATTTCCTCTAGATATTTCAGTAGTTCAAAAATAAACATGGAGTGCCTACTCTACACAAAAAATTGAGGCAAACTCAATTTTTTGGACAAACTCCACTCTAGACCCTCAAAATGCTCACAATTTTAGAGGATAAGTAGAAAATCCAGAATTTCCACGGAGGAAGGTTTTAGGGGATGCCAATCTGGTTGGAAGCTGGGCTAGAGGGTTTGTCTTAACTTAAAGCAGGGTTGCACAGTGAACACAATTCTGTTTATTTGGTGTGGGAGCATGAGGCACTGATGGAAATTGAGAGACATAAGGACCCACTTCATCCAACAACTTCTTGGTTCTACCAATGAGTGGAAAAAATAAGACAAAGGATGGACAATGCTCTTAATGCCACAAGAAACACAGAGTACCCATAAGAAGAAGAATATTTAGCACTTCAAATGGGAATGAAGTTCAGGTTAAAAGGTGAGAGCTGAAAGGAGAGGTTTGGCATCAAAGCTGGAAGACTAGATAACCTCTCAGAATAAATGGAGTCCTGCCAAGAGCTAAAAGGTATTCTGTGAATTTCAAAGTTAAGGGCACTTCTCCCCATGCCTCTGATTGAGATCTGGAGCTCCACTTGAGAAACAGATCAAGGTCTAAAACTCTGCCATCAATATAATAGCTGTTAGCCCCATGTTGTTATTTAAATTCAAATGAATCCAAACAAAAGAAATTAAATCTAAAATTCAGTTCCTCCACCATACTAGCCATAGTCCAAGTGTGCAACAGCCCACCACATGTGGTATATAGCCACCATGCTGAAAAGCACAGAAATGGAACACTTCTCTTGGATGGTGCTTTAGCATTAATGGCAATAAAGACAAGAGAGGAGATATCCCTGTTCTTGATCTTCTGTACAGAAACAACTTTACCTTGACCATAATGACGGTAACTCCTCTTGTAAGTCAACGTTAAACTCTTCAAACACTTTCTGTGCTTTCTGAAATTCCTCTTCTGCCTAGAAATGACACATAACAAGTGTTTACGCTAAAAAATATCATCGAAACACAAGCCATTTCTATATACAACAACAGCATTTAACATAAAATGGGAATAGCTTTATTGCATCCAAGAAACATTTTGAGGACAGAAATTTGTCTGGTTAAAAATCCACATAATTTTGGTGGGGGGGTGCCTGGATGGTTCAGTTGGTCAAGCATCTGACTCTTGATTTCAGCTTAAGTCATGATCTCAGGGTAGTAAAGTTTGAGCCCCTTAAGAGTCTCTCTCTCCCTCCACCCCTCCTCTTCTCACATGCACACACACACTCTCTCTCAAAAACAAACAAACCAAAAAACAAATAAAATCCACATAATTTTTTTCAATAACTGAAATATTAAGTCTTATTAAGACATGAAAACTGGCTTGATTACAATGGTTGCTTTTGTAGTCTGGCAGATTCTGGCAACAAAAACGTGTTAACTGCCTGTCCCATACACTGCTCTGCTCTGCATACTGGACATGGATGCTTCCCAAAGAAATTCCCCATGTCTAGTCAGAAGTCTAAATAATTACACTACAAACTAGTGCTTACAAACTGTTGTGGTGCATGCTATTGGGGAAAATGGTAGAGAAACAGAGAAGGTTCCACAGGGAAAGTGACATTCTAAAGGAACCTTAAAGAATCAGCAAAGGTTCACTGAAGAAGCAGGTGGAGAGGTACTACAACACAAAAAGATGGTGTTCCCTGGGTTAGAATTCTAGCTTACTGATTGTGTCAACTTGTGAGATGGTTTTAACTTTCTTCATCTCCGATACCTCACTGATAAAAACAAGACACTAATGCCTACTTTCACAGGTATTGTAAGTATTAAGAAATGATGGCATAGCTGAGCATGGTGCCTGGCACCTATGGTGTCTTACATGACGGGCAGCTCTTATCGTGGCTGCTCGGGAACTGCTGTGTGGGCCACGAAGCTCTAGTTTAGGATGTGCATATGAAAGAAGGAGCAGAGGAGAAAGAAGATTCAAAAGTTGATTAGGATGAATAGGTGAGTCATAACCAAGTTGTGCGGGTCTTATATGCATGCTGAGAAATTGAGATTTGTTTTCTATAGGCAATGTGAGCCACTAAAAGACAAGCAGTGGAGAAACTATCTAGATATGTGATGTAGAAAGACTATTCAGACAGCTGTGTGTAGGCAGATAGGAGGAGGCAAAGACTGGAAGCAAAGGGAATAGTTAGCAGGTGTCAGTTGGCATCTGTAAGTGCCTGGCGCACATAGTAAAACGGGTTTTCTAAAAGAAAACGAATGTTCTACAAATCCAGCACATGTCTGCACTCTCTGGCAACCACAGGTTATGTCTTAGTATTTCAAATTTGTTTTCTATCTGAATCTGCCTTTTAGCTTCAAATACGGACCCCAAACACAGAACAAAATGGAGAAACACATTACTTTCACTGACCCTTCGGTATTGTCGGGGGCCAAGGTTTACTCTGACCAAAATGTGTGAGTCAGTGTCAGCCATGTGAACTCTATAATCACATGAAAAACCTTATTAAAAATTTGGGAAAGCAGCCCACAAATACCATGTTTCAGTTTAAATTCTGTCCTAATTCCAACCTCCTTAAAGAAAATAACAGGTATACCTTGTTTTGCTGTGCTTTACTTCATTGGGCTTTGCAGACACTAAATTTTTTTACAAATTGAGGTTTGGGGCAACCCTGCATCAGGTAAGCCTGTAAGTAACATTTTTCCAGCAGCATTTGCTCACTTCATGTCTCTGGGTCACATTCATATAATTCTTGCAATATTTGAGCATTTTCATTACCATATTTGTTATAATCTGTGATTAGTGATTATGACTTGCTGAAAGCACAGATAATAGCATTTTCTAGAAATAAAGTGTTTTTAATTAAGGTATGCATGCTGTGTTTTTAAACATAATGCTATTGCACACTTAAGAGACTATGGTACAGTGTAAACATAACTTTTGCATACACTGGGAAACTAAAAAATTCATTTGAATGGCTTTATTAAAATATTTGTTTTATTGCCATGATTGGGAACTGAACCCACAATATCTCTGAGTTATGCTTGTATTTAATTTTAAAAAGCAATATTGTTATAGATCGTAGAATATGGAGAGTGGTGTCAACAGTGGGATCAGTCCTTACCTTAGAGATTCGACTTTCATCCTTCCTCTTGGAGCTCTGCAAAGCTTCCAGATGGTGGCGAGCACTGTCATAGTCCACCAGCTTCCTGCTGCGCTTTGCAATGCGATTCTGCCAACAAGAAAATGTATGCATGGTTATAGATTCTCTTTCTGATTGCTAAAAGGCTTCCATTGTCCAGAGTAACTGAGGATCCTGACTGGAGACTAAAGTGAACCAGACTTTCAGCCAACAAATGATACCTGGAAATCACACAACCACCTCCAATTCTTTATGTAAAAACCATCAGGTAAATATCTTTCCTTCTGATAATAATTAGGCCAACCATGAAGAGTGGAAGGTAGAATTTGTAGTCAAGATCAGAAAAATTCCAAAACTCGTTGAGGGGAGCAAGAAACCTATATACTATCTTTTAGCCTCTATTCTAAATCTTTCAATGTTCTATTTCAAAGATCATGGAAGACTCTATTAGGCTTTGGTTTTAGAATTCTAATAACACACCAACAGAAGTTCTATAAAGCAGATTTACTTCCTAAAAAATCCTTTCTCTTAGAAGTGTTCCTCAATCCTTTTGTTCATTAGAAGCATCTGAGGAGACTTAAAAATACATGGCTTCTTAGAGACCCCACTTCCATTTAGGATACAGACACCTGCAATGAATGTCACTCTTACACTGACAAGAAAAAACCCAGATAATCTATAAAAGGATAACTCTCCTTGATTCTTTCAGAGACCTAAGGGTCACAAGGAAGCAAAATAATCTGAATTCTTTTATTTGGGAAGAAGGACAATGTCCTCCAAGGAGAGACAAGACAACAAATTATTTCTGCCAAAAAAGCAGGGTACCAGTAGAAGTTGTGGACATGAAGAGGTGAGCCAAAATTTTAACAAAATGTTAGAGGCCTAGGGTGCCTGGGTGGCTCAGTTGGTTAAGCAACTGCCTTCAGCTCAGGTCATGATCCTGGAGTCCCGGGATCGAGTCCCGCATTGGGCTCCCTGCTCAGCAGGGAGTCTGCTTCTCCCTCTGACCCTCTTCCCTCTCGTGCTCTCTATCTCTTATTCTCTCCCTCTCAAATAAATAAATAAAATCTTCAAAAAAACAATGTTAGAGGCCTAATGTGGGCTAATGTATCACTTTGTAAAGCTGGGTGCCCAAGACACAAGGGCAAATTGCACTTATGGGTAAGCTCTTCCCTTCAGCCTCCACTGGATGCTATAAGAAAGTCTGGGAAGAAGACACTCCTTTGCAGTACAGGAGAGAATGAGGTGAGCTATGGCTGCTACAGGGTAGGCACTGAGCCCTGCCCATTTCATGCACCTTTTTCTCTTACAAGGCAAAAGCTTTAAGCTGCTTAAGGAGGGAGCCCATAGAGACCAGGCAAAGGTACACAGCATGAATGGGAGAGGAATAGAAGCAAAACCAATCTGGCTCTGGGGGAGGATTAAGAAACCCTTCTGGCCCCTATGATATATGCAAAGATAATTGTTATACAAGGAAGGATAGAAGAAAAAATCTCTACTGATTAGGGAGGGGCATAAAACCTTCTTGGGCCCATGGTCTGGCTGGCTCCTTTAACAAGCAGGGGTCTGTTCCCACTTGAGAAGGGGCAGGAAACTGCTGCCCAAGGCCAACCACAGATATGAGGCTGAGTGTGCTTAAGACAGGCCAAGAACTCTGTCTTGTCTCTCTCTCTCCCTCTCTACAAAAAAAAAAAAAAAAAAAAAAAGGACAGACCAAGGAAGTATAACAAAAAACAGCAATGTCCCCATTACAAGTTTAACAGTCAACAATAAGTGATAGCTGCCTACCACTAGAGGGAGGGCAAGTGTATAGAGAGAGGCCCCTTCCGCAGTACAGCCATACAAGGAACTAAGATCTGATGGGGAAAAGACATGGAGGATAATTCTCTAGCATTCAAGGACCTACCTTATGTGGAACAAAGGGGAGGCAAAAACCAGACTTCAACCCAATTCTGAAAACATTATAGATGTTAGAAGATAAGCACAAGGCATTAGCAGCCCAATTCTAGAGGAATGTGAAAGCCATACTGTAATGAAAGTAATAATAGTAAAATCATAATAACCAACAAACCTAAATCCAGGTCAATTCATGATCAGATTGATTTGCACTGCCACACTACTGGCCTGAAAAAAGGCATGTCCATTTCAAGGAATTAATATTACTTCAGTCTTCACTATACATGATGTCTGGGATTCAGTCTAAAATTATGAAACACACACACAAAAAAAACCCATGAGAAAAGATAAAGCAATCAACTGAACCAGAATCAGACATGACCCAGATGCTCGAAATACCAAACAAATTTTAAAGTGACTAAGACTAATGGGGCGGCTGGGTGGCTCAGTCGTTAAGCGTCTGCCTTCAGCTCAGGTCATGATCCCAGGGTCCTAGGATCGAGCCCTGCATTGGGCTCCCTGCTCAGCAGAAAGCCTGTTTCTCCCTCTCCCACTCCCCCTGCTTGTGTTCCCTCTCTTGCTGTGTCTCTGTCAAATAAATAAAATCTTAAAAAAAAAATCTATGAAAATGTATCAAGACAAATTATTCCTATTAAAACACAAAGAGAAATAAGAGTTGAAAAATAACAGAATCAAGCATACAAGACCTGCAATACAATATTAAATGGTCCAACATGATCTAACTGGAGTTTTCAAAAGACATGAGAGGTTAAGTCAGAAGAAATATTTAAAGAGATACTGGCTGAGGGGGCAGAGCAATATGGCGGAGGAGTAGGAGACCTGGATTTCGTCTGGTCTCAGGAATTCACCTGGATAGGGATCAAACCATTCTGAACACCTACGAACTCAACAGGAGATCGAAGAAAAGAATAGCAACAACTCTCTGAACAGAAAAGCAACCACCTACTGGAAGGTAGGACATACGGAGAAGTGAATCCGAGGATATTTGGGAGGACAGATGGCGGGGGAGGGGGCCTCCGTTGGCCGCTTCTGGCAAGTGATAGAGCCGCAGAGCACAAAATCGGAACTTTTACAAGTTGGCTCTGCTGAGGAACTCGCTCCAGTGGCTAAGCGGGGGGTGGAACCCTCATGGGACAGTATGGTCTCAGGACCCTCAGGGTCACAGAAAGACTGGGGTGTCTGAGTGTGGCAGAGCTCCCAGGTATCGGAGCGGGGAAGCCGGCTGCAGAGATGGAGCCGAGGCGCAGGCTCTCAGCTCAGGGTTGCCATGAACTGTGATCGGTGACACAGTCAGGCCACTGCTCCTCCAGCAGGGACCCAACAAGTGGCAGAGCCGGGGAGACTCCCCTTCCTCCCCCGGGAGGAGTGGCACAGGAGCGCACCGCAGGGATCTGCTGGGTTTGGAGACTCCACACGGGGTCGGGTGCCAGAGAAAGAAACACTCGGTCACAGGCCAGGTGAGCACGGAGTGCGGCCGGAGACCGGGGACACGGGAGTGACTGCTTTTCTCTGGGGGCTCACTGAGTAGCGGGGCCCCGAGTTCTCGGCTCCTCCACAGTGGAGATTGGGAGGCCGCCACTGTCACTCTCCTCCTCCAAAGCTGTACCTAGAGCGTGCAGGGAACAAAAGATCCCGAGAGCAAACCCGAGCAGATTACTTAGCCGGGACGGACAAGGGCAGGGCAATTGCGCCTCCTGCAAAGACATTTGGGAACCACGGCAACAGGGCCCTCCCCCAGAAGATCAGCAGGAACAGCCAGCCAAGACCAAGTTTACCGATCAATGAGAGTGGCAGAACTCCAGCGCTAGGGGAATACTGCACATAAAATTCCTGGCTTTTTTACCATGATTCTTTAGTCTTTCAAAGTTAATTTCTGTTTTTAACTTTTTTTCTTGATTTTTTTCCCTTTTTCAACCAACATCTTATCAATCCCTTTTTTAAAAAAGCATTTTTATTTTTTCTTTTTAGAGTCATATTCTATCCCTTCATAGTAGTTACCCTTATTTTTGGCATATATATATATATATAGTTCTCTCTTTAAAATTTTGAGATACAATTTCTTCTAACAGATCAAAATATACCCTAAATCTCTAGTGTATGGCTTTGTTCTAGTCTCCTGCCTGATCACATTCTCTCCCCCTTTTTTCTTTCTTTCTTTCTTTTTTGAATCCTCTTCTTTCTTTTTTCAAACAAATTCCTATCTTATCAATTCCCTTTATAGAATTTCTTATAATTTTCATCTTTACAATCATATTCCATCCCTTCATCATATCAACCCTTATTTTGCACACGTATAAGTCTTTCTTTCTTTAAAATTTTGGGAGGCACTTTCTTCTAACAGACCAAAGCACACCCCAAATCTAGTGTGTGGCACTGATCTATGCACCAGCCTGATCATATTTGATCATATTCTGTTTTTTCCATTTTGTTTCTTTTTATCTTTTTCTTTTTTTTTCTTTCTTTCCCCTTCTTTTCCCCTGGTTTCAGGTCTTTTCTGATTTCTTTACAGTGTATTTTCTGGGAACGTTATTACCCTGTTAGCATTTTGTTTTCTCATTCATCAATTCCTCTCTGGACAAAATGACAAGAAGGAAAACATCACCTCAACAAAAAGAACAAAGGGTAGTACTGTCTGCCAGGGACCTACTCAATACAGACATTACTACGATGTTGGACCTAGAGTTCAGAATGATGATTTTCAAGATACTACCTGGGCTTGAAAAAAGTATGGAAGTTATTAGAGAAACGCTTTCTGGGGAAATAAAAGAACTAAAATCTAACCAAGTTGATATCAAAAAGGCTATTAATGAGGTGCAATCAAAAATGGGGGCACTAACTGCTAGGATAAATGAGGCAGAAGAGAAAATCAGTGATATAGAAGACCAAATGATGGAAAATAAAGAAGCTGAGAAAAAGAGATAAAAAACTACTGTATCACGAGGGCAGAATTCGAGAGATAAGTGATACCACAAGACGAAACAACATTAGAATAATTGGGATCACAGAAGAAGAAGAAAGAGAGAGAGGGGCAGAAGGTATATTGGAGCAAATAATAGCAGAGAACTTCACTAATGTGGGGAAGGAAACAGGCATCAAATCCAGGAGGCACAGAGAACCCCCCTCAAAATCACTAAAAATAGGTCAACACCCCGACATCTAATAGTAAAACTTATGAGTCTCAGAGACAAAGAGAAAATCCTAAAAGCAGCTTGGGGGAAGAGATATGTAACCTACAACGGTAGAAATATTAGATTGGCAACAGACCTATCCACAGAGACCTGGCAAGCCAGAAAGGACTGGCATGATATATTCAGAGCACTAAACGAGAAAAATATGCAGCCAAGAACACTATATGCAGCTAGACTGTAACTGAAAATAGGAGAGATAAAAGCTTCCAGAACAAACAAAAACCAAAGAAATTTGCAAACACAAAACTAGTCCTACAAGAAATATTGAAAGGGGTCCTCTAAGCAAAGAGAGAGCCTAAAAGCAGCATAGATCAGAAAGGATTGCAGACAATATACAGTAACAGACACCTTACAGGCAGTACAATGGAACTAAATTCATATCTTTCAATAGTTACCCTGAATGTAAATGGGTTAAATGCCCCAATCAAAAGACACAGGCTATAAGATTGGATTAAAAAAAAGACCCACCGATATGCTATGTGCAAGAGACTCATTTCAGACCCAAAGACACACCCAGATTGAGAGTGAGGGGGTGGAAAACCATTTACCATACTAATGGACACCAAAAGAAAGCTGGGGTGGCAATCATTACACCAGACAAATTAGATTTTAAACCAAAGACTATAATAAGAGATGAGGAAGGACACTATATCCTTCTTAAAGGGTCTATCCAACACGAAGATCTAACAATTATAAATATCTATGCTCCTAACATGGGAGCAGCCAATTATATAAGCCAATTAATAACAAAAGCAAAGAAACACATTGACAACAATACAGTAATAGTGGGGGAATTTAACACCCCCCTCACTGAAATGGACAGATCATCTAAGCAAAAGATCAACAAGGAAATAAAGACGTTAAATGACACACTGGACCAAGAGGACTTCACAGATATATTCAGAACATTGTATCCGAAAGCAACAGAATACACATTCTTGTCTAGTGCCCATGGAACATTCTCCAGAATAGATCACATCCTAGGTCACAAATCAGGTCTCAGCCGGTACCAAAGATTGGGCTCATTCCCTGCATATTTTCAGACCACAATACTTTGACACTAGAACTCAATCACCAGAGGAAAGTAGGAAAGAACTCAAATACATGGAGGCTAAAGACCATCCTACTAAAGAATGAATGGGTCAACCAGGAAATTAAGAAGAATTTAAAAAATTCATGGAAACCAATGAAGCTGAAAGCACAACTGTTCAAAATCTTTGGGATACATCAAAGGCAGTCCTGAGAGGAAAGTATATAGCAATACAAGCCTTTCTCAAGAAACAAGAAAGGTCTCAAATACACAACCTAACCCTACACCTAAAGGAGCTGGAGAAAAAACAGCAAATAAAGCCTAAACCCAGCAGGAGAAGAGAAATAATAAAAGTCAGAGCAGAAATCAATGAAATAGAAACAAAAAGAACAGTAGAACAGATCAACGAAACTAGGAGCTCGTTCTTTGAAAGAATTAACAAGATTGATAAACCCCTGGCCAGACGTATCCAAAAGAAAAGAGAAATGACCCAAGTAAATAAAATCATAAATGAAAGAGGAGAGATCACAACCAACACCAAAGAAATACAAACAATTATAAGAACATATGATGAGGGGGCGGAGCAAGATGGCGGAGGAGTAGGAGACCTAGATTTCGTCTGGTCTCAGGAATTCAGCTGAATAGGGATCAAACCATTCTGAACACCTACGAACTCAACAGGAGATTGAACAGGAGAGTAGCAACAACTCTCTGAACAGGGAAGCGACCACTTACTGGAAGTCTCCTATGGACAAAATGACAAGACGAAAGAAATCACCTCAGCAAAAAGAACAAGAGGTAGTACCGTCAGCCAGGGACCTACTCAATACAGACATTAGTACGATGTCGGACCTAGAGTTCAGAAACATGACTTTAAAGATACTAGCTGGGCTTGAAAAAAGCGTTGAAGTTATTAGAGAAACCCTTTCTGGAGAAATAAAAGAACTAAAAACTAACCAAATCGAAATCAAAAAGGCTATTGATGAGGTGCAATCCAAATTGGGGGCACTAACTGCTAGGATAAATGAGGCAGAAGAGAGAATCAGCGATATAGAAGACCAAATGATGGAAAATAAAGAGGCTGAGAAAAAGAGAGAGAAACAACTACAGGATCACGAGGGCAGAATTCGAGGGATAAGTGATACGATAAGACAAAACAACATTAGAATAATTGGGATCCCAGAAGAAGAAGAGAGAGAGAGAGAGGCAGAAGGTATATTGGAGCAAATTATAGCAGAGAACGTCCCTAATGTGAGGAAGGAAACAGGCATTAAAATCCAGGAGGCACAGAGAACCCCTCTCAAAATCAATAATAATAGGTCAACACCCCGACATCTAATAGTAAAACTTACGAGTCTCAGAGACAAAGAGAAAATCCTGAAAGCAGCTTCGGAGAAGAGATATGTAACCTACAATGGTAGAAACATTAGATTGGCAACAGACCTAACCACAGAGACCTGGCAGGCCAGAAAGGACTGGCAAGATATCTTCAGAGCACTAAACGAGAAAAATATGCAGCCAAGAATACTATATCCAGCTAGGCTATCATTGAAAATAGAAGGAGAGATAAAAAGCTTCCAGAACAAACAAAAACTAAAGGAATTTGCAAACACGAAACCAGCCCTCCAAGAAATACTGAGAGGGGTCCTGTAAGCAAAGAGAGAACCTAAAAGCAGCAAAGAGCAGAAACGAACACAGACAACAGACAGTTAACAGTCACCTTACAGGTAATACAATGGCACTAAATTCATACCTTTCACTAGTTACCCTGAATGTAAATGGGCTCAATGCCCCAATCAAAAGACACAGGCTATCAGATTGGATTAAAAAACAAGACCCATCCATATGCTGTCTGCAAGAGACTCATTTTAGACCCAAAGACACCCCCAGATTGAAAGTGAGGGGGTGGAAAACCATTTACCATGCTAATGGACACCAAAAGAAAGCTGGGGTGGCAATCCTTATATCAGACAAACTAGATTTTAAAACAAAGACTGTAATAAGAGATGAGGAAGGACACTATATCCTACTTAAAGGGTCTATCCAACAAGAAGATCTAACAATTGTAAATATCTATGCCCCGAACATGGGAGCAGCCAATTATATAAGGCAATTAATAACAAAAGCAAAGAAACACATTGACAACAATACAATAATAGTGGGGGACTTTAACACCCCCCTGACTGAAATGGACAGATCATCTAAGCAAAAGATCAACAAGGAAATAAAGACTTTAAATGACACACTGGACCAAATGGACTTCACAGACATATTCAGAACATTCCATCCCAAAGCAACGGAATACACATTCTTCTCTAGTGCCCATGGAACATTCTCCAGAATTGATCACATCCTAGGTCACAAATCAGGTCTCAATCGGTACCAAAAGATTGGGATCATTCCCTGCATATTTTCAGACCACAATGCTTTGAAACTAGAACTCAACCACAAGAGGAAAGTCGGAAAGAACTCAAATACATGGAGGCTAAAGAGCATCCTACTAAAGAATGAATGGGTCAACCAAGAAATTAAAGAAGAATTAAAAAAATTCATGGAAACCAATGAAAATGAAAACACAACTGTTCAAAATCTTTGGGATACAGCAAAGGCAGTCCTGAGAGGAAAGTATATAGCAATACAAGCCTTTCTCAAGAAACAAGAAAGGTCTCAAATACACAACCTAACCCTACACCTAAAGGAGCTGGAGAAAGAACAGCAAATAAAGCCTAAACCCAGCAGGAGAAGAGAAATCATAAAGATCAGAGCAGAAATCAATGAACTAGAAACCAAAAGAACAGTAGAACAGATCAACGAAACTAGGAGCTGGTTCTTTGAAAGAATTAACAAGATTGATAAACCCCTGTCCAGACTGATCAAAAAGAAAAGAGAAATGACCCAAATCAACAAAATCATGAATGAAAGAGGAGAGATCACAACCAACACCAAAGAAATACAAACAATTATAAGAACATATTATGAGCAACTCTATGCCAGCAAATTAGATAACCTGGAAGAAATGGGTGCATTCCTAGAGATGTATCAACTACCAAAACTGAACCAGGAAGAAATAGAAAACCTGAACAGACCTATAACCACTAAGGAAATTGAAGCAGTCATCAAAAATCTCCCAAGAAACAAAAGCCCAGGGCCAGATGGCTTCCCAGGGGAATTCTATCAGACATTTCAAGAAGAATTAATACCTATTCTCCTGAAACTGTTCCAAAAAATAGAAATGGAAGGGAAACTTCCAAACTCATTTTATGAGGCCAGCATTACCTTGATCCCAAAACCAGACAAAGACCCCATCAAAAAAGAGAATTACAGACCAATATCCTTGATGAACATGGATGCAAAAATTCTCACCAAAATACTAGCCAATAGGATCCAACAGTACATTAAAAG
>NW_027397135.1:189049-213740 GCF_003265705.2 Callorhinus ursinus
GATGTTGGCGGGGATGTGGAGAAAGGGGAACCCTCCTACACTGTTGGTGGGAATGCAAGCTGGTGCAACCACTCTGGAAAACAGTATGGAGATTCCTCAAACAGTTGAAAATAGAGCTAACATACAATCCAGCAATTGCACTACTGGGTATTTACCCCAAAGGTACAAATGTAGGGATCCCACGGGTTATGTTCACCCCAATGTTTATAGCAGCAATGTCCACAATAGCCAAATTGTGGAAAGAGCCAAGATGTCCATCGACAGATGAATGGATAAAGAAGATGTGGTATATATACACAATGGAATATTATGCAGCCATCAGAAGGAATGAGATCTTGCCATTTGCAACGACGTGGATGGAACTGGAGGGTGTTATGCTGAGTGAAATAAGTCAATCAGAGAAAGACATGTATCACATGACCTCACTGATATGAGGAATTCTTAATCTCAGGAAACAAACTGAAGGTTGTTGGAGTGGTGGGGGGCGGGAGGGATGGGGTGGCTGGGTGATAGACATTGGGGAGGGTATGTGCTATGGTGAGCGCTGTGAATTGTGCAAGAGTCTTGAATCACAGATCTGTACCTCTGAAACAAATAATGCAATATATGTTAAGAAAAGAAAAAAAAAAAGAAGAAGATAGCAGGAGGGGAAGAATGAAGGGGAGTAAGTCGGCGGGGGAGACAAACCATGAGAGACGATGGACTCTGAAAAACAAACTGGGGGTTCTAGAGGGGAGGGGGCTGGGGGGATGGGTTAGTCTGGTGATGGGTATTAAAGAGGGCACATTCTGCATGGAGCACTGGGTGTTATGCACAAACAATGAGTCATGGAACACTACATCAAAAACTAACGATGTAATATATGGTGATTAACATAACAATAAAATTTTTAAAAATCAAATAAATAAATCTTAAAAAAGGAAGTATAACTAATAAGCAAATAATAAGCAAATTTATTTAGTCTAATGCAAGGCCCATGCATTTGGCCTTTTTGAAAAGCCCCCTAGTGGTTCAGTTACACCCAGCTAGTCCAATTGGAGAACTACTACAAGAGGAGACCCTTAAAAAACTTTATTTTTATATGGTAGAAAGAAGAAAACAACACTAGCATGTATGGCATACGAACACAGTCACAACTCACAGATCCTCAGCAACCTGCATTATGGGTATTGCAGGGATTATTCCCATTTTACAAGTAGAGAATCTCCAGTTGCATGAGATTAACTTCTAACTTGTCCAGAATTGCTCAGAAAGTCTGTGGCAGAGATGAATTAGAGGTCAGCCAACCCTCCCACCCCACACCAACCAGTACCAGGAGTAGAATGAGGCACATTGAGACACCTAGGGCACAACATCTAAGAAGGCCTTTACTCTCAGGGACACATACCTGCGGGGTCAACAACCAAGAGTAGGTGCCTCCTTATATCTTGAACTCTAGTGCCCTGACCTGCCTCATCCAGTCCCAGCCCTCCTCCTGACTCTTGGTCAGTCCTCTTAACTGCTCCCATATTTCTCTGACCTACCCCATCATTCAATTACCACCTGTCACTCTATGCTATTCCTCTATACCCCCTTCGGGATGGGTGAGAGGTGGGTTGGGCCAGTTACTCTCATTTAGCTGCTTCCAATCTCTTCACCCTCTACACCTACCACTTCCAACTGGTGTTAGTGGAAAGCATGGCTGACTCACATTTTCTTAAAGATAGGGGATGAATTAGTCTAGGCAGGATGAAGGGAGGCCCTTCAGGGCACTCTAGTGGGGAGAGTGTGCCTATGAGGTGACCAACTCATTATTTGTAGCAAACATCTAACTACTATCCTCAAAGGAACACTGTTCCTTGAAGCAGTGGACTTGTGTAACTCTGTGTATCTCTGATAAAGCTCTGCTTCATGGACTTGTAGGGGAGGAGTTGGGGTGGGGAACTCTTCTTTAGTATCTTCCAAGAAGCCAATCTTGATTCTTTGAAGATGAATGCAATTTTTTTGAAAAGGGTCAAAATTCAATGACTTCCAAGCCTGGGAATAAGGTGGAAGAGTACCCTGGGTCATTTTTTTTTGTTCAAAAACAAGAAGTGAAATAAATAATATGACTCATTTTCTTGGGTAACTGACAAGTCAATTACAGAGCAGGGCTTACCATAGTAGAAGGGCCTGTTTTGAAGGCCATCACTCATTTTGATTCACACAATTTTGTGTTGGAAATACAAATCAATCTTATTTCCTTACCTATCTGATACTTGAAAAACTTGAAGAAAGAATTAAATCTTCTAAGTAAGGGTAGAGTTAATCCACCTTAGCTTTTATATGGGAAATAACACAATTCTTATTTAACCATCCAGTAATAAATTTAAGTAAATTTACTAGTTTAACAATAAAGAGTTTAATGATATGGTTCAATTGAAATTTCTCCAAATTTCCCACTGCACACTGACCTTATACAGTAAAAAAATTAATTTATTGTATTTTTTTAAATGTCAATAATAACCCCAACTTGGAATTCACTATGGCACACTGTTGTAAACATATGTTTAGGTGCTTATGCATGGCTGCCAAGACAGAATCTAAACTACATTTTACAGTATCTGCTCACAGCTGTAAGCCTGCCTGGGTTGAGGACAAGCTGGCTCTTATTATAACATTGATTTTAGATGTCAGTGCTGCATAATAAGAACTATAACACCGGGTGCCCTGCCAATCACAGTTGGAAAAGTCAAACATCATTCCCTCATGAATGGTACTCCATAGTCCTTGCTGGTGAGCAGCAGTAAATATTTGGAAATTTGCCTGACATGTTAACTACACATGAACTGTTTGATTTTAATGGAAGTCAGGGAAGTCAGTTGTGTTCCATGCTTTGAAAATTCTACACACAGTATTTTTAATCATTAGCTTCCTTTCGATCAATAACCCATTCATTACATAATCATTCAGCACTAACTTGACGAAGTGATAGAGTCTACATCCACTTCTACCTTCCATTCAGACACAGAGAATAACTTAAGTGTATCTTCACAGAAAAAAATGTCTTTCAAATATTAGAAACAGCTACTGTGTCTACTCTCCAATTCCAAATAGCTTCCTTTCCTAGTTCAACACTGCTGTGTCCTCAACTCTTTGTCATATGAAACGGTTTCACAATTGTCCACCTTGGTTGAAACGCTATTCTAAATGTGACTTCAGAGAAAGAGAGATTATTTCAGCCTCTTTCCATGACACAGGCAACCCCATGACATATATTTTATTTATTTTAAAGACACCCAGCTAGATGACATTATTCCCAAATCTCTAGTGTAAAGATGGTTCAGTCACTGGAGGATCATCTTTGCGCATGACCTCAACCGTGGACCTCAAGAAAAGAATTGCTTAAGCAAAAGTTCTACTGAGTTCTTCATCTTTCTGATGTGGAACAAACTGAAGACAGTCCATATCATCCATCATGATTTTATTTAATTAGTTAATTAATTTAAATATTTATTTATTTATTTTTAGAAAGAGAGAGAGCATGAGTAGGCAGAAGGGCAGAGGAAGAAGGAAGAGAATCCACAAGCAGACTCCCCACTGAGCATGGAGTCTGACACGGGGCTTGATCTCATGACTCTGAGATCATGACCTGAGCTGAAACCAAGATTTAGACACTTAACCAACTGAGCCACCCAGGTGCTGCCATCGTGATTTTATTTTGATCTATGTTTCAATGCAGGTACTTCTGGGTGTTTTTGTCTTCTAAAATTATATGCTCCTAGAGAATATGGTCAATTTCCAAATTACTATGGCTGGGCAGTACCGTAACAACCAAGATCCTCCACATTTTTCTAATGATACCAAGTTTTTGTTCCTGAAGCTGAACAACTTTTTAAATGTGTTCTTCTCTGGTCAATCACAGCCTTCATTTGCTTAGTTAAATCATACTGTTAATGTATATTATATGAATAATTTAGACTAGTTGCAAACTGCTTTGGAATTTTCAAGTATGAAGTCAAAGTTTTCCCATATCCTCTTCTGATTTATTAAGGACTGATTTTTATGGAGATTAAATTACCACGCAACAAATGATATTCTGAAGTGTGATAATGATTCGGAGACTCTTTGCTCCACAAATGTTACAAATTCTAAGACAAAATGTGACTGTCCACCAAATAATCTGAAGATATCCCAAGACACATTCTCTATAGGCTAGTGCATGGCAGCCTCAGAGAATCCTAAAATTTTTTCAATTTAATTTTTAAATCTCTCAGAAAATTTTAAAAAGCCAACTTACACCTTTTAATGAGGATACAATCATACAATGGCTCATGAAAGTGCTCTCCTGCCTATTATGATAACGTCATTGAGAATCCATCGTTTGGATTTGTTCTCTGTGACATTCTGCCACCAAGGCTAATTAATGTACCTAGTCTGGTCCACTGAGGCTTTTTGTCTGGTGCCCCTGTGTCCCAAAACACACTTGGGATGTTGGCCAATTAGTTTAGGTATCATGTATGGGACCAAGGAAATTGACATCATTGACAGGAGTGCTGCTCTGGCTGAGAAGCTTCACTATGTTTCATGGCCAAGGCCAGTGCACGTTACTGCAGCTAGTGTCCTGGTATTTGGCAATGGCTACAAAGCAGACTAGAGAAAAGTGGAGCTTCACATCAGAAGTCACCTAATTAAGGCTCTGCAGATGAATGGATGCTGGTTCACGGCCTCCTTCACCCTATAAGAAGGGCAGCACCATGGTACTTACCTGGTATTCCTCCTTGAGGAGGAAAAACAACTGGGTGCAGATCTATTCATGCTACCATGTGCTATGTACAGCCCTGATGGTTTAAAAACCATCTCTACCTCCAAGGTCAATTCTAAATCTACGATGTTCAATCCTCCACTTATATATTTCCCATCAATGAATCCAAGTGTCAAATAAGACAAATGTTTTAGATGAGATATTTTTAGACCCAGTTGTAAATGTATTTGAAATGCTTCTACCTTAACAGTTCAATCTGAACCAGGAAATTTTAAGGACAGAAAACATATGCAGGTGTGCTCTGAACAGTAAATAAGGAAAGACTGAATCTTGCTCTCAGGTTTGCAATGAAGTTTCTCCTTTCTTGGAGACTGCTGTTTATTCTAATGAAAATTCTTATCAAATGCTATACAATAAAAAGGTTGGAACACAAAGAAGATTGGAATTTTTGGTATCTGGTTTGCAATTTTATATCTAGAGTATTAAAAAGATGTCTGTAGAGAAACAAAAGCTGAAGCAGTTCGCTAAAGGGGAAAATGTGATTTCTGTGGCTACATTTCATTTCAAAAGATAGGATAAAATTTCCATGCTTAAATAAATGAAAAGTGACCGTGTTTGATGTCAGTTTGAGGACTCTGAATTCCACTTATCTCTTGCCCACGTTTCAATAAGTACATAGAACCATACAATTCTTCCCTTTATAGACACAAAGTAAAATACCTTTATGTCAGGAAATTGGCCCAGATAGGTATCCAGTGTCAGCAAGGACCCATCCACTAGTTTTTGATGAAAGTCTTCCCATAGGACATCACATTTCTGAAAGAAGAAGAGAAACAAAGAGATAACTGCTGAATGATTTTGATTGCTGAACTTCTAAAAAAAATCAGGAATGATAAAATTAGATAAATAGTACTTCCTTGGATAATAGATGTTAAAAAAACATGGATTATTTAATAATACAATAAAATTTCAAGGCAATTTGGCTACAAGTTTTTTTTTATTATGTTATGTTAATCATCATACATCACATCATTAGTTTTTGATGTAGTGTTCTATGATTCATTGTTTGTGTATACTACTCTCCCAGTCCACTTAGCTCCACAGGAACCAACCTAGCCTTGGCTACCAGTTCTAATCGACAATATAGGCTACCGAGGATACAGACTACATTTTCCAGCCTGTGTCACAGCTAAGGTCTGGGCAAAGGGATGAACTTTCAGGAAGTGTCCCTAAAATGAGACTAGTCTTCCCTGCTTCCTCCTTTTGCCGACCGGAGTGCTAAAATGAGAGCCGATGGCCAGTGCTCAGAGAGTCATACTGATCGTGGATGAAACAGCAAGGATGGCAAACATGGGTCCCTGATGTCCCCATACCTGGGCTGCTCACTTCGAAGTCTTTTACGAGAGAGAGATAACTTTCTATCTTTGGAAAGCCACTTTCGGGGGCTTACTTGCTTTTGTTTCTTTTTTCACACTTCAAATACAGATCCTCATTGTTACAGATCCCAATTCAAGAAATTTATGCCAACAAAAAAATTTAAATCCTCCATATGAAAGGGCTCATCTTCTGATGTGAACAGATGCTCTGAACATGGAGTGTTCAGCTCCTTCACCAGCAAAAGAGCCCATATTTTGATCTGCAACTAAAGGTTCCAAAAATCCTGGGAGGCCCTCCAAGGACCAAGGTGGGACCGCAGTCATTTTCTGAAGGAACAAACGCCAACAGTGAAATCTGTTCCACACACAAGGTAACGTGGTGCTCTGAAAAGCTATTAATGTAAGTTTCTTTTATTCCCTTAAAAATTCTTTTCTTGACGAATTTTTAGTCATACACCATTCATCAGAAACGTGTAATATGAGGTAAACATTTAACAACGTGATGTTGAAATGGTGTCTTTATATAGGAGAAAGGTGACAAGAACTTTTCTCATAAATACATCTCTGGGCTTTTTTTTCCTCTTAAAAAGATTATGAAGATCAATGCGGGGATGTCAGAATTTTCACGGAGCAGCCTGGGGCTGCACTGTTAACCCATCTTCCAAAGATCGCATAGATGGTCAGTGCATCACACCTCAGACCTTCTCCTGAGCTGGGGCGGCTGTATTCCTTAGGTCTTCTGTGCCTCAGTGTGCATCAGTGGGCTCATGTCAAGTGGTTATGACAAACACCATTCATTAACAAAGACCTTGGACACAAGAGAAGCCCTGACAGGCAGTTTGCTAACATCAGTAATAATGACATATACTGAACATCATGCCAATAATGTGAATACATAGGCTTTAAATGTGTTATTAGTTGGTACAATTCTTATTCTCACTCTGAAGATGAGGAAGCTAAAGCCTGAGAAGTTGAAGAACTCATCCAATATCATACAGAGGTCACTCTTGGTCTCTACCCCATTAGGCCTTCTGCAAAGCGGAAAATACCCACTTCCTCACTTCTCGCCAGCCAGATGGCCCTCGGTTGCAAATTGGATTTCAGGTGTTAAGACATGTCTAGGGACAAAGGCTTCTGGAAGTTACATTCCTGACCACAGGCTGACCACATCTGTCCTTAGGCTCTGCAGACCAGTGAATGGACCAGTGGTATTTAAGTGAAATAGATGCTTTTCACACCTCCTAACCCTGCTTTCAAGACAGGATGGGGGGAGAAGGGGTACAGGGGTGAAGTTCTGCCCTGGGCCAGTTCTGCTGCTGAGATGAGCTAAGATGTGTAGAAAGGGTTGGGAAAACAGTATTCTTATTTTGAAGAAAAATCACCTTTAACTAAAGCACAGCTTTATACCTCTAGTTTTATAATGGCTCACTAATCAGTATGAGTTTGGGCTGATCTGGATGGCAGAATAGTACAGTGTCTTCTGGGTACATGGTGCCCCATCATGATTTAGCGGAATGTGCTGGAACCCTGGCAGAAGTGCCCCAGGCCTCCTGTGGTCTGTGATCCTGATCTTACCTCGCCAACCATCTTCACATCTTCCCGCCCATACCAGTCAGGCTCATAGACTTCATGCAGCGACTCGGTGAGCTTCATTGAGGCTTCTTGCATGCCTAGTGTTGGAGAAAAACAACTCTGGTTGGATAGACATGGGTGAGGTGCCCCTTCCTGTGTCCCCTACTTTTCTAAGACAGAAAAACCTTGAGTTACCCACTAATCATTGAAGGAAAAATCATGAAGTCACGACTGTTACTTGCATCTGTATTCACAACTGCCCTGTGAGGGTCTCTAACGTATCTGATTACATTGTGCATTTTCTATTATTTTCATGATAATGGCAGATACTGAGTCTTGAAAAAAATCAACAAGGTGTCCTGTTCTGAAAACAACAATAGTAATGTGTTCTATTATGTATGCCATCACGTATGACATGGCACAGGACCATAAATACACAGAACACCTAAAATAACACATCCATAAGACTACGGAGCTCAAAAAATAAAATTAATCCTAAATGACTTTAAATATAAAAAATAAAGCCTTCCACAGAAGCAGGCTGAAGCAAAATTAACAGGATTCTAGGGCAAAACAGCTGGAAGTAGTTTAAGTGGCCTGTTTTCAAAAGAAAAAAGAAAAAAAGTTTTTCTTTTTCTAAAGTTATTAAAAGTTACATATACAGTTTTAAATCAGAACTCTCAGAAAGCTTAGAGTTCTTAACTCTGCGGGTCAGAATTTCCATTAGACGTACATTTGGTGTGTGTTGCAAAAACTATGGTTGTTAAATAGCAGGAAGGATATAAAGTGTCCTTGTGCAACACACAGATGGAAAGTATCACCAAGTCTTTTCCAGTCTCTGCTCTGCCCCTCCTTCAAACCATGGAGGATACAGTGCACATTGGGTGGAGACAGCGCAGGGCTGAGAACAGTCCCTAGTGCGTTCTTTGGCTGGTGACTTGGAGAAGCTCCCCTTCTGGCACCAAACCCTCCCTAATGACTGGAAGCTGAGACCTGGCCCAGTTGGTGTCTTGGCTTTTGTCACTAGGGGATATGAAATTTTCCTTACAAACGAAAAGCATCTCATAAAACTCAATGCCCATGACTCCACAAAGGAACGTTTTCATGAAACTGAAAGCTGCAACCATCTAGACTCAACTAGATGCTTGTTGGATTTAAGGGCATCGGTTCTGGTTTCAACTATGAGAGAACAAAATAAAAGAAGTGTGAAGTGACAGAAGTAAATCCTTGAGGAGTAGGTACAAAAGTCAGCATGGTATTTCATAGTACAGTTTCTCTCTAGGCAGGGAACACCCCCACTCTCCTTCCTCCAGTAAGATGCAGATACAGATTTGGTCTATGCACTTGAGAAATGTGAAGGTTTCCAGGACACATGAAGTAGGAAAGCCTGCAAACCCTCTCTCCATGAAGCAAATCACTGAGCACACTAAAGGATCTCCCAACAACATCCTGTATAGCCCACACCAGCTGAAAAGACTTGGTGACCAAAAGCAGTGATGACATGAAAGCATGTAGGTGTAGAGACAGCCAAAAATTAATGCAAAACCTGCAAGTGTCCTCTAGCACTCTGAATGAATCCCCTAGTGAGAATGTTCCCTCTTGTATGCGCAGTCACTGCTGAGGTGGACCAACATGACCTCCAGCATCTCCACTGGCTCCTCCCCAAGGACAAGCAAGCCTCTACTAAGAACTGTACCCCTCGAATGTCAGTCACTGGTTGACACCTTTCCATAACTCAGATGCCAAAAGGCTTCTGAAGGTTTCTCTTAAATCTTTGTCGTAAGTCTAGCGAAATTATAAATAGCTGGGTAGACAAGTTCTTAAGGTCTTAAGAGGAAGAAAAAGAAATGATGGTGTTGTAGGACAAATAACCTTTGTGGTGAAAAATAAAACTGTGAATGTAAGCTTAAAATAAAATTATACAAGACCTTACTCATTGGGGCTAAAAGCACAATGTTGCAGTAAATATCCCTCCTTGCAGCCAAAAATAACCACTAATTGCTGTGTGGATAGTGATGGAAAATTTGGAAAGAGTCCATTTTGACATAGAAATTGTTTCTAGAATATTCCATAGGAAGCACTTGGATGGACACATAAGTGAACAAGACACAAGCTTTGGTCTTAAGGGGCCTAAAGAATGGCAAAGATTTTAGGGATTTAGAACCTACTCTGCTTACAGAGCATAAGAGAAAAAAAAAAAAAAAGCCAAAACCCAAGTTCCCTTCAAAGTAGCTTGGCAACATTAAAGCAGAGAAGATGTTGTAATGTATGGTGATTAACGTAACAATAAAAAATTATTTAAAAAAAGCAGAAAAGATGTTAAATGCTACCTCTGGCATTTAATAATATCTATATCCAGTATTTTCTTAAAAGATTAGTGATTTCCAAAACTGCAAGACAGGCGTCATGCATAGAATTATTATTTTACTACTGGATAGGAAGCACTTCCCTTGCTTTAAAATTTTGGACCTTCTCCAAGGCATTTACTGCAACATCCTCTTTCCCTCTGCAACCAAATTTGCAAGCTTCTATTCTCATCCTCTAAGATTTGTTGCAGAGATTACACTGCTACAAGAGTCCTCTTTGTACAACCTGAGGGTGTACATTTTAGTTAAAAATAACATCAGCTAAAATACATTATGACAATAACCAGCAGCAACCATAAACCATTACAAGAGTATCTACAATATTGTAAGTATCTGGCAGCTCTGCCCATTATTTAGAAGAGAGCTGTTTAAGAAGCCAGCAGTTGGCTCAGAGGAAAGCAGGATGGGAAGTCTTTCTCCTAGAGATTTCAGGAGAGCAAATATAGGAACAAGAGTTGGGGGGGTAGGCAGAGTGTGAGATGGCTCAAAGACAGTCAACCCTCCCGCTGGGTCATGCTCACACATAACAAGCACATACAACTAACAAGTACCGATGCCACCATCTGGGCCATGCTCCGTGGAGAGGAGTTCTTGTGTGTTCATTATCCCAGCGTCTGGCCTCCATGGCCACCCCCATGCCAGTGACTCCTGATTCCAAATCCCTACTGGACATCTCCACGTGGATGTGCTTCTGGTTCCCCACGCTTCACGTGCCCAAAACCAACTCAGAACTTCCTGACAAAACCTCTACTCCTCTTCCCAATCCTCATGAATGTCACCCGGTAGTCCCAGTTAGAAAACTGGATTCATCCTCCCAAAGTGAGTATGCCACCAAGGCACACCAGTCCTGCCTGAAGCCCCTTGCTTCCATGCCCACTGCCACGGCCCTCAACTGCATATCCATCATCTGTCATTTGGATTAGATGAAATAATGTAAACGGTTGAGCAAAGTACTTCTACAAAGTTAACATTCAAATGTCAGCCACCATTATGAAAAACTTTTTAGAAGGCATTGTGGCATAATAATGAAAACTATTATTTGCAATCCATCAGCCTTTGTTAAAATCTGGTTGCCAACACATGTCATCTGTGTGACCTTAGGCAAATTATCTAACCATCCTAGACTTCGGTCTTCCAAAGTGTACACACGACTTTTCAATGATAGTACGTGCTGTGGCCATAGTTAAAATTGTATGAAATGAGACAGGAAAAGCTTACATCAGTGCCTTGCACAAAAGTGCTCAATAAATGTTAGCTTTTTTCACTATCATTATTAAATCCTGGACTAGACTTCTAAGAAGTCTCCTTGCAGCTTCATCTCCTCTAGCCTGAATCCCACAAAACCACAGTAACTATTTTTCTAAAATGCTAATCGGATCATGTAACTCATTCCCTTGCCTACAGTGATGTAATGACTCCCTTCTGCACTGAAAGACTAAAACTCCAATATGATAGGATACATAAGCATACCTACCTTACCACGTCTCATCCATCTCAGATTCTTGCTTATGCTCAATTATCTACTTGTTCCCTAAAGAGCCCAGGCTTCTTCCTGCCTCCTGGACCTTTGTATATGTAGCTTCTTCTACCTGGAAAGTCCTTCCAACATCAACCGCAGTCTCCAGCATATCTTTTTTGTTTTGTTTTAATTTTATTTTATTATGTTATGTTAGTCACCATACAATACATCATTAGTTTTTGATGTAATGATCCATGATTCATTGTTTTCGTATAACACCCAGTGCTCCATGCAGTACAGTCTCCAGCATATCTTATCACCTGGTAACTAGTTATACTCCCTTCCTAGGTCCATTTAAGCATAAGTTCTTTGGAAGGCCCAACCTGGTCTCTTGTCCTTCGGGGGGGGGGGTCCTGTCCTCTGTTGTGATGCACATAAGGCACACTTCTGTTAAAGTTTGTATTACTATGTATCTTTGGCCTTTTTGTTTATTTAACTTTCTCCCCATCTCTGCTGCCAGCTCCATCAGAGTAGGCACTGTGTCTTGTTCGTCTCTGCATCTCCACCCCGAGAACAGCGCTGCGCCCATAAATGGGGCTCAATGCAACATTTGCTGCTAAAATAAACGAGAACAAAGATCTACCTTGCAAAGCCTAAGCATCAGCAGAAATAATAGTTACCTACAGAGGTGAACGGCACCCTGTGATCATAAGATGAAGAATAACCTTATTCCCCAGAGTTTTAGTAGTAGAGATCTGGAGGGCTTCTGACAGCACCTGGATGGATGAGGAACACCAGGTAGCTGAGAGCTTGGTGATCTTCCTACCACTGACCCTGGGACCAGACCCAGGGACCATCACTCTAGGGCCAGATCTCCTTCCTCCATAATGCTGCCTGCATTACAATACAGTTAGTTAGCTAGTGTTCTTTTTTTGTGAAAACCAGAAAAATTGGCCATGAAAGCCCCTTGAAAATCCAAATTATGATTTATTTAACACCTACCCACTGTCTGTCTTTCCTTGTGTTCCCCAAAACCCAAACTGTGCTCCAAGGAACCCTAATTCTTGGTATAACTTTGAGAAGAGGAAAGCATTCCATCGTCAAATACCTGGTAAAAACTGCCCACCCACCCACAGGGCTTCTGGAGATTATATTAACATATTAAGGGCCTCACAGTAATTATGTTCTGTTGGAGAATTCACTCCAACCAGCCTTGACCAAAGTAATTTAGACATAGGTCCCTTTCATGGAGTATCATTTGTTAACAAAATGTGTTGGGGAAGAGTTGCTGGCAAGTCCTCTCTCCTACCTATGGGGATGTGACCATTAGCAGTGGAAGCAGGACACAGTCTACAACATTGAAAGGCTGCTTTGATGCTGCACCAGTGTCTCTCTGGAGCTAATTCTTCCCTCAGTGGATGCTCCTAGACCCTAGTTAGGAAAAGAATTATTCCATCTTGTTTAAAACAGCAGTCTTCCTACTAAGGATGTAAAACTGACCAAAATACAGAGACTTGAGAAGGAGATTGAATTCACTCCTTCATTCAATACATTTATCCACATTAAAAAAAAAATCAGCCAACATTGAATAAAAAAAAAAAATCAGCCAACATAAAGAAAATCCTGTGGGGGCATCTGGGTGGCTCAGTCGGTTAGGCGACTGATTAGGTCATGATCTCATGGTCCTGGGATCAAGCCCCACATCAGGCTCCATGCTCAGCGGGGAGTGTGCTTGAGGATTCTCTCTCTTCCTCTCCCTCTGCCCCTCTCTCCACTCGTGTGCATGCTCTCTTTCTAAATCTTTTTTAAAAAAATCCTGTGCTTGAAATAATATATGACATCTTGTGTTCAAATCCTAAACCAATAGTAAAAGAAATACCTAGAGTGCCTTCTATTTTCTGACTGAATTGTTATAAATACTTAGGGTTAATTTTTTTAGAACAGTGAAGTATGAGCTCTATGAATTTGTGAAAGTTGTCTGAGCCTTACTTCTTTACAAATGTCAACGAAGGTTGTCATGTATCATATAACTGTGTTGGGTGGTTACAAAGAGGTAATAAGCCTATGCTTAACTCACAGCCCAGCACACAGGAAGTGCTCATTCTAAAGTAATAGTAGTAAGTTATCATTACTCCACTGTACAGATGAACTCAAATTTGTGAAATCAATGCCCTACCAACAGTCATATAGTTCAAAGGCTGGATAAGACAGTGGATAAAAAAAAGGAAGGCCACAGGGACACTTGGGTGGCTCAGTCGGTTAAGCATCTGCCTTGGGCTCAGGTCATGATCCCAGTGTCCTGGGATTGAATCCCACATCGGGCTCCCGGCTCAGTGGGAAGTCTGCTGCTCCCTCTGCCTGCCGTGCCCCCCCACCCCCGCTTGTGCTCTCTCTCACTCTCTCACCCTCTGACGAATAAATAAATAAAATCTTAAAAAAATTATTAAAAAAAAAAGCAAGCCCACAACAAGGATGGACCTAGAGGGTATTAAGTGAAATAAGTCAGACAGAGAAAGACAAATACCATACGATTTCACTCATATATGGAATTGAAGAAATAAAACAAATGAACAAAGGGGAAAAAAGAGACAAAAACCAGACTCTAACACACAGAGAACAAACTGGTGGTTGTCAGAGGAGAGGTAGGTGGGGGATGTGGGAAACAGATGAAGAGAATTAAGAGTTCACTTATCATGATGAGCACTGAGTAATGTGTAGAATTGTTGAATCACTGTATTGTACACTTGAAACTAATATACCACTGTATGTTAACTCTACTTCAATTTACAAAAAAGCAATGCATTAGGAAACATGTGGATGAGAGTTTGTATCTTGGCACTACTGTTTACTAGTTCATGACCTTGAACAAGCTATTTAACCTCTCTGGGCCTCACTTTGTCATCTCTAACATGAAGATGATGGGAGTACTTACATCAGAGTTGTCATAAGAATTAAAATTATATGCCTGGCCTATACAAGCTTAAATACCATTTAGTTTAAAAATCAATTTCACCAATGTTTTATTATTATGACTAATTTTTTATTCTTAAGATTATTATTTTATTACTTATCATGATCTTTGAAACAATTTCACACTTCCACAATGAGATGGCTAGAGTAAGTTCTTGGAACTGGTACTACTGTCTCAAAAGGGATGCCCCCTCCCCCCAAAAATAGACACTTAGAGGCTTTTGCCAAATTGCCCTCCAGGAAAGCTGTCTTACCAGCAGTGTATAAAAGGGGTCTGCTGCGGGGGTCGGGGGGAGAAGATGGTGGAGGAGTAGGGGACCCTATTCCAACCAGTCCCAGAACTGAGCTGCATACCTTCAGTGCCATCCCGATCAAAACTCCAATGGCATTTTTCAAAGTGCTGGAACAAACAATCCTAAAATTTGTATGAAATCAGAAAAGACCGCGAATCGCCAAGGAAATGTTGAAAAAGAAAAACAAAGCTGGGGGCAACACGTTGCCTGATTTCAAGCTATATTACAAAGCAGTGATCACCAAGACAGCCTGGTACTGGCACAAAAACTAGACATATAGACCAATGGAACAGAATAGAGAGCCCAGATATGTACCCTCAACTCTATGGTCAAATAATCTTCGACAAAGCCGGAAAAAAACATGTATGGAAAAAAGTCTCTTCAATAAATGGTGCTGGTAAAATTGGACAGCCGCATGCAGAAGAATGAAACTGGACCATTTCCTTACACCATACACAAAGATAAACTCAAAATGGATGAAAGACCTCAATGTGAGACAGGAATCCATCAAAATACTAGAGGAGAACATAGGTAGTACCCTCTTTGACATTGGCCACAGCAACTTCTTTCAAGATTCATCGCCAAAGGCTAGTGAAACAAAAGCAAAAATGAACTTTTGGGACTTCATCAAGATAAAAAGCTTCTGCCCACTGCAAAGGAAACAGTCAACAAAACAAAGAGGTAACCCACAGAATGGGAGAAGATATTTGCAAATGACACTACAGATAAAGGGCTGGTATCCAAGATCTATAAAGAACTTCTCAAACTCAACATCCAAAAAACAAATAATCAAGTCAAAAAATGGGCAGAAGACATGAACAGACACTTCTCCAAAGAAGACATACAAATGGCTAACAGACACATGAATAAATGTTCATCATCATTAGCCATCACAGAAATCCAAATCAAAACCACATTGAGATACCACCTTACACCAGTTAGAATGGCAAAAATTGACAAGGCAAGAAATACAAATGTTGGAGAGGTTGTGCAGAAAGGGGAACCCTCTTACACTGTTGATGGGAATGCAAGTTGGTACAGCCACTTTGGAAAACAGTGTGGAGGTGCCTCAAAATATTAAAAATAGAGCTACCCTATGACCCAGCAGTTGCACTCCTGGGTATTTACCCCAAAGACACAGATGTAGTGAAAAGAAGGGCCATATGCACCCCAGTGTTCATAGCAGCAGTGTCCACAATAGCCAAACTGTGGAAAGAGCCGAGATGCCCTTCAACAGATGAATGGATTAAGAAGATGTGGTCCATATATATAATGGAATATTAGTCAGCCATCGGAAAGGATGAATACCCAACTTCTTTTACATCGACATGGATGGGACTGGAGGAGATGATGCTAAGTGAAGTGAGTCAAGCAGAGAAAGTCAATTATCATATGGTTTCACTTATTTGTGGAACATAAGGAACAGCATGGAGGACATTAGGAGAAGGAAGGGAAAAATGAAGGGGGGCAAATCGGAGCGGGAGACGAACCAGGAGAGACTATGGACTCTGAGAAACAAACTGAGGGTGTTAGAGGGGAGGGGGATGGGGAGATGGGCTAGCCCAGTGATGGGTATTGAGGAAAGCATGTACTGCATGGAGCACTGGGTGTTATACAAAAACAATGAGTCGTGGATCACTACATCAAAAACTAATGATGTACTGTATGGTGACTAGCATAACATAATAAAATAAAATAAAATAATAAAATAAAAAAAATAAATAAAAGGGGTCTGCTCCCCACAGCTTTCCAATGCTATGTATTATGGTCTTTTTAATCTTAATGTCTCTAAACATTTGGAAGAAAAATGACAGTATCTCCCTTTTGATTTTACTTAATATTCTTTGATTATCCGTCCAGGAGGATAAGTGAAAACTCTTTTTGAAACTTGAAACTATTTTTTCACACTTATTACCCATCTCCAAGTTCTTCTCTGGCTAATTTTTTCTTCATATGTTCTACCTACTTTTTCTTTTAATCAACTGATATTCATTTAGCATACTTACGGAGCTCACTTTCATTAAATACGTTGTCAAAATAATTTTTTTAAACATATACATAAATTTGATATATTTATGAGGTCAAATCTCTCAATCTTTCCCTTTATGGTGTCTGTCTTTTGGGTTGCCCTTGTAAAGACCTTGTCACCCAAGACTAGAGACTAAGTCTACTGTATTTTATTCTAGTACTTTAGGACATGTCTTTGTATGCATATTTAACTCTTTACTAGATCTATAACTGAGAAGGAGGGAGTAGAGAATGAGCTTGAGGATCTTACTTTTTTCTGGGTATTTCGCTAGTTGATGCAAGACCCCTTGCAGACGATCCATTCTCCCCCCGACTAATCTGGAAGTCTGCCTTGTGATCCATCACATCCATGGGTGCACCTGGATCCGTCTCAGTGCAGGCAGCTGTATAAGGTACAGCAGGCAGGAACAGAGCACACCTCCCTACTGCCCTCTCCTCCCTCCACCACCCACCTCAATTCTTTGCCTTGCATGGCTGAGGCCAGAAACCAATGTCACAGCCTCTCTGTCTACATCCAGTGGCAGGGCTGCAAGTGCAGCTGGTACCCATAAGTCACAGGTAGTCCAGGTCCTTGATTTCTGATAACCCTCCACCTGCCTCTGCCATAACTCCTTGCCCCTTGCAGCTAGAGGGCTGAAGTGTGAGTCTGTGAGTGGTCTACTCTTGGGACATGCTCTCCCTTAGGATATACCAGCTGCAAGTTTTCTTAAACAAGGTCTCAAGCTCGCTCTACCTCACAAAGCTTCCTAGAAGTCTCTGGTGTAGGAAGCACTTATTCCTCATTGCCAGCATAACAGTAGACATTTTTTTCTTGTATATTCTGATTATCATTTCAATGGGAATTTGGGGGTGGGTGGAATGAGCACCTGTGCTCAAGTATGCATCTTGCCAGAAAACCAAACAGCTTTGTAATTAACACTTAATCCCGCCACTCATGAATATCAAGAACAATCTGTGCTTGGTAAGGTAACATGCAGTAAATGACTCACACATTACCTTTGATAGCTGCTAAATATCCCCGGAGTTCTCGCTGAAGCCTGGTACCCTCCGCCTGAAAGACACACAAACACAGAGATGCTAAGCATCTTGTCTATATTTTGCATGGAAACACTTGAGAGGCAGTAAGTCTTGGAGCTATTATTACCCGAGACTCATTCTTGAAAGAATATAAATATGTACACACAGCCTAAACAAGGCACCCATCAGTGTAAACATTTACAGAGATTTTATTCAGCTTAAAAGTAAAGGCAAGTAAGATTTTGCTGAGAACAGAAACTATGACCCACCAGACAGCCTCCTATATACTCAAGAGCCAGCAAATCCCTAAATTTTGATGCATGGAATACAGCAGTCGGAAATTGATCATTACTGTTCAGTATGGTAGCTACTAGCTACATGTGGATGAGTGCTTGCAACGTGGCTTGTCCAAGTGGAGATGTACTGTAAATGTAAAATACCAGATTTTAGAGACTTAGTTCCAAAAAATCTAATTAATAGGTTTTATATCGATTGCATGTTAAAGTGGTAATAGTTGGGATATACTGATGATGTGGTTTTGGAATATAGGTGAGGTTTGGTGGGGTGGGGTCTGGGGCCAACAGCCAAGAAAGAATTCTTTAGATGTCTTTGGCACAAAATGGTGGTTTTATTAAAGTACAGGGACAAGACCTGTGGGCAGGAAGAGCTACACTGGGGTTGTGAGGAGCAACTGATTTTATACTATGGGGTTGGGGGAGGTAAAGAAAAAGGGAGGTTTCCAAAAGAACTTTCATATGCTGAAGAGGACCACCTACAAAGTACCAGAGGCCTTGCCATTGTCAAGTTAAGGTTGTTTTTCCCTCTAGTAAAGCAATAACATGAAGACAGTTGGGGGCTTCCTGGAAGAGTATCACAAACATCCTAGCTAGGAGTTGGGGGCTGGGGGGAGGTTGCAGGGTGTCAGCTTATGCTTTGTCTTCAGCTAGCCTTCTGCTCTCTCATCACTGAGTTAAATAAACTGTATTATTAAAATGAATTTCACTCTTTCTTTTCACTTTATAAAATGTGGCCACTAGAAATTTTGAAACTACATTTGCGGTTTGCGTTTTATTATTATTGGACATCACCAAAACGGAGAAACTCTGAAATCGTAAATTTTGACATATAAATCTTCGTTTTGGTTTGGATTAGCCTTAGAAACTCTGAGACTAAGATTAGATTGCCAGGAGTAGAGAAATGAGGCAGGCAGGGGATAAGCACCAACGCAGGGTACATGATCAAGCAAGTTACCGGGGTGGGCATCCCAGCCTTAGTCCCACAGGGGAGCTCTCGGAGAAAATGTCAGACACCCTTTAAATATCTTAACTGGGGAGCAAGGGAGGTGGGGCATTCATGCCGCTCTTGGGGGATGCCAGAGAAAGCACTCAGGCAAAAAGCTGCCCTCTTGGACAATAGCAACAAAATCCAGCGGGCTCGGAAAGGGTAGGTCTAGGGCACTGCAATTGAAAATATTTTTAAAATATTCATTTTAACTGCAGAATCATTTAATAAACTTGCAGAGAGCTAGCACACAGAATGACTCTACCTTGGTAATTAATAAAATAGCAACTATAATAGTCACATACTACTCAACAAGCATGTGTTAGCATTTAGTAACAATAAAAGGGGGGTTAGGTATGAAGGGAAAAAATAACCTACTTCCTTCAGTAAATTACAGTCTAGTAGAGGAACTGAAGTATCAAAAATTGCATTGCAAGCAGGTTACATTTAGCTCTGCAATAACCATTCCAAGTATTCGGGGGTACAAAGTAAAGACAAAATGCTCATCACATTTAAAGACAGACAGTGATTAATACAAAGAAACTCTGAAAAGGAGTGTTTAAAGATATAGCTAGACCTCAAAAGGGCTTCTGGATGCGATTATTAACTTACATGGTATAGTATATATAGTGTCTCCACATGGTTTAAAATCAAAACTCTATGTTTCCCTTGTTTTGCTGAACAATCCAGAAATATCATGTGAAGGCAACTGTCACAAGCTAGATTAAAAACAAAACAAAACAAGAAAACAGTCTGGATTTCTGAAACATCAACGTAGAATGGAAAACTGTAGAGAAAGGATGAGGAGAATGAATAGAAAATACTGATGATCAACACTTAGGTAAATGTAGAGGATGAAGAGGATCCAGAGAAGAAACAGATGGAGTTAGGCTGAGGTTGTTAATACCACCACAAAAAGCATTTGGGGAAGAAAGAAGTACATCTTCCCCATACTTAATATCTATCATCTGACAGGCACTATGTCTGATTCTGAGTATCTAAACTGAAATGATAAGGCTGTGGGAGGCTGTATCATTGTCAAATCTACTCTGCCTCCCTGGAGACCTGATCTGATTTGGGGGAGGATTGCACTTCTTGCCCATCAACATCAGCCTTGGCCAATGATACGTCCTATTCCTGAGCAGCCAAGAGCCATCATGCAGTGCTCCCATTTCTTTTCCCTCTACCCTGAGTTCTGTGACACTCCAGATGTGAGCTGCTTCTCTGGACCGGATCACGGAGTGGAGAGAACATGGAGCACAGCTGCCGTTCATAGTTTCACGAGCGAGAAATCAACCTCTGTGGCCAAAAGCCACTAAGGTAGTGCTGCCACAGCATCCCCTGCCCTAAATGGCCTGAGAAAATGGTTCATCATCAATACCGGAAATGCTAAAAGATGGAGAAGGTTGAAATCTAACAGGAAAAAAAAGTCAATAGAGTTAGCAGAAAAGCAGAAACATTTCAAAGTAAATCCAATTGGAAGGATTAAGGACAAAGTGAATGGTTTAGCAAATCGAAGCCCAAGTGCTGGTCAATTGATAGAAAGAGGTGAACAGTATGAAGAGAGAAGAAGCAAGGCCCAGGATCCTGTGTCCTAACAGATGGCATTTAATTTAGAGAGAATATCTGCAGATATGTGATTACCTGGACAGATCTAGACCCAGATCAATCTAAAGTCTACAGCCCTAAGAGGTGCAATCAGGAGGCTCTGAATCCCCTAAGGCCACATTTCTCAAAACAGTTAAGTGTACACCTTGGGGGTACTTAATGGTCTGTCTAGGGCACAGAGAGCCACAAAATATACCTAAAGCATCTCTCTGGAACATTAATTTACTGAGGGTGGAGGGGAAAAAATGGAGAAGAAACCATTCTTTTATAACCACTAAGCCACCTGTTATGATGTACAAAGAAGAACGACACAGAGATTAAACACAGAACTGCACTGACATCCCCTGTTTTCAGCTATCCACTTCAGAGGTCTGCTCTCCCACCCTTTGTGTGCAAGGCCCTGAGCTAGACAGGGCTTGTTTCTCACCCAGAAGGAGGTTTTCCCCTCAGACAGCCATATAAAGCCTGCTGCTGCAACTGATGGTTATGAGTCACCACAACCGCTCAGGGTTTCTGGAAATCGCAAAAAAGTAGTGAGGAAGGGTATTCTTTTCCCAAATATTTAAGAAATAAAGCATATCAACTTAATCCCACAATTGCCTTTTCTTTCCAAACAAGAGAGAGCATGAAATAAATTCTGTCTTCACTCCAGACACTGCATTCCCCTAGCCCAAGGGAAGAAATAAACATTTTTAAAAAATGAAATAAGAATCCCAGAAGAAATTTTTTAGGTATCTAAGAGGGGCAGAAGGTTCAAATTAGACAATAATGGCTTAAATAGATGAGTTCAATTTAAGCAGATAAACTGAAAGGCTGATTTAAATAACTTTCTTCTTTTCCAATTATTAAAATTCTTAATTTTCCTTCATGATCATTAAGGTTCATAAATCATTTTGGTAATAACCATATTAAATTTCATCTAAAATTCTGCCTGAGTCAAAAAAGTAAAAGGCTCTGGAGAGAAATTTCTCATCTATAATATGCCACAGAGTAGTTCTTCTGCAAAGCCAACTGCCTAATAAAATTTTCTTAACATCATTATTCTATGTGAATCACAAAGAGGTTTTAAATTAGAAATAAATTCTTACAGCAATGCTCAGATTTCACTGCATCTGAAATTTGTTCCATATTCTTCTGAAAATTACCATTTCAGTAATTCAGCCTTGAATTATGTATTGCACAGAAAACAGATTCAAAATTCCACAATCTACACTACATATTTTCCTTTCAGTTTCTTTATGTTGTTCTCTATAAGGTAAGATGAAATTATTATTCTAACTTGTGGTCACATTCTCCTCAGGGCTTAAGGCAACATGAGGTCAAGTGAGTCTATTATAATTAGGTTGTCTGATTGCCAACTAATACTCCTTCTTGGACAAGATCTAAGTATTTGTGCCTACAAAATTCCTTGCCCTGGCATATAATATAATAATGTGGCTCTGGTGTTGGAGGTTCTTCATTTATTTTTTCAATTGAATCATTTATCAGTGTCAGCAGCTGCTGCTTCTCCAGCCCAGACAATGCCGGGCCTCACTTTCTTCCCACACAGCCCAAGGGAGTTGGCCTGCTTTTCCTTCCTCATTAAAGCTACTTCTACCCATGCATGCCCTTGGGTGTCACACTCTTGTAAGCCTAGGGAGAAGGAAAGAGTCTCCCTAGTTCCCTGCTTCCCCGCTGTCCTGGAAAACAAGACAGGGTCATTTTGGATTTCATCATGGAGATAATAAAAAATCAACAGGCATGCAAAAAGTATACATGGTTTTAAAACCTTACAAAGGTCTGAGAATCACTGCGTCTAGTCAAAAAAATCTCTTTATTCCCTTGCTGAGTGGTATCTTGAAGCTGTTGCTTTCTTCCCTTCCTCCTGTAAGCACTGCTCATGAGAGCCACAGCCTCCCTCAAGGATTAAAGTGAAACTTAAAATCTAATTAAATAGTTAGAGGAAGAACACTGCAGCCACAGCATCATGGAAGGTTTCAGATATCTGTGTTACTCAATACAAAAAAAATCACATTCTATACTTAATTAAATGTGTTTCCAAATTGTTTGACATCAGATTGGTCCTCAGTAGAACCAATTCCTTAATTATTTGTATATATGTCTTGGGGTAGATGGAGGAGGCAAGGGAGAGAGGGGTCGGTTCCCTGACACGTTGGGCTTCTGGACAGATTTCATTTAAAGTCTCTCTTCAGCACCTTGGACAGCCCCATTCTTCAAAAAAAGATTTAACCTATATAGTATCAAAGGACCATTACTGCATCAAAGTTTCCTACTGCATTCTGGTAAGTGAACAGATGAATTTTAAACAGATTTCCTTCAAAGTGAGCCATGTTCCTGGTAAGAAGAGCTACCACAGACTCTGAAACTCTGAAGTGTCTCAAAGTCCTATAAGGCATCAGGCTTAAAAACAAGGCTGCATTCAGCTGTAATGAAGGACATTTGATGATTTATGAACCAAACTGTTTATTGTTTAGATACGCTAAATTCTGAAGCATTAAAAATAATTAATATTTATTAATACTTATGCCTAAAGCTTCAGGAGCCATAAAGAGGTATAATTTTATTAGCTTACCTTTAACCCTCTTACTTCTTTCTGCCAAGAAGCCACAATTGAGGCATTAATTTGATTGAATTTTAGACACAATGCATAAAATGAATTAATAATTTCTAAGGAACTAAACTCAGGGCAGCAATCACTGAAAATTCAGGGGCATGCCCACATACCATCATGTACATGATCCCCCTGTGCAAGGGCATGTACCATTACAGCCCTGATTGTACTTGCAAAATCAAACCCAGTGGATTTTATTTGTAAGGTTATGCAAATCTAGCCAAACACCTTAAACAATAGGTATTCATTACCTATTAAAGAAACAAGGACTTTTTGAGTTGACTTGTTAAAATATGGCAAAAGTAGTACTGATTACATTTATAGGTAACTTTTGTCATAAAAAGAAAAAGAGGAGCGCCTGGGTGGCTCAGTCATTAGGCATCTGCCTTTGGCTTGGGTCATGATCTCAGGGTCCTGGGATCAAGTCCTGCATCAGGCTCCCTGCTCTGTGGGAAGCCGGCTTCTCCCTCCCCCACTCCCCCTGCCTGTGTTCCCCCCTCTGTCTCTGTTAAATAAATAAATAAAATCTTAAAAAAAAAAAAAGATGGACAGGAGAAAGAAAACACCACACACATTACAGAAATATTTTCATTAACTAGCCTCTCAGAAACTGTGAGCTGATGCTTAGGTAGAAAGCCTACAGTACTGACATATAAGAGTTGCATGTGAAGAGATATAATGTCACAAAGTTGTGATTTCACAAAGGTAAGTCTTGTCATCTCATCCATGATCATGAGCCTATAGAAGTTCCCATAGTTACATTATTAGTTTTAGCCTTTCCTGACATTTTTCTCATGAAAAGGCTAAGTAACATTACCAAGTTAAAATTGGCCCAATTTTTCAGAGTTCAGACAAGTTAACTCAATCTTAAAAGCAACGCTAATAAGATTTCTTATCATTTTTGAAGATTAGAAATTAGATTATTAAGGAGATGAGGTTTAATAAGGCCATCATAATCAGCACCTTGATTAACAGATGACTAACCAATGAATCCACTTATGATCAAAGATAATGTTAAGCTACTGAACACTACAGGCACTCTCGGTCTGTGAAGAAACAGAGCTCTTTCCCTATGTCAAGTTCAGATGTACTTAAATTGGAAGATGATAGATTTTCAAAGGTAAATGTGGGAGGGTCTCTAAAATTTACATTTTTGTTTTCTTGCTTTGAGCCCTTTGTAGTTAACAGGAGCCATCATTAAGAACCTAGCACTGATTTCATAAAAATTTCCCCATTTAGGGCACTAACTGCTAGGATAAATGAGGCAGAAGAGAGAATCAGCGATATAGAAGACCAAATGATGGAAAATAAAGAGGCTGAGAAAAAGAGAGAGAAACAACTACAGGATCACGAGGGCAGAATTCGAGAGATAAGTGATACGATAAGA
>NW_027397135.1:223740-242660 GCF_003265705.2 Callorhinus ursinus
GTTTCCACAATTTTATCCCAGATTCCTGGCCCAATTTCCAACTACCCTTGTCAGCAATTCCAAGAATACTTATAATCTGAAAAACAAATCTAATATATTTTTTACCTTTCAACAAAACAAAACTAACAATCTAGCTACTAGTAATTCCATATACAAATTTTCCATAGTTAAAATTTCTTTTACTGATTCCCTATCAGTAAAAGAAAGATGATAATAGTACTTACTTCCAAGAGCTATCATGATGATTGAGGGAGCCAGTCCATGGAAAGTATCAGTACAGAGCCAGGCACACAGTATGCATTCCATAAATGTTGGATGCCATTATTATTATTCTACAAAATATTTTTAAGAGGAGCTGCAAAGAGTAGGTATTTCATAGATGTTTGACTCACCTAAGTTCTGCTACATATTATATTACAAAGGAGTATTTTCACGAGGAATATGCAAAACCTCCCCAAAACAAGCTACTTGGGAATTTAGAATGCATCCTTTATGTGTACTTCTGTTTCAAATACATAGTTTTGTTTTTCAGAAAGATTTTTGTGATAGCTTTAAATGGTGCAGTAATAGAGGATCCTAAAGTGCATGGGAATAATTTATGCAGATATGTAAGAGCCACTTAACAACAGATATGAGAAAAATCAAGCCAATATGATAAATTACTGTAAGGAAACAAGACAGCATGGATAGCACTGGACAAAAGAATAATCAGGTTCATGTCCAAAATGAAAGCTTTTGTGACATATACTCAGTTTTCTCATATGCAAAGCAAAATTATAATGATGGGCTGCTATGAGAATCAAGTGAGACAATGTTTTGTGCAAAACACTTTATAGATACCTAAGCCTACTTGTGGGAAGTCTTCATAATAAAAACACTTCATCACTGCTTTTACCTAAGCCAGCCAGATGTGGCTTGGAAATGTGTCAATTCTTAAAGCTCCTTGGAAGATTCCTATAATTGTCCAGGTTAGGAACATATTCAAATAGATGTGCAATTAAGGAAGCCATTGTCTTTACTACATTGATATAATCTCAGGCTTGCATCCAAGTTAGTACTATCGTATGATGGCTCTTTAGAGCTGGTTCAGAAGTCCGAATGGGGACCCAGGATTGTTATAAGGCCTCCAGGTGATTCTGATGGTTATTTGGGAATCCCTAGTGTAGTCTGTCACTGTGTCTATACTGTAATTGACACTTAGTGTGTTGAGATAGCTGTTATAAGATGGCATCTGATAGCCAAAAAGACAGTTAAAAATATGTGTGGCTCCAGGTTTCAGTCTGTCAGCATCAGACAATGGGAACCAAGAATACTGATGAAAACTTGAAAAAACTGCAACATGTACGTCTAGGCAGATTTTCATGACCATTTCAGTCTTCATGTGCTTAATTCTCTCCATCCCATTACCACAACAATACAGTCAATCCGGAGATCCTTTAGACAGGAACATCCAAACTAGGTAACAAGCTTACTTCACAAGGGGAGGTAGGAGACATATGGAATTGGTCTCTCACTGAAGGCTGAGAAATGGGATACGAAACCCTCCCCAGTTGGCACGGTTAATTAATGTAGTAAGGAAAAATACAGCTCAAGAGAGCTAACAGGACAAGATAGATGAAAAGAAACCATCAGAGTGATAATACAAAGAGCTTTCTCTGGAAGAGATTTCTTAACTGGGGAACAGGCACCACAGGGAGTGCACGAACTGATACCTGGAATGTCTGTAGTTTGGGTCAAATTTTGGTGAGGTTTCAACTAAATCTTTTTATTTATATACTATGCCATACCTGAAGAAATATTCTTGTAGATATAATAAAACAAGTAGGAGTAAAGAGGATAAAACATGGACAGGTTTTCCAATGCACGTTTTTGCTTCCTTCCCCTCTAGCACTATGGACAGCAACACTTGAATATTCCCAAGAAGCAGGCAAACTCATCTTGTTCCTTAAAAGCCAAAGATGTGATATATACACAATGGAATATTATGCAGCCATTAAAAAAAAATCTTGCCGTCTGCAACAATGTGGATGGAACTAAAGGGTATTATGCTAAGCAAAATAAGTCAATCAGAGAAAGACATGTATCATATGATCTCACTGATATGAGGAATTCTTAATCTCAGGAAACAAACTGAGGGTTGCTGGAGTGGTGGGGGGTGGGACGGATGGAGTGGCTGGGTGATAGACATTGGGGAGGGTATGGACTATGGTGAGCACTGTGAATTGTGTAAGACTGTTGAATCACAGACCTGTACCTCTGAAACAATAATACGTTATATGTTAAAAAAAAAAAAAAGAAGAAGAAGATAGTAGGAAGGGAAAAATGAAGTTGGGTGAATTGGAGGGGGAGATGAACCATGAGAGACTATGGACTCTGAGAAACAAACTGAGGGTTCTAGAGGGGAAGGGGTGGGGGGATAGGTTAGCCTGGTGATGGGTATTAAAGAGGGCACGTTCTGCGTGGAGCCCTGGGTGTTATACGCAAACAATGAATCATGGAACACAGCATCAAAAACTAATTGTAATGTATGGTGATTAACATAATAAAATAAAATTTAAAAAAAGAGTCAATGAGCAAAACAGAGGAGGATGAATGGATGTGTCAGAAATGAAATAGACAGACTATAGAGAAATGTAGGGGAATTTGTAGAGCAAGGGCCGATCCATTCTCTTGACACCTACAGATTTCCACTCTCTATTCCCTCCCACAAAAGTCAATTGTAGTGGCAATCATGGTGGGCTATACTTATCAAGAAAGGACTCTAAATCAAGGCTATACACATAAAACCCATATTTTCCATGAAAACAATATTACCAAGGAGGCTGACAGTCTTAACTAGGGGCTTAGTGGCTAGGATTATATTCCCTTGCTCTTTGCCATAGAGTGAACGTACTACATGCAAATCAGTTAAACTAAAAGTCTCATAGCTGAGCACATAACCATTTCATGGATATTTAACACACTATGTGAGCTGTGCTAGAGAGTCTTTGCAGCAACAACTGGTAGACACCCATCGAGCCTAGGAAGTCTAACTGGAAATGGGACTGCGGGAAGTTGTAGAAATCATTTTTTCTCAGAATACCAATTGAGTGAGAGTAATTGTGTACTAATGTTAAGTGGTGAAACTAGGATACCCAAATGCATCATTTTTTAAAAAGATTTTATTTATTTATTTGACAGAGAGAGACACAGCGAGAGAGGGGACACAAACAGGGGGAGTGGGAGAGGGAGAAGCAGGCTTCCTGCTGAGCAGGGAGCCCAATGCGGGGCTCGATCCCAGGACTCTGGGATCATGACCTGAGGCAAAGGCAGACACTTAACAAATGAGCCACCCAGGTGCCCACCCAAATGCATCATGATAGAAGTACAGGAACTGTACTTTTTCAGAATCCTGTGTGTTTTTCTACCACTTTAACTGCTTAAAAAGAAAGATGACTTTTGCACCCTAGACCACCAGCTTGACAAAGACAAGAACTATGACTGATGTAGTTATCATTTTGTTTCCAATGCCTTGTGCATAGTAGACACTCAATAATTATGTGTTAGGTCAGCCAAGAAATGCTTTCAATATACACTTATCCACAGGGAAGCTCTATCTGGCCTGTTACATATTGCCTTCAATGAGGTGTCCAGCTCCTAACTCATGGCAGTCCCTCCAGCTGTGTACAAGATCCTTTCTCCTCCTGCGTACTCAAGGACGAGTCAGCTGTTCTTCCCTTTCTCTGTGATTCATTTTCCTTCTATGATAAATGAGTCCCACTAGTATACGTGTATTTTTGCCACCTTAAGAAAAATGTTCTCTTGACCCAACTTCTTCCCCCAAACTACAGTTTTATTTACTTCCTCCCCTTTAAAGCAAAACTTGAAATTTGCTGTTTCCAAGCCTCCTGATACCCTTCACCTTGCTCTATGTATTGTCTACTTACACAAAAAAACTTTTTTTATATAATTCTCATCATTTTCTAGAAGACAATGTAATCTGCTTATTTATTTTTTTAAGATTTTATTTATATATTTGAGAGAGGCGGAGAGGGAGAGAGAGAGAGAGAGAGAGAGAGAGAGAGAGAGAGAGAGAGTGTGTGTGTGTGTGTGTGTGTGTGGAGAGGGATGAGGGGCAGAGGGGGAAGGAGAGAGAATCTCAAGCAGATTCCATGCTGAGCACAGAGCCGGATGCAGGGCTCGATTCCACGACCCTGAGATCATGACCTGAGCTGAAACCAAGAGTCAGCCGCTCAAATGACTGAGCCAGCCAGGTGCCCTGTAATCCTATTTATTACGTTTGGTTTATTGTCTGCTTCCATGTTTTGGAATATAAAATCCACAACGGGAGTGAATCTTTGTTTTCACTGAAGTTTCCCAAAGACCTAGATACATTCCTGGCAAGTGGAAGATACTCGATAAATGCAAGCCAGATGGATGTCTAAACAGTTATATATTATTGTTCTAAAGGTGCATCCACATGCCATCATCTATCAACCTACAATATTCTTTGAAAGTTGATATTGAGAATATTTTAAGTTTTGGAAAATTTTGCACACTAAGATGGTTTTCAATATTACAGAATTCTCACAGAAACTTACAGCTAGCTAGAACTAGGAGTATCTCTAGGGAAACTTTATTTCCAGAGATGCAAACAACACATACAAATTCTTTTACAGAATACTCTGCGGTCACTGAGTTTAAACTTTAATGGAAACCCAGTATAAATTCAAGCAACAAGACTCAACAATTACATTTCTCAGAAGCAATTAACTGGTATCACTTCAATATATTAATGCTCTGTGGTAAAAACGCTATCCTATCAGAGAAGAGTGAACTTGCTCCAAAATACAATACATGAAGGAAAAAAAACTAAAACTGAAGAACATAACTGGGATTCAAGGACTGAAAAACATCCTTCTGCATAATTAAAATTACTTATTATATTAAGTTAGTAAGTGTAGGCAAGGCTCTTGGAAGACTGAAAATAATGTATGTACCAGCTGATATTTATGGAGTAGCATGGAACTAGGGCCGCTTCAGAATCCAGGGAGGGGCCAGAGCTTTACTCTAGTCTTGATAATCCAGGTTGGAATCAATTCCAGGCCATATGAGACATTCTCCAAGGACTATTTTTCTGCCAAAAATTAAGATAAAATAGGAAAAGTGAATGACAATGAAGAGGGGCTTTGATACTGAATGAGTGAGGAGGCATGGAATATCCAACACAAAGAGTAAAGACAGAATATGTGTGACAAGGAGGCATATATTTACTAAGTATCTACCTAATAGGTGCTAGAGGGCATGGAAAAGTTTTTTAAATGACTAAGACAGGATGTCTTCCTTTAAATATTTCATAATCTAATAAGAACATAGATAAACTGTCATATAAGAGAAATGGAACAAGAGTTATCAGATGAACTACAAAGATGTACTACAGGAGTATATAGAGGAAGAAAGATGCTGACTGAAGAGACTGGAAAGACCTCATGCAGGAAATACTTGTTAGCTGACTAGTAAGAGAAGGTGGGATTGGAACACATGGAGATGGTGGGTCAGGCAAGGGTGGTTCAATCCTAGGGAAGCACTTGCAGTGGGTGAAGTGGAAAAAGAGCTTGGAAGTAAGCAGTCTAGTCCCTAAATGACACCATCAGATGCGGGCCACCAACTATTCACTCCACCAGCTTCCTTTCTGCCTTTCATTACACCAGAGCAACTGGATTCCAATCAGTCTCCTTAATGTGGTACCTAAAGAGAAAAGCCATCTGCATCACTGATAGGCTGTACCTGCCACATACTACAAAGGACAGTCAATCAGGGTATGACTAAAGAAAGTCTTAGTGGTCTGAATGTGAGAAGAAACACAAAGGCAATTTGCAGCTACAAATAATTCATGTCATACCGAACAGGGGACTGAATAAAGACCAAGACTAATGAAGCAGAATTTTCTCTAATTCATGCAAATACATATTCTTAAAAGGCTAACTTAAGGGAATTACTCCAGACAGAAGATCAGGGATTTTTCTGAGTTAGAGTGTAGGTACAGAGGGTAGGTATGGAGTCATATTTTATTTTTTTTTCAGACATATTTTTAAAGAACAGAAGTGAGTTATTGGTAGAGAAGTTTTCAGGTAGGTGCAGACTGAATATAAAACACTGCTCCACATATCACTCTTACTTTATTAGACTTCATTAAAGGAAATGAAAACTTACCACCACCCCATTTCTTTTTTTTTTTTTTAAGATTTTATTTACTTATTTGACAGAGAGAGACAGCGAGAGCAGGAACACAGGCAGGGGGCGTGGGAGAGGGAGAAGCAGGCTTCCCACTGAGCAGGGAGCCCGATGCGGGACTCGATCCCAGGACCCTGGGATCATGACCTGAGCCTAAGGCAGACGCTTAACGACTGAGCCACCCAGGCACCCACCACCACCCCATTTCTATGTTGTTTTCTTGACCTACAGACTATTCATTCTCTGCTGGAGAAGTTTCATGAGCCATGACTTTCAGTAGGCGCCTCCCTAACACACTCTTTGCTGAAATGTCACTAGAATTCTGTCCTGATGGTCTGCCATGTCTACATAAGATTTTGGCAGGTCTTCACCCAGCATCAAAAGACTTCCTTTCTCTCTATTTGACCGCCTTGTCCATTATATAAAGGACCCACAGATAAGTCTGACTAATTTAAATCTTGTTGTGTTCTGCTAAAAGATATCAAACAATGGGCAATAAACTGAATGTGAAGGCAATCAGCCCCGTATCTCAGCCTTAATTTCACACCATTAATGAATGTCATGAACATCATAACTGCATTTCAAATAGTTTGACCTCTGTGATCTTAAATAGCTCTCTATCTCTACCTTAACACAATTTAAACATGTTATTTTTCCACGTTTGCTGGCCCTGAACAAATGGTTTCTCAAATACATAACCTGGAATAATGCTTAGTTTAAATGGAAGTATTAAAACCAGACAACAGAGGAACATGCTCTATGAATAAAAACCTGTAATCTGCACCAGAGCTGCCCTGAAATGAGTGAGCCCTCATCCCAGCGTGGAGAATTCTTCCCTGACTTCTTTCAGTGGCCACAATGGAGCCAACATCATTAAGGCCAATTCTACCACCCTGTGAAATGTATTACTACACTTCTCATAAGGAATTCCTGAGAAGGTGGGGGGAACTACATTTGAATTCTTTAGGGACAATACAAACAAACCACATCTTTTTAATTGATAACTGTCATTCTATTAAAGTCTAAAAAGAAGACGATCCAATAAGTTAATAGACTATATTAACTGCTACCTTTCCTTTAGGATATTAATAATACTTATTATTTGGTATACTTGTATGTATAATACTGTTTATATATTTGGTACAATGTAGCCCATGGGTCATCCCATACACATGGATATTTTTATAGACTCCATTATAAAACTGAATTAGATGCCAACATTTAATAACTGAGTTATTTCCACTGGTGCACAGTCAAAGTTAGTGGGGATAGGAGAGAAACTCTTAGAAGTCAGGTGCCAGAAGCCAGAACAGAGAACTTTTAGCAGGCACACCACTATGCAAGGGGCATGCCAAGTGGGTGATGAGTCTTGGCCAACAGGCATAGAGTAGAGGGGAAGAGAAAAGTGCAGGCCAATGTGAGTCAGCCCACAGCGAAAGAGCAGAGAACACTCTGGACTGGTACAACACAGGAGATGAGGAGATGGCCCACATGGTCAGGAGATTGGTTACATAAAGGGTATTGCACAAATAAATACATATTGGGAATAATGGAAGCCAGATCCCTCGCTCTCAAAGAAGGAGGTACAAATATGAAGAGAGGGAAGACTCAAAGCAGGAGATACTGAACTGTAATTAGAGATGTCATGGTTTCAGAGAGATAGATGAGAAAAAACACAGAGTGTGTAATACATACATGTGTGTGTGTTTATTCTGTTCCATTAGAAGACTTACAAGCATGATACCCTAGAACCAAAGAATATACCCAGCACTCAGGTCTTAGTTTCCAAATGCTATTCTCCACTTAAGAAAACAACAAATCCAGGACTCTTTAAAGAAACAACTCATTTGAAGGCTAAGTAGGGCAAGCACAACATGAACCTAGAACATTCTGAAAGTTCTCAAACAATAATGGGGACACATTACTACCAACAGTTCCCCCATTGGCTAAATTTAGGGCAATTGTGCTTCAAAACAACTAGCAATAATGTATTATAACCCACTGAGTAAAACAGGAATCTCTAAGTCCATACTAATATAATTAATTAATTAGGAGAGCTGGGAACATTTTACCATGGAGTAGAACGCTAAGTAATAAGTGTAGAAGGAATTAGGGGGAAAAAACTCACCATTTAGCAACCATCAGAGTAATAGCTGATTTAGACAAGAAGCTTCAATGGATAAAACTAGTAGGTGAAAGTTTGCAGGAGGAATAAGATATTTACAGAGTCTCAAAGTCTATCTCCACAAAATACTTAGGTTACTTACTAATTTAAAACTAAGTACTAGAGCAATCCAGCAGATAGCCTCTTTCTAAACAAATGATAAAAGTTGACATCCATAGTAAAGGCACAAAGCAGAACCATGTGTGTCCTGATATCATACACTGGGAAGATCCTGCCAGTGAGGATCACATGAAGCTAATCACAAGAGATTATCAGGCAAACCCAAGTCAAGGGACACTACAATTAAACACTGCTCTGTACTCAAAGATCTGAAGATCATGAAAGACAAGGAAAGACTGAAGAACTCCTTCAAGTTTAAAGCGTCTAATGGGACTTGACAACTAAATGCAAATATGACTGTGGAATGGCCCCTGGACCTTGAACATAAGTGGACAATATGTTGCAAATGATTTCTGCCAGTCTGTAGCTTGTCTTTTCACTCCCTTAACAGGGTCTTTCCCAGAGCAAAATCTTTGCCACAGGCAAAAAGCGGGGTTTGTAAATTAGGTGGTAATATGGGATCGATGGTCATTCACTGATATTGATGGATGAACTGTGGCTCTGTAGGAGAGTGTCCTCTTTTTTGTACTAGATAGATAATAGGTGCATGGATGGATGGATGGTTGAGTGGCTGCGTGGGTGGATGGATGGACAGAGAGAATGATAAAATAATTGGAAAATCTAGGTAAAGGGTATTCAACAGTTCTGTGTACCCTTTTATAACTTTTTGTAAGTTCAAAATTATTTAAAAATATAAAATATACCAAATCAATTGGGGAGATTTCATGTAAAATATGGATTTGATCTTTTCTAGGAAATCAGATGTGGCAACCCTGGGCCCCATTCTCATGTGACAGATGTGAGCTGGAGCTGATACCTGTTTTCTTTTACACCCTATGTATTCTGTAATTCAGCCCAAACCTCACCACTCCTTGTTTCTCACCTTGTCTACTTCCTCATTTATGTTCCCTCCCTATCTTTATAACAATGTGAGTCTCTGACTCTTACCTAAGAGCACTTTTATCTGATACAAAGAGTAGGCAGTAAGCTTTTTCTAAGTAAAGTGTGAAAGGGGATGTTTTTCAACAGAAATTTTTTTGAGGTAATTGCAGAATCATATGCAGTTGGAAAAAGTAACACAGAGATCCTTGATCCTGTACCTAGTTTCCCCCACTGTTGCAACAACTATAGTAAGAACAATATCACAACATGGATGCAATTCTCTAGTCTTACTCCCCCAGTTTTTACTTGTACTCATGCACGTATGTGTATTTAGTTCTGTACAATTTCATCACATATATAATTTCATGTATCCATCCCCACAGTTAGGATACAGAACCCATTCCACCAGGACAAGGATCACTCGTGTTAACTTTTGTAACCACACCCTATCCCCTTTCCCTTCCCTAACCCCTGGCAACTATTCTTCCCTCCCATTCAGCCATTTTGTCAGGTCAATAATGTTTGTTACAAATGGAATCAGAACATGTAACCTGTAGGACTGGCTTTTTTTCACTCATCCAAATTACCTAGAGATTCATCCAGGTTACCATATCTACCAGTAATTTCACTTCATGAATACTCAGTAATATTCCATGCTGTGGACATACCACAGTTTGTTTAACCATTCACCTGTTAAAAGATATCTGGGATGTTTCCAATTTGGGGCTATAAAAAATAAGGCTGCTATAAGCATTTGCGTTTATATAGGTTTTTGTATGAACATAATTTTTCATTTCTGTGGGATAAATTCTGAAGAGTACAGTTGTTGAGTTATATGACAGCTGCATGCTTTTTACAGAAATTTTTAAAGAAATAGTCAAAATGTTTTCCAGTGGAGTTGTATCATTTCACCCAATGTATGAGTGATTCAGTTTCTCCACATCCTTGCCAGCGTTAATGTTGTTTAGTGTCATCACTAATTTTTATTTTAGCCATTCTGAGGTGTATAGTGATGTTATATTTTTAGTTTGCATTTGTCTGATGGCTAAATATATGTTAAATATATTTTTATGAATGGCTTCTCTGCCATCCAGATATCCTCTTCAGTGAAATGTCTATTCATAGCTTTTGACTATTTTCTAATTAGATTGTGTTTTTTTGCTGTTTTGAGAGTTCTTTATATGTTCTAGATACTTGTCTTTTTATCCTCTTAAGAGTTCTTTCACAGAGCAAAAGTTTTTTTTAATTTTGATGAGATCCAATTTATCAAATTTTCCTTTTTTGGATTGTGCTTTTGGAGCCAACTTTAAAAATTCTGCTTATTCCTAGATTCTGAAGACTTTCTCCTATTCATTTTTCCAAAAGTTTTAAAACTTTATGTTTACATTTAAGTCCTTGATCCACTCTGAGTTTAATATTGTATAAGAGTTAGGTTTGGGTCAAGGTTCATTTTTTTGTCTATAGATGTCCAATTACTACAGCACTATTTATTAAAAGACTGTCTTTCTTCTACTGAATTGTCTTTACCTTTGTCAAAAATCAGTTGAATATATTTGTGTGGCTCTATTTCTGGGTTATCTGTTCTGTTCCATTATTTGTCTATCCTGCTGATACCATACTGTCTTGATTACTACAGCAATATAATAGGACTTAATACTGAAATAGAGTGATTCTTCCCACTTTATTCTTATCTCTGTTTTAACTATTCTAGGGTCTGCACGTTTCCATATATATTTTAGAATAAGCTTGTGTATATCTTTTAAAAAGCTGCTGTAAGAACTGCATTAAATTTCATTAAACTTATAGACCAATTTGGTAAGAACTGACATCTTTACTATGCTGTGTCTTCCAATCCATGAACATGGTATGTTTTTTCATTTATTTAGTTCTTTGATTTTTTCATTAGCATATTGTAATTTTCAGCATATAGACATTGTATGTATTTTGGGAAGTATGTACATAAACATTTCATTTCTTAGGAATGTTACTATGTTTTTAACTTTGGTTTCCACATGCTCATTGTTAATATATAGAAATGTGATTGATTTTGGAATGTTGATCTTGTATCCTGTGACCTAGCTGAACTCACTTATTAGTTCTAGGAGGTTTTGTTGAGGTCTTGGGATTTTCTTTGTACACAATGTATCTGCAAATAAATAGTTTTATACCTTCCTTTCTGATCTGTATGCCTTTTATTTCTTTTTTTTTCCTCTTTATTGCGCCAGCTAGAACTTTTATGTCTACATTGGACAACATTGGTTGAGTGCAGACATCCTTGACTTGTTCCCAATCTTAGGGGAAAACCATTCAGTCTTTTCCCATTAAGTATGGTGTTAGCCTTAGTTATTTAGTATATACTCTTTATCAAGTTGAGCTAATTCCCTTCTATTCCTATTTGCTGAACATTTTCATTATGAATGTGTGTTAGATTTTTGTCATATATTTTTTCTACATCAATTAGTATGATCATATGTTTTTTTCTTCCTTACCCTGTCTAAATGGTGGATTACACTGATTGATTCTGGAATGTTAAACCAGACTCACATATCTAGAATAAATCCTACTTGGTCACGGTTATAATTCCTTTCATACATTGTTGGTTTGATTTGTTGATACTCTGTTAAGGATTTATATGTCTAAGTTCATGAAAAATACTGATCTTCAGTTTTCTTTTTTCACACTGTCATTGTCTGGTTTTGGTAGTAAGGTAATACTGGCCACATCTACTTTCTGTAAAAGACTGCATAAAATTGGTGCTAATTCTTCTTTAAATATCAGAATTCCTCACTGAAACCACCTGGACCTGAAGATTTCTTCTGTAGATTTTAAATTTCAAATTTAATTTCTTTAATGGTTACAGGACTATTCAGATAGTCTATTTTATCTTTATTACATTTTGGCAGCTTATGCTCATTGAGGAATTGGTCCATTGTGGTTATCAAATCTAAAAGTATAAAGTTATACATCAAATTAAAAGAGACTGCATCAAATTAAAAAACTTCTGTACAGCTAAGGAACCACCAACAAAATAAAAAAGCAGCCTACAGAATGGAAGAAAATATTTGCAAACCATATATCTGAAAAGGGGTTAATATCCAAAGTATATAAAGAACTCTTACAACTCAACAGCAACAAACAAATAATCCAATTTTTAAAATGGGCACAGGAACTGAATAGACCTTTTTCTAAGTAAGACATACAAACAGCCAAGAGGTCCACGGAAGGGTGCTCAACATCACTAATCATAAAGTAAATACAAATCAAAACCACAATGAGATGTCACTTCACATGTAAGAATGACAATCATCAAAAGGCCAAGAGATTACAACTGCTCGCAAGGATGTGGAAAAAAGGGAACCCTTTGGCACTGTTGGCAGGAATGTAAATTGGAGCAACCACTGAAACAGTATAGAGGTTGTTCAAAAAAAAAAATTGAATTACCTTATCCAGCAATTCCACTTCTGGGTATATATCCAAAGGAAATGAAAACAAGATCTCAAAGAAATATCTTTGCATCATTATTCACAGTACTCAAGATATGGAAATAACCTAAGTGTCCATCAATGAATGAATGGATAAAAAAGATGTGGAGTGTATGTATGTGTATGTGTGTGCATGCGTGTGTGTGTGTGTGTGTGTGTGTGTGTGTAATGGAACATATGTATGGAATACTATATATATAATGTTTATATATTTACATATGGGTGCATATAAATATATATATACATATATATAATGAAATATTATTCCATGAGAAAGGACATCCTGCCATTTGCAACAACATACATAGACCTTGAGCACATTATGCTAGGCAGAGTAAGTCAGACAAAGACAAATACACCGTATAACATATGTAGAATCTAAAAGAGCCAAACTCATAGAAACAGAGACTGGAATGATGGTTACCAGGGTCTGGAGGGTAGGGTAAAGGGCAGATATGAATCAAAGGGTAAAAATTTCCAATTATAAGATGAATAAGTTCTGGGGATCTAATGTGCAGCACAGTGATTGCAGTTAATAATACTGTGGTATACACTTGAGGTTGCTAAGAGACTAGATCTTAAATGTTCTTACCACAAAAAAGAAAAGAAAGAAACAGTAAATAGGTGGTGTAACACTATAATGGTAATCATTTTGCAATACATAAGTGTGTTAAATCAACATTTTGCACACCTTAAACTTGCACAGTGTTATATGTCAATTATATCTCAATAAAGCTGGTGGAAAAAAAGAAAGAAGAAAGGAGGGAGGGAGGGAGGAAGGGAAGGGGACAGGAAGGGGGAAAGAAGGGAGGGAGGAAGGAAGGAAAGAAGAGAGGGAGGAAGGCCCTTCATGGCCCATTTACCTACCCAGCTCATCTCCACCCTCACTCCCCTGACTCAGCTCTTAGCATTAATATTAGTAAATCATATGCAATTTTTCAAAGGTGGCATTCTCTTTCTAAACTTCTCGGTTTTATATATGCCATTCTCTTTCTTGAATGACTCTTCTCTGCTGTCCTTGTTATAAACAAACAAACAAACAAAGCTGTTCATAGTATCTGCTGATTGTCCTTTTCATGGCTATAAGATCTATAGTGGTTACAGGATCTATAGTGATATCCTTTGTTTCATTCCTAACATTGATAATCTGTGTCTGTTTGGGGGTCAGTCTTGCTAAAGATTTATCAAATTTATTAATTTTTTCAAAGAATCAGCTTTTTATTTATTTTCTCTATTCTTGTCCTATTTTCAGTTTCATTGATTTCTGCTTTCTATATTTCCTTATATTTCCTTCCTTCTGCTTGCTTTGGGCTTATTTCGTTCATCCTTTTTTGAGTTTCTTTCTGTTTTTAAAGATTTTATTTATTTACTTGAGAGAGAGAATGAGAGAGAGAGAGCACATGAGAGGGGGGAGGGTCAGAGGGAGAAACAGACTCCCTGCTGAGCAAGGATCCTGATGTGGGACTCGATCCCGGGACTCCAGGATCATGACCTGAGCCGAAGGCAGTCGCTTAACCAACTGAGCCAGCCAGGTGCCCCCTTTTTTGAGTTTCTTGAGGTAGGAACTTAGACTATTGATTTCTTTCCTCTCTTTGTTTCCAATATAAGCATGTAATGCTATAAATTTCCCTTCAGCTGCTTTGAAAGATTTTATTGTCAAGGCCTTATATCTGGGGGTCAGATAAATACTCTTCATTTCTTCTCAGGATCCTACATCTGGAGTCTAATACTGTGAATACTGTCCCCTATTAAGCCTGACTATCTAGAAAAAGCCTGACTAAACTCATTCTCATTAAGGTCTGAGCAGCACATATTTTCTCTCATGCAGGGGCATGTGTATTTTCACAAGGCATACAGCTTCCAGGATTAACAACGCTGGGAAGAAGGGAACTCTGCCCTGCCCCCAAAATCACAGAGCTAAGATCCTCTCTGTAGATTGCAGGTATGCAGATCACAGATACTTCAGGGCACGGTCACCAAATCTCTCTCCATATTTTGTCATAAAGACACTAAAATGGCTATCAAACGGAGGGTTACGAATTCCAAGAATTAATCAGAGGAAGTGCTTGAAGACAAGTATATGAATAGAAACAAAGCACGGGTCCTCAGTTTGTTGCCCCCAGACCAGCCCTGTGGCCATCTTCTGGGACCCTGTCACAAATGCACATTTCCAGGCCTCACCCCCGACCTGCTGAACTGGAAACTTAGGGGTGGGACCCAGGCATCTGTGCTGTGATTCTGAGACAGCTCAAGTTTGAAAAACACTGCACCAGACTGGCCCCCTGAAGTTCTTGCTCAGAATCCAAGTGTGACAGGAGGCTCTGTAGGCTGGCTGAGGTTCTCCACACTCTGGGCTAGTACACTGTCCTTTAGAATTGAATCATTACCCCAGACAGACAAATGGGCTCACATTTAATCAAAGCAGTGGTTCCTTCAGAGGAAGGCCACTACTGATATAATAAAAGGTGGATACACTAACATATTCAGATCATGGTTATTTGTGGTAAAAAGAAATAGTTCTAAAATACCTGCTGAGCCCATATGCTCAAGTATATGCTCAAGAAAATTCAAAAGATTTTCAGAAGGCAAATGTAATTTGCCATATAAAAATTTTATCCACACGCTAACACACTGTGGGAGTATATTTATATTTACATTTTTTAAACTTCTATAAGTTTTATTTTTACTTACATGCATATGTATTAAAAAATGCCATGAAACTGCTTACAAAAATTCACATATTCAACATCTTTTCCATCCCATAAATAAACACATGCTCTAAGAATGTGCTCTAAATAATCATTCCAGGGCGCTTGGGCGGGTCAGTCAGTTAAGTGTCTGCCTTCAGCTCAGGTCATGAGCTTGGGGTCCTGGGATGGAGCCCCTCGTTGGGCTTCCTGCTCAGCTGGGAATCTGCTTCTCCCTCTTCCTCTGAACCTCCATGGCCACCCCCCAACTCATGTTCGCTCTCTCACTCAATCTCTCTCTCAAATAAAATCTTTATAAAAAAATTCTTTTTAATTATCATTTCCGGGGCACCTGGGTGGCTCAGTCAGTTAAGCATATGCTTTCAGCTCAGGTCATGATCCTGGGGTTGCAGGATCGAGTCCCGCATCAGGCCCCTGCTCAATGGGGAGTCCACCTCTCCCTCACCCAACTCGTGCTCGCTCACTCTCTCAAATAAATAAATAAAATCTTTTTAAAAAATTATCATTTCTGGAGCAAGATGGCGGAGGAGTAGGAGACCTGGATTTCGTCTGGTCTCAGGAATTCAGCTGAATAGGGATCAAACCATTCTGAACACCTACGAACTCAACAGGAGATCGAAGAAAAAAACTCTCTGAACAGAAAAGCGACCACTTACTGGAAGGTAGGACCTGCGGAGAAGTGAATCCGAGGTGTTTCGGGAGGATAGACAGTGGGGGAGGGGGCCTCCGTCAGCCGCTTCTGGCAAGTGATAGAGCCGCAGAGCACAAAATCGGAACTTTTAGAAGTTGGCTCGGCTGAGAGACATCACTCCAGTGGCTAAGCGGGAGGTGGAACCCTCGCAGGAGAGTGGGGGCTCAGGACCCTCAGGGTCACAGAAAGACCAGGGATGCCTGAGTGCGGCAGAGCTCCCAGGTATCAGAGCGGGAAAGCCGGCTGCAGAGACGAAGCCAAGGCGCAGGCTCTCAGCTCGGGGTTGCCATAAACTGTGATCCGCGAACCAGTCGGGCCACTGCTCCTCCAGCAGAGACCCAACAAGTGGCAGAATTGGGGAGACTCCCCTGCCTCCCCCCGGAGGAGCGGCATGGGAGCGCACCGCAGAGATCTGCTGGGTTTGGAGACTCCACGCGGGGTCAGGTGCCAGAGATAGAAACACTCACTCACAGGCCAGGTGAGCACAGAGTGCAGCTGGAGAATGGGGAGACAGGAGTGACTGACTGCTTTTCTCTGGGGGCGCACTGAGGAGCGGGGCCCCGAGTTCTCAGCTCCTCCGAGTGGAGACTGGGAGGCTACAATTTTCACTCTGGTCCTCCAAAGCTGTACCGAGAGCTTGCAGGGAACTAAAGCCCCTGAGAGCAAACCCAAACAGACTGCTTAGCCCCCACCAACAAGGTGGGGAAATCCTGCCTCCAGCAAAGACATTTGGGAACCATGGCAACGGGCCCCTCCCCCAGAAGATCAGCACAAACAGCCAGCCAAGACCAAATTTACCAATCAAGGAGAACAGGAGAACTCCAGCGCTGGGGGAATACTGCACATAGAATTCATGGCTTTTTTACAATGATTCATTAGTTTCTCAAAGTTAATTTTTTTACCTGTTTTTTTTTATTTTTCTTTTTCCCTTTTTCAACCAACGTCTTATCGATCCCTTTTTTAAAAAAACATTTTTTATTTTTCATTTTTAGATTCATATTTTATCCCTTCATAGTAGTTACCCTTATTTTTGGCGTATATATATAAGTTGTTCTCTCTTTAAAATTTTGAGATACAGTTTCTTCTAACAGATCAAAATATGCCCTAAATCACTAGGGTATGGATTTGTTCTAGTCTCCTGCCTGATCACATGCTATCTCTTTTTTTCATTTTTTTAAATCTTCTCTTTTTTGAAATAACTTCTTATCAATTCCTTTTATAAAATCTTATACTTTTCATCTTTACATTCATCTTCCAACCCTTCATTGTATCAACCCTTATTTTGTACATATATGTCTTTATTCCTTTATAATTTTAGGAGGCATTTTCTTCTAACAGACAAAAATATGCCCAAAATCTAGTGTGTGGCACTGATCTATGCACTAGCCTGATCATATTTGATCATATTCTGTTTTTTTTGTTTTGTTCTGTTTCTGTTTGGTTTTTTTCTTTTTTTTTTTTCTCTTTCTGTTTTCTTTCTTTCTCTTCCTTTTCCCCTGGTTTCAGGTCTTTTCTGATTTGTATAGAGTGTATTTGCCAGGGACGTTGTTAACCTGTTAGCATTTTGTTCTCTCATTCATCTGTTCTTCTCTGGACAAAATGACAAGACGAAAATAATTACCTCAGCAAAAAGAACAACAGGTAGTAGCGTCTGCCAGGGACCTACTCAATACAGACATTAGTACGATGTTGGACCTAGAGTTCACGATGATGATTTTAAAGATACTAGCTGGGCTTGAAAAAAGGATGGAAGTTGTTAGAGAAACCCTTTCTGGAGAAATAAAAGAACTAAAATCTAACCAAGTCGAAATCAAAAAGGCTATTAATGAGGTGCAATCAAAAATAGGGGTACTAACTGCTAGGATGAATGAGGCAGAAGAGAGAATCAGCGATATAGAAGAACAAATGATGGAAAATAAAGAGGCTGAGAAAAAGAGAGAGAAACAACTACAGGATCACGAGGGCAGAATATGAGAGATAAGCGATACCATAAGACAAAACGACATTAGAATAATTAGGATCCCAGAAGAAGAAAGAGAGAGGGGGGCAGAAGGTATATTGGAGCAAATTATAGCAGAGAACTTCCCTAATGTGGGGAAGGAAACAGGCATCAAAATCCAGGAGGCACAGAGAACACCTCTCAAAATCAATAAAAATAGGTCAACACCCCGACATCTAATAGTAAACTTATGAGTCTCAGAGACAAAGAGAAAATCCTGAAAGCAGCTCGGGAGAAGAGATATGTAATGTACAATGGTAGAAAGATTAGACTGGCGACACACCTGTCCACAGAGACCTGGCAGGCCAGAAAGGACTGACATGACATCTTCAGAGCACTAAATGAGAAACATATGCAGCCAAGAATACTATATCCAGCTAGGCTGTCATTGAAAAGAGGAGAGATAAAAAGGTTCCAGGACAAACAAAAACTAAAGGAATTTGCAAACACAAAACCAGCCCTACAAGAAAAATTGAAAGGGGTCCTCTAAGCAAAGAGAGAGCCTAAAAGCAGCATAGATCAGAAAGGAACACAGACAATATACAGTCAGTCACCTTACAGGCAATACAGTGGCACTAAATTCCTATCTCTCAATAGTTACTGTGAATGTAAATGGGCTAAATGCCCCAGTCAAAAGACACAGGCTATCAGATTGGATTAA
>NW_027397135.1:247660-361196 GCF_003265705.2 Callorhinus ursinus
ATGACACACTGTACCAAATGGACTTCACAGATATATTCAGAACATTCTATCCCAAAGTAACAGAATACACATTCTTCTCTAGTACCCATGGAATATTCTCCAGAATAGATCACATCCTAGGTCACAACTCGGGTCTCAACAGGTACCAAAAGATTGGGATTATTCCCTGCATGTTTTCAGACCACAATGCTTTGAAACTAGAACTCAATCACAAGAGGAAAGTTGGAAAGAACTCAAATACATGGAGGCTAAAGACCATCCTACTAAAGAATGAATGGGTCAACCAGGAAATTAAAGAAGAATTTAAAACATTCATGGAAACCAATGAAACTGAAAACACAATTGTTCAAAATCTTTGGGATATAGCAAAGGCAGTCCTAAGAGGAAAGTATATAGCAATACAAGCCTTTCTCAAGAAACAAGAAAGGTTTCAAATACACAACCTAAGCCTACACCTAATCCTAACCCTACACCTAAAGGAGCTGGAGAAAGAACAGCAAATAAAGCCTAAACCCAGCAGGAGAAGAGAAATCATAAAGTTCAGAGCAGAAATCAATGAAATAGAAACCAAAAGAACACAAGAACAGATCAACGAAACTAGGAGCTGTTTCTTTGAAAGAATTAACAAGATTGATAAACCCCTGGACAGACGTATCCAAAAGAAAAGAGAAATGACCCAGATCAACAAAATCATGAATGAAAGAGGAGAGATCACAACCAACATCAAAGAAATACAAACAATTATGAGAACATATGATGAGAAACTCTATGCCAGCAAATTAGATAACCTGGAAGAAATGGGTGCATTCCTAGAGATGTATCAACTACCAAAATTGAACCAGGAAGAAATAGAAAACCTGAACAGACCTATAACCACTAAGGAAATTGAAGCAGTCATCAAAAATCTCCCAAGAAACAAAAGCCCAGGGCCAGATGGCTTCCCAGGGGAATTCTACCAAACATTTCAAGAATTACTACCTATTCTCCTGAAGCTGTTCCAAAAAATAGAAATGGAAGGGAAACTTCCAAACTCATTTTATGAGGCCAGCATTACCTTGACCCCCAAACAAAGACCCCATCAAAAAGGAGAATTACAGACCAATATCCTTGATGAACATGGATGCAAAAATTCTCACCAAAATACTAGCCAAGAGGATTCAACAGTCCATTAAAAGGATTATTCCCCATGACCAAGTGGGATTTATCCCTGACTGCAAAGTTGGTTCAAAATCCGCAAATCAATCAACGTGATACAATATATTAATGAAGGAACAAGAATCATATGATCCTCTCAATGAATGCAGAAAAAGCATTTGACAAAGTACAGCATCCTTTCTTGATCAAAATTCTTTAGAGTATAGGGATAGAGGGTACATACCTCAATATCTTAAAAGCCATCTGTGAAAAACCTACAGGGCACCTGGGTGGCTCAGTCATTAAAGCATCTGCCTTTGGCTCAGGTCATGATCCCAGGGTCCTGTGATCGAGTCCCACATCAGGCTTCCTGCTCAGCAGGAGACCTGCTTCTCCCTCTCCCACTCCCCCTGCTTGTGTTCCTGCTCTCGCTGTGTCTCTCTTTGTCAAATAAATAAATAAAATCTTTAAAAGAAAAAAAAAAGAAAAAACTACAGCGAATATCATTCTCAATGGGGAAAAGCTGAGAGCTTCTCCCCTAAGGTCAGGAACGCGGCGGGGATGTCCACTCTCACCACTGCTATTCAACATAGTATTAGAAGTCCTAGCCACAACAATCAGAAAGCAAAAAGAAATCAAAGGCATCCAAATCGGCAGAGAGGAAGTCAAACTCTCACTCTTTGCAGATGATATGATACTTTATGTGGAAAACCCAAAAGACTCCACCCCAAACATGCTAGAACTCATACAGGAATTCAGTAAAGTAGCAGGATATAAAATCAATGCACAGAAATCAGTGGCATTCCTATACACCAACAACAAGACAGAAGAGAGACAAATCAAGGAGCCGACCCCATTTAGAACTACACCCAAAACCATAAGATACCTAGGAATAAATTTAACCAAAGAGGCAAAGGATCTGTACTCAGAAAACTATAAAATACGCAAGAAAGAAATTGAAGAAGACACAAAGAAATGGAAAAACGTTCCATGCTCATGGATTGGAAGAACAAACATTGTGAAGATGTCAACGCTACCTAGAGCAATCTACACATTCAAATGCAATCCCCATCAAAATACCATCCATTTTCTTCAAAGAAATGGAACAAATGCACCCATTTCTTCCAGGTTATCTAATTTGCTGGCATAGAGTTTCTCATCATATGTTCTCATAATTGTTTGTATTTCTTTGGTGTTGGTTGTGATCTCTCCTCTTTCATTCATGATTTTGTTGGTTTGGGTCATTTTTCTTTTGGATAAGTCTGGCCAGGGGTTTATCAATCTTGTTAATTCGTTCTAAGATCCAGCTCCTAGTTTCATTGATCTGTTCTACTGTTCTTTTGGTTTCTGTTTCGTTGATTTCTGCTCTGATCTTTATTATTTCTCTTCTCCGGCTGGGTTTAAGCTTTATTTGCTGTTTTTTTCTCTAGCTCCTTTAGGTGGAGGGTTAGGTTGTGTATTTGAGACCTTCCTTGTTTCTTCAGAAAGGCTTGTATTGCTATATACTTTCCTCTTAGGACTGTCTTTGCTATATCCCAAAGATTTTGAACAGTTGTGTTTTCATTTTCATTGGTTTCCATGAATTTTTTTAAATTCTTCTTTAGTTTCCTGGTTGACCCATTCATTCTTTAGTAGGATGCTCTTTATCTTCCAGGTATTTGAGTTCTTTCCGACTTTCCTCTTGTGATTGAGTTCTAGTTTCAAAGCATTGTGGTCTGAAAATATGCAGGGAATGATCCCAGTCTTTTGGTACCGGTTGAGACCTGATTTGTGACCTAGGATGTGATCTATTCTGGAGAATGTTCCATGGGCACTAGAGAAGAATGTGTATTCCGTTGCTTTGGGATGGAATGTTCTGAATATGTCTGTGAAGTCCATTTGGTCCAGTGTGTCATTTAAAGTCTTTATTTCCTTGTTGATTTTTTGCTTAGATGATGTGCGCATTTCAGTGAGGGGGGTGTTAAAGTCCCCCACGATTATTGTTGTTGTCACTATGTTTCTTCGCTTTTGTTATTAATTGCCTTATATAATTGGCTGCTCCCATGTTAGGGACATATATGTTTACAATTGTTAGATCTTCGTGTTGGATAGACCCTTTAAGTAGGACATAGTGTCCTTCTTCATCTCTTATTACAGTCTTTCTTTTAAAATCTAATTTGTCTGATATAAGGATTGCCACCCCAGCTTTATTTTGGTGTCTATTAGCATGGTAAATGGTTTTCCACCCCTTCACTTTCAATCTGGGGGCGTCCTTGGGTCTAAAATGAGTCTCTTGCCGATAGCATATCGGTGGGTCTTATTTTTTAATCCCATCTGATAGCCTGTGTCCTTTGATTGGGGCATTTAGCCCTTTTACATTCAGGGTATCTATTGAAAGATATGAATTTAGTGCCATTGTATTGCCTGTAAGGTGACTGTTACAGTATATTGTCTGTGTTTTCTGATATATGTTGATTTTAGGCTCTCTCCTTGCTTAGAGGACCCCTTTCAATATTTCTTGTAGGGCTGGTTTTGTGTTTGCAAATTCCTTTAGTTTTTGTTTGTCCTGGAAGCTTTTTATCTCTCCTTCTCTTTTCAATGACAGCCTAGCTGGATATAGTATTCTTGGCTGCATATGTTTCTCGTTTAGTGCTCTGAAGATATCATGCCAGTCCTTTCTGGCCTGCTAGGTCTCTGTGGATAGGTCTGTTGCCAATCTAATGTTTCTACCATTGTAGGTTACATATCTCTTCTCCCGAGCTGCTTTCAGGATTTTCTCTTTGTCTCTGAGACTCGTAAATTTTACTATTAGATGTCGGGGTGTTGACCTATTTTTATTGATTTTGAGACGGGTTCTCTGTGTCTCCTGGATTTTGATGCCTGTTTCCTTCCTCATATTAGGGAAGTTCTCTGCTATTATTTGCTCCAATATACCTTCTGCCCCTCTCTCTCTTTCTCCTTCTTCTGGGATCCCAATTATTCTAATGTTGTTTCGTCTTATCATATTACTTATCTCTCGAATTCTGCCCTCGTGATCCTTTAGTTTTTTCTCTTTTTCTCAGCCTCTTTATTTTCCATCATTTGTTCTTCTATATCGCTGATTCTCTCTTCTGCCTCATTATCCTAGCAGTTAGTGACCCCATTTTTGATTGCACTTCATTAATAGCCTTTTTGATTTCGACTTGGTTAGATTTTAGTTCTTTTATTTCTCCAGAAAGGGTTTCTCTAACAACTTCCATCCTTTTTTCAAGCCCAGCTAGTATCTTTAAAGTCATGATTCTGAACTCTAGGTCTGACATCATATTAATGTCCATATTGAGTAGGTCCCTGGCAGATGGTACTACCTCTTGTTCTTTTTGCTGAGGTGATTTCTTTTGTCTTGTCATTTTGTCCAGAGGAGAATAGATGAATGAGAGAACAAAATGCTAAGAGGTTAACAACATCCTCAGAAAATATACTCTATACAAATTAGAAAAGACCTGAAACCAGAGGAAAAGAAAGGGAATGAAAGAAAAAAGAAAGAGAAAGAAGAAAAAAGAAAAAGAAAAAGATAAAAACAAACAAAAACAGAACAAAACAAAAAAAAACAGAATATGATCAAATATGATCAGACTAGTGTATAGATCAGTGCCACACACTAGATTTTGGGCGGATTTTGGTCTGTTAGAAGAAAGTGCCTCCTAATATTTCAAAGGAAGAAAGACTTATATAGGTACAAAATAAGGGTTGATACAATGAAGGGATGGAGAATGACTGTAAAGATGAAAATTATAAAAGATTTTATAAAAGGAATGGATAAGATAAGTCATTTGAAAAAAGAAAGAAGATTAAAAAAAAAGAAAAAAGGGAGAGCATGTGATCAGGCAGGAGACTAGATCAAAGCCACACACTAGTGATTTAGGGTATATTTTTATCTGTTAGAAGAAACTGTATCTCAAAATTTTAAAGAGAGAACAAATATGCCAAAAATAAGGGTAACTACTATGAAGGGAGAAAATATGACTCTAAAAAATGAAAAATAATTTTTTTTTTAAAAAAGGGATTAAGATGTTGGTTGAAAAAGGGAAAAAGAAAAATTCAAAAAAAAAACAGTTAAAAAAATCAACTTTGAAAAACTACTGAATCATGGTAATAGCCATGAATTCTATGTGCAGTATTCCCCTAACGCTGGAGTTCTCCCGTTCTCCTTGATCGGTAAAATTGGTCTTGGCTTGCTGGCTGTTCCTGCTGATCTTCAGGGGGAGGGGCCTCTTGCCGTGGTTCCCAAATATCTTTGCCAGAGGCATAATTGTCGCGCGCCCTTGTTGGTCCAGGCTAAGCAATGGGCTCACGTTTGCTCTCAGGAGCTTTTGTTCCCTGCAAGCTCTCAGTACAGCTTTGGAGGACGAGAGTGAAAATGGTGGCCTCCCAATCTCCGCCCGGAGGAGCTGAGAACTCGGGGTCCCGCTCCTCAGTGAGCCCCCCAAGAAAAGCAGTCACTCCTTTGTCCCCGGTCTCCGGCCGCACTCCGTGCTCACCCAGCCTATGACCGAGTGTTTCTATCTCTGGCAACTGACCCCATGTGGAGTCTCCAAACTCAGCAGATCCCTGCGGTGCGTTCCCGCGCCGCTCCTCCCGGGGGAGGATGGGGAGTCTCCCCGGATCTGCTGCTTGTTGGGTCCCTGCCGGAGGAGCAGTGGCCCAACTGGGCCGCGGATCACAGTTTATGGCCACCCCGAGCTGAGAGCCTGTGCCTCGGCTCCGTCTCTGCAGCCAGCTTCCCCGCTCCAATACCTGGGAGCTCTGCCGCACTCAGGCACCCCTGGTCTTTCTGTGACCCCGAGGGTCCTGAGACCACACTGTCCCGCGAGGGTTCCACCTCCCGGTTAGCCACTGGAGTGACGTCCCTCAGCGGAGCCGATTTCTAAAAGTTACGATTTTGTGTTCCGCGGCTCTATCACTTGCCAGAAGCGGCTGACGGAGGCCCCCTCCCCCACCGTCTATCCTTCCGAATATCACCTCGGATTCACTTCTCCGCAGGTCCTACCTTCCAGTAAGTGGTCGCTTTTCTGTTCAGAGAGTTGTTGCTATTTTTTTCTTCGATCTCCTGTTGAGTTTGTAGGTGTTCAGAACGGTTTGATTCCTATTCAGCTGAATTCCTGAGACCAAACAAAACCCAGGTCTCCTACTCCTCCGCCATCTTGCTCCGCCCTGACAAATATTCTTAAAGCTTATGTACAAAGCCGTAGATTCTGTGGCATAGAAAGATGAAAACAGATACACGGGATCCGTGTGCTGAGGAGAGATCAGTAAGGAGAAGAAATGACTCCAGCTTTCAGTCACTGGAGATTCCTAATAATTGGAGTAACTGGCTCCAAATTCTCACCACCAGAGAGGATTTCAAGGCCCAAGCATTTTCCTTCTTCTTTGTTTGTATTGCAGCAGAGTGAAGCTGTTCCTAGCTGGTGGGGGCACGGAGGGAGGCAGTAGAACAGCAGTGCTACGGTATTTAAAAAGGAACGGAAAGCTACACAGCCCTGAGAGGTGAGACACACCTCCCCTTTATTCCAAGTATCGCTCCTGGACTCTAAGTCCAGTTGGGTACTCACAGCTGTACGCACTGAAATTTGACCAAATAGCTAGTTATCTGGGCCCAAACTGCTCTAGGCTATTCAGTCATCGTAATTGGCACAGCTGCCGTAAGCATGGCATCTTAGCGGGCAGGTTCATTAGCAAGAAGGAGGAAGAGCCCAGGGACCTTCTTTCCCCTCTGAGACCTCGTCTCTGCTCATTAACAGATTCATCAGCAGGCTACCAGGTGAAAGTAGGCGATACTCACACCATCAATTCTGCTACTTGTTAGCGGCTTTGATAAGACAGGCAAAATTAAAAGGAGGAAAAAACACAACACTTTGGGGGAGGACATGTTGAAGTCAGTTTGTTTTTCCTGCTGGATGGATTTCTATAATCCTTGCTCTCTTTGGCACTCCTCATCATGGAAAATCCCGAGTTTTCGGCAGAGGAGCTCATTCTAATTCTTTTTGCTCTACCCTTGCTCCCCTTCATCCTTGTCCCAGTTGAGTGGTTTATGAAATCTGGACCACAAAAACCGCAGCAATGGGGAGCCCAATGGACAACTGAGAGAGTATGCACAGACCCTCCATCCACACTCTCAGTCTAACAAAAACCACCTTTTAGGAGAAGAGGTTTGGGATCAAAAAGAAAACCTGGGTTTGGAATAAGATAAAAGCCAAGCTTCAAGCTGTAGTTCAAACACAGACCATGCTGCCACTTTTGTTTCCATCAATCACTGTGAGGACTTTCATGATTTTACTAAAGGGAATTTAAAAGCAAGATCACCAGGGCCCAAGATACTTGAATACTTCCTAGAACATTCTAGAACAATCCACTTTGGATTAAGTACTAATTGAGCATGATCAGGTGACTATAATATAATGTACAAATCCAAATCCAAATATAGTTCATTTGATACTCTAAGTAGTATCTTTTTGGATTTGAAAAATATATCAAGACAAAAAAATATGAAATCTAGATTTCCTGGGTCAGATAATATCTTTAGAGTCTATCACCTTTAGATGATGCCTTCTGCCTTTAGGGCAACGATTCACCATTGCATTAACACTAAAAGTAACAGGCCTTGTAGAGGTCACCACAATCTTAGTAGATCCTTCTTTCTAGCTTAATGTTTCTATACAAGCATATGTAGAAACACCTTTCTCAGCATATGCAACAGATGTGAATTGGTTACCAATACATACTGAGGATTAAGAGGATATCTTACCCCCTGCAGAGTATAATAAATACATTCTGCCTTTGGCTACTCTTCTCAACCATTAATATGTTTCTACAGAAAATTGATAAATCTCTCTCCTCCCTCCCTCCCATCCATTCTTTTTCTCCTTCTGTCCCTCTACTATACAGACAGAGTTAAAGTACCATCCCTCCTTAATGCACTAAAATGACTATACATTTATTTTTTCTGATTAAAAGAAACAAACAGAAATACATCAGAATGAGTATGTGCAAATGCAATATGTTTTTGGTGCGAAAGTGTTTCAAAGGCAGCCAAAGGGGGAGGGGGTCAAGACACTCTTTGAGAAATACTATTTCTACATTTCCATTCTGCTTGTTTCACTCTTATAAAGTAGAAATACTTGTTCTAACTTCCCCAGATTTTGAAGTTTTACCCAGTTCTTGAAATCTGATAATATTCTTGATAAGGAACAAGGTGTTGGGTCTTCAAGAATGATAGTATACCATTCGCTCTATAACATTTGAAAATGTGTCTACATTTTGAAGTTTTACACAGTTCTTGAAATCTGGTAATACTTTTTTAAAGATTTTATTTATTTATTTGACAGAGAGAGACACAGCAAGAGAGGGAACTCAAGCAGGGGGAGTGGGAGAAGGAGAAGCCAGCTTTCCACCAAGCAGGGAGCCCGATGTGGGGCTCGATCCCAGGACTCTGGGATCATGACCTGAGCTGAAGGCAGATGCTTAACGAATGAGCCACCCACGGGCCCCCAAAACTGATAATATTCTTGATAAGGACCAAGGTGTTGGGTCTTCAAGAATGTTAGTATACCATTTGCTCCACAACATTTGAAAATGTGTCTAGAATGGCACAGCGGCATTATAAAATCACCCCACATTGCTGCTGGTGGTGGTACAGGTCATTTAACTGATGAAGTTGGTGATTTAACCAATCGTACTTTTCTTTAGTGCTTAAACAAAAAACAATTCTTACCTGGTTCAGTCAACAATGCCCCCCCCCAAAAAAGACCCATAAAAATTCACTATAATGGGAAAATGCAAAGTGCTTCCTAGTCATGAATGCTTTTCTGAACTTGATCCTTCCCAAGGTTAGCCTTCTGGGGTGCTAACATCAAAACACCATAAAAGTGACACAGGAAAAAAATCCAAGAGCAAAGACCTAATTAGCTCCATGGGACACACCAGACAGGAAGACGAGGTTTCAAAGGGTAGAGTGTAAATCCTCAAGCAGGTAAAATCATAGACATGAATCCCTTCTATGTAACTCCAGTGTCTTAAAGCAGATATTTGGGATCACCCTGCAAACTAACAGGGCAGAGACTGACAAGTTTTCCTGTGCGAAGTTGCTGCAATCCAGTGATGTGTGTGAGAGTTATCCAAACGCATGAGAGAATGTACGAGAACTCACGGAATGAGAATCTTTCCTCCTAGAGGAGACTGGAGGACAACATAGTCTATGGGCCTGGAGCTGACATTTCTCTAGAAATTCTCTCTTCTACCTTCATTAATCCAAAGCTCTCCATTACACTGTTACCTGGACATGATCAATTTCACTGTCACTGTTTTCTTCTCCAACTCTCTTTTCTCCTTCCTCATTTTCAGACAGAACAAGATGGCTACCACTCATAGTGTAAATTGAGCACCTATCTGCACATGTCCACTCCTAGTCTTGGGATGAAATGGGAGGTATTCAGGAATGTGTTCTGGTGGAGACTGGGCTACTTGGCTCTGTACCAGCTGGATTTTATCACCCGTGGCAGTGAAGGAAAGAAATAGCATGTCTGCAGTGAGACAAATAGTAGGGGCTCTGGTACACATATGGAAGAAAGAAATCTCCGGGTTTGAGATCTGCAAACAGGAGGGAAGGGGACAAAATGAAACCTCTGAGGATCTGAAATTACTGATTGTCATCCCCAAGGCCAAAATATCCTGTGGATGCTGACAGCTCCAAAGACATCAGGAAAATAAATCTGTGCCCTCACATCACCCGCATGTCCAATTTGCCAGAGTCTGCCACCCCAGCCCTCTTCCTACTCTACCTCTAGTATGACCTCCAGATTAGAGGCTTCTAACCACAGAGAGCCCCACTTGTACCTTCCCCCACCTTGACCCTCATGCATGCTCTCGAAAGTGATATTCTGGCCAATTATCCGAGCCTTAGAGATATAAACAGATAATTTAGAAAAGAGTTTCTTTCTTTATGCATGTGTCTGTTGAACACACAGCAGCCCATCAAAGGAACAAACATCACAAACCATGTTTCTCAACCTTTTTCCTCATTATCACTCCCCTCAAGGAGACTTTATAGACATTTTTTTCCTCATCACACACCCCCATGAAATTTTAATACCATAGATATACTACATATCTTTTTATGTGATATATACACATAAAAAGAATACAATTTTTTTTTATTCACAAAGAACCAATTTTCACCCTCTTGGGGGAGATATAACCCCTGTTAAGAATGCCAAACTGTGGAAAGAGCTGAAATTCCCTTCAACAGATGAATGGATAAAGAAGATGGGGTCCGTATATACAATGGAATATTACTCAGCCGTCAGAAAGGATGAATACCCAACTTTCGCATCAACATGGATGGGACTGGAGGAGATGATGCTAAGTGAAATAAGTCAAACAGAGAAAGTCAATTATCATATGGTTTCACTTATTTGTGGAACATAAGGAATAACATGGAGGACATTAGGAGAAGGAAGGGAAAAATGAAGAGGGGGGAAATCAGAGGGAGAGACGAACCATGAGAGACTATGGACTCTGAGAAACAAACTGAGGGTTTTAGAGGGGAAGGGGGTGGGGGGATGGGTTAGCCCGGTGATGGGTATTAAGGAGGGCATGTACTGAATGGAGCACTGGGTGTTATACGAAAACAATGACTCGTGGATCACCACATCAAAAACTAATGATGTATTGCATGGTGACTAACATAATAAAATTTAAAATAAACAAACAAGCAAACAAATAAATAAAAGAATGCATGATCTTGAATCATGCAGCAATTAAAATAATTATGCCAGAAATACCTAACTCCTGTTTCCCTAATACTATACCATACTAAGACTATAATCACCCAAAACAGCATCTTTCTTTTAGATCAATAATCTGTACTGAAGAGCCCCAGACAAGCAAAATCTTGATCTCTGGAGAGTCTCCTGAGAGTCTAAAACACAAATCTTCCTGTGGTCCCTACTGCCTCTTCCTTCACCTGCCACCAAAAAAGCCTTCAGAATTAGCAAGTGTCACCCTCAGGTTAACACCAACCCCAAAGAAAGTTCTTTCTTCAACCTTAACACATTTTAGTTATATACTAAAACACAAACACAGTCAACCCGTTTCCCTCTCCGGACTAGATAAACCTACTTACCTCTTGCCGTTTGAAGTTCTGGACATATTCTTCAAACTGTTCATCTTTTGTCTCATCAGCTTTCCCAAGCTTCTGAAGGACCTAGTTTACAAATAAAACAAAAATGGTGTGATTAATAATGTCTTCAAATAACAGGCAGAGCAAGGCTGTTGTTTTGCTCTTCTGAGGAGATGTCACTCAGCACAGCTAGTTTTTCTCTTCTGGAAGCATCTCGGCTTGATGGCTTGGGGTTGATCAGACTTGGATTTTAACCACAGTTCTGCCACTCACAGGCTGAACGATGTAATGCTACATTGCATTTATTGACTTACATATCTGTTTCTTCCAGTAGGCTGTACATGATTTACAGGCCAAAGCTCTGCCTTGTCTTCTCGTCCAAAGCATCTGGCACAATGTTGAATGCATAACAGGCACATAGTTGTTTGTTAAACAGTGAACCAAAGTTATTCTACTAAAGAATTAGCCTACTTTATAGGGATGGTATTAGAATTACTGGAGCCAGACACATGGCAAATTCTCCCCCACCACCTTCCAATACTCCCTTCACCTCCCTAAACCTCAAAGAGGCCCTGGATAGGGCCTGGATGTTAGCAATATCCAAAGAATTAGGGAATGCTCTGTGGAGCTTATTCAAACTGTGCCGGAAACACTGGCAGACAGGGATGTGGCCGACTACATTCCAGCCAAAGAAGTAGCCTCAGCAGAGATGACTGGAAAAATCATTATATATTGTGGGAGTGGACAGGAGTTGTTTTGTCTTCCTAAAGCACAGGATTGGGTATTGGGAGGAGGAGTTCAAGCAGAAAGTTACTTGGGGACAGAGCAGAAGGATCCTGAGAGCCATAACTGGGTTCCCTATTCAAAAATCCCAATCAAGTATCTAAAACACCAGGTCATTTGAGAATTAAAAAAAAAAATCTCTATAAACACTGCCTTAATTGAAAATTATTTATATGAAAATGTTGTCTTTAACTTTTGAAAAACTGTAACAACAGGATTAAAAGTGTTTTGTAAATGCAAGATATTGTTACTATTATTTTTGTTGTTACCATTGTCATAAGAGCAAGAGGGCAAAGCAAAATCATACAGGCCACGGTTGCTAGAGAAGGAAATTCAATGACATAGGGATTCTTGGCCTTGTTATAAGATCTCCTCCCATCCACTCCCATATTTTTTGTTCCAAAGTAAAAATAACTTTAAGAAAGAAGTTGCTTGCTTTTTTATTCCATCTACCTTTTAAAAATTTTTTCATTTTAAAGCTAGGTCTCCCCAAAGGACCTCTTGCCACACACATAAACACTAAGAGTAATGGGGGAAGATACGTAGCATTTACTATGTGACCCTTCCCCCCTAATTCTTAACATTTACTATTTCATAAATGTTTGGCTACTCTAGAGCAGGTAAGTCTTTCAGAAGTGGCAACACTTCATCTGATGGCAGGAGTTCCCAAAAGCCAAGAAAGGCTGTCAAACTGTCCTGAGCAAGCAACCTTGGCCCTGCCACTTTCCATGCAATGCAAAGGCACTGTGGTCTCAGGAGTGGGAGAAAAGAGAAAAATGTTTACGGAGCCTCCACTATGCACCTGAAACCATAGGAAGTGATTTACATGTTATGTCTTTCATTCTCACAACACTCCTAGCTGCTTATTCTATCCATATGGCGGCTGAGGAAATAGGACAGAGTAAGTGGCTTACTAGGGACCCTCTGGAAAATTCCCCTTTTGAGGCCTGGTACCCCTGTCCCCACCCACAGATAGCCTGTCCATTCTTGTGGGAAGCAAATGGGATTTACACATTCTAACTGTCATTCTCACATTCTCATCTGAGATTCCTGGAGGCCACCATACTCTGAGAAAGACCAATCTTCAACAGTGTATATCTACCACTGTGATGGGGATTTTCCACAGATCCTTTGCTGAAAATCTGTTATTTAAATTTTAAATCACAACACCTTGCCTTTCATATTTCTAGAAATTGTTCAGTATAATTAATGTAGAAAAAACAACCCAAAAAACTGCTCCTAGTGTCAAAGAGAGATAGAATTATAATTGGCTGATGCTGTAAGCCCACACTCTCTCTTCTAAGGAAAGTCATAAAGGACCCAGGCCTCTGTGAGTTACAGCACACCCACATCTTGATGGCAGCAACAAAGGAGAGAAGGGAAAGGCACAGGTCAGGGGCCATAAAGGATCTGGCCTTTGCTAAGAATCTTCTCCATGCCAGTCACTATGTTAGGGAATTCTGTCTGTTATTTCAGCTGATTCTCACAGGAGCCTGCTCATTCTTATTTTAATTGCATCAACAGTATAAACTTCCATTGACAAAAAGGGGGGGTGGATATTGGATGTATTTCATGATGAGAATCAAGATTCACAAAAAGACCTTTTCTAGCAAGATGATATTCAACAGGGATAAAATTTAGGTCAAAAATAGAATTGTAAGGGCACCTGAGTGGCTCAGGTTAAGTGTCGGCCTTTGACTCGGGTCATGATCCCAGGGTCCTGGGATCGAGTCCCGCATCAGGCTCCCTGCTCAGCAGGGAGCCTGCTTCTCCCTCTGCCTGCTGCTCCCACTGCTTGTGCTCTCTCTCTTTGACAAATAAATAAATAAATCTTTAAAAAATGTATTTGTACAAGTACTGAATTTATATCAACTTTCAACCAATATGCAACACAACAGATGCTAGGACTATGTGGCTTCCACCCTTTGGGAGAAATAAGGGATGACTTTTCATGGATACTTAATACAAGTCGACAAAGTGATGTTGCTGGAAAGCTCCTCAGGCCACATGAGAGCAACTGGGAGAGCAGGACTGAAGGTTTCTCTGCTGTGGACAAGGTGGTGAGCACAGAAATTCACAGACAACCTGGAGAAGTCCCCAAAAAAGCAGAGAGAATTGATTACCTGAGGTGAGAGGAAAATTTGATATAATTGCGGATATTACCAGGGGGAAGAAAAAAAAAAGGAAGAGAGTGCAATTGTCTTCAAAGATCTGAAGGGTCATCACAATAAAGAAGGATCAGACTTGTTCATTCAGAAACCAAGATCAAGAACTAACATTGGGAGATAAAAGCTATATATAAAAAATTTTGCACAAATTTATCAAAGTTTTCTGGAAAATAAATAGTTTGTTGGTAGAGGTAATGAGCTCACTGTCCTGGCCGTTATCTGAGCTTAACCAGTAGTTAGAGGTGCCAGAGAAGAGATTTATTCATCCGACAGGTGAGCAAAATAAATATCTTCTAGTACAAATTCGAATTCTAATTTCAGATATCTTCTAATTCTTGAATTCATAATAAATGTATCAAGTTTTACATTTACCCTACAAAAGAACACAAATCACCATGATGAGTAGGCAGAGAAGAAAGTCTATTCACTTCAGTCTCCAACTGAAGTTGACATACTGGAGACCGAATGCCAAACTCAATGCAAGGGGCTGTGGAAAGGGGGGCCGATTCTATGGACCGTGAGTGTGGTGGTCCTGAGGCATAAGGTGCAAGAAGGAGAGCTGGGGTAGACGAGGCTGGTGTGGGAGGAAGATGGCAGATTACAGAGGGGCTTAGTCTGCAAGACTAAAGACTTAATTTTCTCCTCTAGACGATGGCAACCAATGAGGTGTTTCCCTAGAGGGGGCCACCCGATTAGACCTGTGCCCCTGGGTGATAATGATCAGGACAGATTAAAAGACAGTGGGACCAGTTAAGAGACTACACAGTCAGGCAACGTGACTGAGCCTGAGCTAGGGGACAGATGGGCTAGACCCTTACGAAGTGCAATCCACGGTACTTACTGGCTTATGAGACGGGCAGGGTAGGGACAGAGAAGACGTGAAGATGACCTCAGGTTTCTGCTGCGGCAGCCAGGGACCTAGCTTGTGGTTAAGACGCCAGAGAGGGAAATGGTCCAGATGTGGGATTAGGAAAGGTAAGAACTGGAAACATGCACCAGGACTTTTGGATGAAACTGAAGGCCCAGTTAGAAAACTCATTTCAGTGGTTTTGTCATTTTTCTCCAGCAGCCTCGAAACTGGTGGTAAAATTGATCTGCTACATTAACAATTTCTTAAGGTGACAAAATTACTGAAACCTGGAACTGAGAGGATTAAGAATATTTTCTACCTTGGGGCGCCTAGGTGGCTCAGACGTTAAGCGTCTGCCTTCAGCTCAGGTCGTGATCCCAGGGTCCTGGGATCGAGCCCCACGTCGGGCTCCCTGCTCCGCGGGAAGCCTGCTTCTCCCTCTCCCACTCCCCCTGCTTGTGTTCACTCTCTGTGTATCTCTCTGTCAAATAAATAAATAAAATCTTTAAAAAATATATCTTCTACCTTGTTTAATGTCACAATATCTGACAGTGAGTTTCTGGCTTAAGTGGCCTCTCAAATTCCCTGTCCACTGGCCACCTTGAAAATATCAATTAAGCCTGTGCGGTTTGGCACCACTGATGTTACAGGGTGATTACTATCCATTCATGGATCTGGTATTTATTTTCTGACAACACAAAAACATCTTCCACCTACAGGCAAGGGGCAGACAATTCTGTGCTCATGCATTGTGTTTTAGGACAATTTCATTTGCATTGACACTTTACTATTATGAAACAATAGGATTTTGTTGTTACTTTTGTTGCTACTGTTTCCAAATTGCCTTCCTGAGGGTGAGATTCAGAAACATCCCCCTAGGGCTGCTTGGGTCATGCTCCTGCCTCTGCCTGAGTTCAGAAGTTCTGATCTCATCATGAAAGACAGCATGACCTAGGTGAATGAAAAATTAAATAGGCAGGAAAAGCAGGAATATGGTAGCTCAGAATATTTCCACTAATAAATCTTCTTTCAAGTGTCTCCTAAAGCAGTCAGTTTCCCACCACGGTTTGCACGGGCTGCTCCAAAGATGAGAGTCTCACATTCTTTTTTTAGAGCGATTCTCTAGAGCAGTTAATTGTTCATCAAGTGGTCAAGTAAGGTCCCTAAAAATTCAGAATGCTTTGATTTGGGCAGTTTCCCCATACCGTAAAGCTGCTATTCTGATCAAGGTTCAAATCCTCATAGTCCAGAGCAAATAAGTACTGACTGCTGTAGTAGGAACAGAAGAATTGCCCTCTCTTAATATTTCTAAATTAGGGTGGAATGCTATGTTGGTGGCTTTCAAAAAAGGTAGTTGTCATTTGAAGGAAAAGACAAACTTCGCTATCTTCCATTGCACATGGAAATGACGGGATGTGAAGGAGCTGGTGCGAGGAAAGGATGAAGACCACAGGTATTTCAAGGGGAATGGTTCAAAGAATTCTGCAGCATGGGCCACTGGGGTTCCTGAAAGAGAATCATGCTTTGGATGAGGGATCAGACTGGACAAACTTCCAAGTCTGGGGGATTGATGCTTCCTTACTCCAGACTGTAAAAGTCAAGGAGAAAACTGCAGAATTCAGTCTTCTCTCAACAGTGAGGCATGCCTCTCTTCACACTCTCTGTATGAAAAAAAAAAGAAATGAAAAGAAAAAAGAGAAGAAAAGAAGAAGAAGAAGAAAGAAGAAAGAGGAAAGAGGAAAGAAGGAAGAAGGAAGAAAGAAGTCCACATAAAATTATCCACAGACTCCAGGAGTCAACTGCATGGGATGACCGTGGTCTCTTCTTGTCTGGATAAGACGTAGAGAGTTGGTCTTCCCCCAGCCCCCACACACACCCATGTGCAGATGATTCATTCACTCATCTGTCCAGACACTCACATGTCCATGTGCAAATTCAGAGGGCATTTATGAGGGGCTCACTCTGCCTCTGTGCAAAGTTCCACCACCTTGGACTGGAGGGAGGCCATCAGGTCCATGCAAGTATGGGGTAGCTGCTTGTGCTTTAGGGTCCTATGGGCAGGCACTGCATTGTGTTAACACCCAAACTTCAGGGTCCTAAGAACTTTGACCTCTTTCTGGCTATGTTCCAAGACTTAAAGAAGTAGTTTTAAGGTGCCCTAACTTGAGAGGAACAAGATGAATCATCCTTTGGTGTGGTTCATGTACCTATCAAAGTCCTGTACTTTGCTCTCTATCTGGTCCTTTATAGATTTATGTCTGCGTCATTATGGCATCCACCCCTTTCTCGGGCAGATTTCAATAATACATTAGCCATAGTGGCCTCCAAGCCTCTGGGAGGCTGGCATGGGCCTTCCTCTAATTCTGGGAAACACTTTTGGGGAGGTAAGCAAAAATAGGTGAGAGAGGGGATGCTCCCAGCCTTCTGTCCATTTGAGTGAACTTCAGACTTCAGAAGTTGGAGGATAACATATGGGAGAAAGTACAAATCTCACATATGAGGAGCAGGTTTATCCTAGGTGTAACAGAGTCAATGGAATTAGAGCACGGTGGAGGAAAGAAAGTTCTGGAGCCTGGAAGAGAAACAGAGGTAAGTGAGAAGGGTCCCCAGAATGCAGATACAGGAAGCAGCAATCAAGCTGCTTTCAGCCACTCATTGACCTGGTCAGGTATCACACTCTCCAAGTCTACTCTCCTCTATCCTTCCCAACTTTGAAAGTCGAGGACATCTTAGTTCTCCAACTTAAAAAAATAATTCTTGGTGGAAAAAAATAGCCCGAGGAATATTGATCGATGAACGATGAACGATGAATGGATTGTGGGCCCTGGCATCCAAGACCCTCTTCTTCTCAAGGTGCCTGTTCTCTCCCGCCGGGTTGGCCACTATGTCTCCGAGCTATCTTTCTAGGAAACCGGATACCTCGAGTACCCAACCCAGAATACAGCATTTACACCAAAATTCAGCGACACAGAAGTGTACTAAAGTCTTCAAGTCATCTTGACACCCTGAGAGAGACTAGATTTTCCTTCTTCAGTGGCCACCACGAAGGATATGCCAACAGTGCTCAGGGTCATACAATGACCCTCCAACCTCATTACGACATTTAAATTAATCCTCCTGCTCCTGAGCCAGGGGAAGATATTCCTCCATTTACCCCTGTCCAGGTGTTTGAGAGAAAGCATGTCTGCTGAAATGGTGGCGATCCACCCGCAGAAGAGCTGCTAAAATGTATGTGGTTATGGGAGCCAGAGAGGGCTCTACACCCAGGCAACTTGCCAGGGAGCAGTTCTGTTACTGATCCCTTTATACACACTCCTCATGCCGTCTTGGTGACCTCAGTCACCCACTGTACCAGCAGAAGATGAATCAGCAACATGAAAACATGGACCTACAGTATAAAGATGAAAGATACTGGCTTAGGTAGAACAAAAAGTTCACAAAGCTCTACCCAGGAGTTCAGGATTTCAACAGGGACTATAAACTGCCCAAGTCAAGAGCAGGCTGGCTGTTAGCGCTGATGGGTATGAAACCGGTGAAAAGAAGTACAGAGAGGAAAAAAAGGAAATGATCTTGCTTCTCCTCCTCTTGTGAAAAGGCCCCACCTTAATAACTCCATAATTCCCTAATTTATTAGGTATCATCTATGGAAATTTAAAATATATCAAGCACAGTTCTATATACATTTCATCTAAAATGAATTTAATCTTTCCAACTATTTTATGAATTAGGTTACAATGATGATCTTCATGTTACCAATGAGAACATTGAAAATTAGAGTAACTGACCAGTGACAAAGCTGGTATGTAACCGAGCCAGGATTCCAAGCAGACAGGGTGATTCCAGAGTCCGCTTCTCACCACTAGGCGATAATGCCCTAAAGACAGCAACAGGGGAAAGAAACATGGCCTGGTGGCCGTATTCTTCCCTGGACAGCTAAGCCATTCTCCTCCACTCCCACTGACTATATCACATTGTCAGGAATGCTCATACAATAACTGCTAGATCCATACTTTTGTTAAGCGAAAGCCATCTGACATCATCTCCATCCATAATAGGTTATTATATTTACTGAGAGACCCTGAGCGACGGCCACAGGTTGTACAAAATGCCTTCCCCCCATTCAACTCTCACTTAGACAGAAACTATACAATTTGCTTCTGATTAGCAAAAGGCCTGGGAGGACAGGACTTTACCTCCTTGTAAAATCAGGACACAAAGAATGACTCACTGGAGCAGAAGTGGTACAGAAAAATGAGATGAAACCACCTCACCTGATTCCAGAGATGTCAAGACAAGATCCTTCCATTAGGACAAGGGACAAGCTCCCAGGGAGATAATGCAGATAACCCAGGTCCTCTCTGACACCTGTTCTGACCCTTCAGCACTGAAGGTCCCACTCTTGCCACCACTCCCCTTCATGAGCTCCTTGCAGCCCATAATGTTGGCATCACAAAACATATTTTATCCAAATACTGCCAACTTCCTTCTCATTCTGGCAACACAGCTTACATGCCCAAGTGGATTGCTAACTGATTAAAAATCAAAGGAAAGATTTTTCGAAGTTTTGTTCTACCTTGTCAACAATCTTTCTCCTAAATTTTAAGAGGTAAATTAAAAGGTTGAAATGGGCAAATTCAGATATAGCTGATAAAAACACTCGCTAAGGCAGTGTGTTGAGGCCCTGGACTAAAATCGTTGGTAATGGATGGGACTGAAAGCCCCATCTCTTTGCGGGAATTTGGGATAATTGCTTATCTGCTTTGTAGCCCATGTGAATGGGGCCACACTCAGAGTAAGAATGCCTGCCCCCTTTCTACCCTGTAGGGATGTTCTAAGTTTATGTGTTGTAAGTCTATATAAAGCTGGGATTTAGTTTTCAGCTCCCCTTTTGATTTACCCTGTTCTTTCTGAAGCAGTGTTTCCCAAAGAGTGTTCGTTCCATGGGACATAATCTTAGAAATCTCCATTAAAAAAAAAATTCAGGGTCAAATCCATCTGAAAAATACCAAGTATTATATATATCCCTCTGTAGAATATCAAAGAATATAAAGGTTAAAAAAGGGAGAATCATAGTGCCCATAAAAATACAACATGAACATGTGTCAAAGATTAATTATTAACTCAGTATTTAATGAGAGAACTGCTAAGACGTTACCAGTTCTAGGAAAAATTCAAAGAACGCACACATATAGGCAATAAGGAATGCTGAATGAACAGAAAATACAGTGGATAATAGTCAATTGCACCCCTCCAACACAATTCCTAAACCCTTCATAATTCTCCACTATAAAGGCTCCAAGAAGTCCTGCAATAAAAAAAAAAAAACTTGCATTTAACATTATTTAATCCTGTGTTTCCCACATATCCTTGTTAACCTCTTATAAGGTTACTATTCACTGGAGCACAATTTGGGGAAGTTTCTTCTCTTTTCATCATATGGGTTTCTCTGAGCTCTACTACAAAAACAGGTGAGGAATTACATATGAATACAAAAAAATCCCTTGATTGTTTGTAGGGAGGTTCTCATCTGTACCAGCCTGCTCCAGAGAGAAAATAATCAAATTTAAGAGAGGAAGGAATTCAGTTGGTGGGAGGGAAGTAATTCTTGATTGATTTGCTCAGGTATAAGCTCCATTAACATGTGATATCTCTGGTTTTGGAGAAGTTGTAAAAGAAAAAGAGCTAATATGACAAACGTTCCCTGTGGGTAGGAACAAAATGGCATGAAGCAGCATATCAAAATGACAAAGAGTGTGCGGGTTTGAACGCTGCAGTTTCACACTCAGCCCTTCCCCTTAGAGTCTGCCCCGGGGCAATACTCTTCTTTCTGTGGTCACCTTCTCACTTGTATATTAAGGATACTACTCATACCTACCTAAGAGTATGGTTTGCAAATTAAATGATAAGATACATATAAAACTTTTACTTCAATTTCTAGCAATCAGGGCTTAAGAATGTTAGCTATTAGAATCACTGACTTCCTAACACATGATACTGGACAATCTTGAAGGACCTGACAGTAGGGGCTTGTGGATGACTCCTGAGGCACACATCTATCCTGAGATCCAAGGATTCTACAGCTACTCCCTAGAGGTAACCTTCCCTTTGTTTGATGAAGATACACACAGAGGAACAATCACAGCAACAGAGTCTCTCCGAGATCTAAAGAGTGAATAACATGTACACGGGCTGTGGGTCTCCCTTGAAGAGAACAAAGATGATCATGGCCTCTCTTTAGGCAAGGGGCTCTCCATCTAGGTCCACAGATAGATTCCATGGTGTCCATGGATGACCTGAAATTATATGCCTGATACAGTTCGTATGTGTCTTTTATTCAAAGGGGTTCATGGCTTCCATCAGATGAAGAACTACTGCTCTCAATTCTAAGACACCACATGGGCACAGTGGAAAGAAAAGGACCCAAGTCAAATGAAACAGGACCCCACGTGATCACCTATGAGACCTGGATGACCTCTGCAAAACTTTTAACGTCATTAAGCTTTAGTTTCCCCATCATTAGAACAGGGAGAATACCAATTCTAGGAAGATTAAATGAGAACATGAGCAAAAGAGCCTAATTTGATGCCTGAATCCAAAAGATGCTTTTTAGTAAGGGTTCATTCTTTTCGTTTTAATATCTTCATCTTAAACTGCAATGTGAAGAGGCTGACAGGGAGCATGGATTTCATGCAATCTAACTTGCTCATCCAACAGATGAGAGTCTGAGGAAAGTGTATTGTCAAGGTCACATCTTCAGCCTTCAACGATACAGAGGGCTCTTTCGTGGCTAATGGGACACTGTGAAGACTATGAAACCATCTTCATTGAGAGTATGATTTGCTGGCAGCTCTCTTTCTACAGCTCAGTAAATGCTTATTGGGCAATTCTCCAACTCCAAGAAACACACATATGTCAGCAACATTGCCAAGGCAACCAAGAGTTGCCTAGAGTAGATGTCTAGGTTCCCAGAAACTGTCTTTATTAGCAACTCTTCCATATTACTGAAGCTTCTGAGGATGGAATTCTTCCATGTGACTCCCGTTCAAACCAGAAGACCAAATGCCACTATCAGATCTGCTAATGTAGCTCCTAAATCAGGAAAATCTGTGCCAAGGGACTGAGGGTAGAATCTGGGCTAATACCAAGAGCAGCTTGCTTTTTCCCTGTTTAGGTTTTATTTTCAAGACTAAAAGTTATTTAAAAGTGTAGCATTTTTTGTTGGAAAGAACAGTCTGACCAGAATCCTCACACTGAATTTCCCATTGCAGTCTGCCTGGGGTCACTGAGTGACATCAAGGCCACTCATCTTCTTAAGCAAACTCCCCTCCTTTTTAATTAAATGGCGACTTTTGGTAACTTCCCTCTTCCTGACTTGCAAACACATTGTGAAAGAAGGAGAAAGGCTACTGGGTGCTTAGAGAACTTCTCAAAACATGCTCTGCCTCATCTCAGATTGGAGTACCACCAAAATACCAAAGGTTTTTAAATGGTTCTCCAAAGCCATGAAGTATATATACTCCAAATGCCAGGCTCACCATCACAAAGGATTTTGGATGCATCCAAAAGGATATGTAGCCAACAGATGATTTCACTGGTGGTTCTATCTTTAATGTTTATTGCTCCAAAAGTAATGATAATCTGATCTTAAAAACCCAGATTTTATAGAAATTGCAGGTTTGAATGGAAGTTTAAAAATAAAGGAGATTGCTAATAGACTGAAAACCAAATGTCCTTTCTCTGGAAATGAGTCCTGACATAGGGCTGGACATAGTGTTTCCAGTTCAGTTTGTTCCTGTGGTCATTTTCTAAAGATCTGTGCTCAAGAAGGAATCCTGAGTGCCTTCATAACCTTTCTTTAAAGAGCACTGGAACAGAGGGACAACATAAGGTACCGGGGGCACTTGGGTGAGGAAGAGACTGCTCCTCTGGCAGCCTGCAGGTTGCCTGTGTCAGAGCATGGCCTCATGCTCCTGGCCACTCAGAGCTGAAAATATTTCTCAATACAGAACATGCAATCACCACAAGCAAAGAAATTATAAACAAACAAAGAAGAAAAGTAAATAGTATAGCACTAATAATTTTTGCACATTTATTTATTTTCATTTTATGCATTTAAAAAAAGCATTGATTTTCAGTTTTCTACAGCCATTTTTAAAGTGTGACTAGCATGAAGGAAATATATTGAAGAAGAGAAAGTATTAAGCACAGTTTTGTAGAAGGCCTGCTCTTCCCAGATTTAATTTGGGATTTCCTGAGCCAGAATTACCCTGTTCCTATGGTTAACATGGATATTTTATGACATGGAATGTACACTTTGTATAAGTTTTTAAAATCAAATCAAGACTGTGCTAATCATATGCTGCTTTGGGTTATATCACCAGACTCTTACCTGCCACTTAGGCATATTTTAGGGGGATGTTCTTAGAAACAGTCTGGTGACTGAGGATTATTATATGACAGAATGGGTGAGAAGAACACAACTGTTTCTGGAGACCCTGATATTCATACAATACTTGCATTGGTGAAAAATACTTCTGGAATAGCCTTTCACTAGCTGTTCACACCATCTGTAAATATAGCACCCACCCCACCCGCATCCACAGTTTGATTTTCTGCGTTTCCGTTACCTGAGGTCAACCACAGTCTAGAAGATGATCTTCCTCTAACAATACTGTCAGGCCGATCATAGCCTAATGCTACGTCACAATGCCTATGTCATTCCCCTCCCCTCATCTCATCCCACAGGCATTCTATCATCCACATCATCACAGGAAGAAGGGTGAGTACAGCACAACACTTTGTACGAGAAAGACCATATTCACATAACTTTTCTTATAGTATGTTATTATAATTGTTCTATTTTATTATGTTATTGTGGTTAATCTCTTACTGTGACTAATTTATAAATTAAACTTTATTAAAGGTATGTATGCATAAGGAAGAACATAGCATATACGATACATATACTATCACCCGCTTGTGCAGTAACCTCAATCCTCTCTCCGTGGCATCTCCCAACAAGTATGTCTCCTCTCTCTGAGTTTTCATAGTAGCTCCCTCCTCTTCTGCTTCAGGCCAGGAAGTAAGAGGTTACCAGCACCCCCACTGCCGCTGGCCCCAGGGGCCTTCCAGCCCCGCATCCCTTGCCCATTCCCCTTAACCTTCCCCACAGGGCATCTTGGAATAGAATTTGGGTCTCAAAATGTCCAGCTCAAAATCTCCCAGTATCTTGAAACCTCATAACCAGGAGAAATAGTGAATTCAACAATCCAACACTCTTCTAAAAAAGTAGCACTGTGTGTCACCCCGTGGGAATGATCTAAAAAAAAAACCAGTACGATTCATCTTACCAGAAACAATGTGCACAATAAGCAAGTCTAAGTATACTAAGCCCACAACAATGGGGTTTTGCCAACGACAACAGTTTTCAGGAACATAAGCCCTATAGTTGCCAAAGGATAATTATCATTAAAAAGTGTTTAGTAGGATGATTTTGGCCTTCAACTGAAGGCATCTCAAAAGGCAGAAGTTGCTTTTTCCTTTCAAAAGGTTGTAGGACTTTTAAGCCAGGAGTTGTCAACACTATTTCATCAATGTTGTTAAGACGTCCATTTTTCCTCCATTGAGAATTCCAGGTAGTCACAGCCAAATCCTAGCAGGCTTTTTTGAAGAAACTAACAAACTAATTCTAAAATTAATCTGGAAATGTAAAAGACACAGAATAGACTGTGAGACAAAACAAATTCTGAGAAAAGGAGAATTAAAAAAAAAAAAGATGCTACATCCCACACCAAAGCTCTTTAGAGACATTAAGTCAAACTTCCAGAATAGAAAACTAAAAATTGGATGGCTGATTTCTGTCCTACAGGAATGGTAGTTTCCTTCAAAATCCTCAAGCTAGTAAATCTTGACCACGGTAACAGAAAGCAACACCTACAAACAACCAGCTTCCACATCCATGGAGAAATCAAATTCCACGGAGGGTCCGTGGTGTAGAACACAGAGGCTACAAGATAGAAACCAACAGAGAAAAAAGGGAGGACTGTGTTTCTGGAAACATTAATTGGCTGTATTTCTAGGGTAAAACCACTCCCCACAGACTGTACATTCATGAGATAATTCCTTTAGATTCACTGGAGACACTGGTTCCATACTTTATTATATGCAATATTGTAGAAGTATTTCTTAGCCTTCTATTTTAAAAGATTCAGATATGAGTTTGCTTTCAAAAATGTTGGTTCTTTTCCTTCTGCTCCTGAGTGTACCTGTTAAACAAGCCATAATATATAATACCTGATATTTGATTAGTCAGAAAATTGAAAGAATACTGTAGTCTGATCAATATCAATGTCAGGTTAACTGAAAGAAGGAACCTATAAACACTTTCAAATCTTATTGCATCGCTTCCAAGAATTAGTCATCTTGATGAAGGTATTAAGCAATAGGTAAAACTGATTCCTTATTTGATGGAGTCCTTTCGTCCTATTTACATTTCCTATTCTCAAAACTTGCCAACCAAAGTGGATCTTCATATCAGCAGCACCAATGTCACCTGGCAGTTTGCTAAAATTCAGAATCTGGGCTTATCCCAGATCCAGTGAATTGGAATCTGCACTTTAACAATATCCCCAGGCAATCCATTTGCACATTCAAGGAAGCCTGCTCTAAAAATTACAAACTCGGTGTCAAATCCCATAGGTAAATGAAAGAATCGAAGTCGTCACTCTGGGCATTTGTTGAAGATGCAGAAAAAGAAATCAAGATCATCAGACTGAAGCTGTTATGGTCACAGGATACACCCTAACTGCTGGTTATTAAAATGAATGCATGATCTCTGCTTAGCCCCCAGTCTCTTAAAGGAGATGACTGAAAATTTTCCAAATGGTTAAATGCTCTGGACGGCTGACTAGGTTCTGGTTGTTTCCAGTTTAATTTGCATTTTCATGAAGTCATCACAATTAGAATTTTATAAGATGATTCTGCAAACCACTCCATAGGAAATACATTCATCCCGATTAGTCACATTTTTATCCACAATACGTGAATTCAACTCAAGTTTCTGGCTCAGTCACATTCAACTTCATATAAATGAAACGGATAATCCATAAACTTTTTCCTGGCTTGCTCAAAATCCCTAATGGATGCTCTTGCCCTTTCATGCAGAAACAACAACTGAAACCAGATGAGCAGCATCTGGTTTTGGATATCAGAACCAAGGCTTCAAGCACCTCGGGACTGCAGGCAGGGGATTTTAACATCAGAAAATCACAGCTGTGAATAAGAACAAATCTATTTCTATATAAATGTCCTATAATGATTTTCTACATAAAATAAGAAATAGGCTTTAACTCAGTGGTTTGCATGCCACGGCACCATTAACACTGAACTGATCTTTGCTTCTTCCTCCAAAACCTAATGAGCAATCAGAACCCAATGCCTGCTCAGCACCTGATCCTCTATCAGATACCACATCTAGCCTTATAAAGATCATCTCCAAACACTGACAATACTCACTGCCTCCTTTGCACATAATTGTGGCAAATGGGGATTTTCTCACCCCTTTGTTGCTTCTTTCCTTTCTTTTCCCTCCTCACCTCTCACTGGAAGTTTTGTAACAGACTTTGTAAGCATGAAGTATACTTAAATTATGCTGTGAAAAGTAGCCAGCAAGAAGTTTCATTTTTCTAAGAAGCGTCTCTCCAAAGAATGTGAAGGAAGTAATTTTCTTCAAAGGATTCCAGGACCTCAAAAACTCGAATTCCCCCTCCTTCCAATGAACCCAGGACCCTGGGGGAAGAGCCAAAGGAATGGTGAGGGAAGAAAAGAGAGAGAGGGAGAGAGAGATGCACAGCTACACATCCTAGGTAGGTTGCTTATGAAATGTTACAAACTTAGGAAATGAGAAAAGTATAAAGAAATGTCTGCACCGTACTCAGGTCTCGAGGTAAGGGCATGGGCAAGTAAAATGAGTTTTCTTTGTGAATACGGACTGTACAGATGCACTCTCCTGGGCATTGAGGGCCAAATAAAATGGTTACGTAACTAGTTGGAAAGACAAAAGATACACTTCAACGTACATTTAAATAACCGCTCACTCTTAAAATGATCCAGAAAACCAGATGACTTCATATAGCCTTATATGCCAAGTCCATTTTGAATCTCCAAGAGGGAGATGCAGAATGTAGTGCTGTCCAAAATTTTTTTGGAGCAGAGAAACTTTTTGTCAAAGAAGTAGCTCGCAAGACTGACGCTCTACACCTGGACAAACTCTGAGCCACACTATAGAGTTCTAGACCTGGGGATCTCCTCAACCTGGCCAGCATCAGGATCATCTGGCAGGCTATTTTAACTTAATACCAAATTTACACGGCACCCAAAACTGAAGCATCTCTCAAAACATACACCAATCATTAGACGTCCTGGTTCAGCCAGGTCTAAGCTCTATCACCCTATAGGTCACAGAGATTCCAGACATCTCCCTTCCCTGACTATCTGCTGCCCACCAACAGGGTCCTGAAGATCATTTGTTCCCCAGAAGAATCCCTACATTGTAACCCCTGTCGGGTGTAAGCTTACATTACTGGGATACACAAATCAGTATCACTAATTGCCCTATATGAATAATTCAGTATAAACCAGGTTCAAATAATGGGGAGAGGGGTGCGAGAGGGAAGTGCTTTGGTTCATGCCTCAACTCGGCCAAGTATAAGCTCAAGCCTTCTCACCTCTTCTTCTCCACTGCCCTCTCACCATTTAGAGGACTATTAATGAAATAAAACCATTGTGTAACACATTCACAACAAGACCCTTCAGAGACCTAACCATCCGCTGACCTCAAACCCATTCTCTAGAGTTCCCTGCACCTGCTGGGATGGACCCAATGGACGGAATCACCCAAGCTCCAGTGCCTGTAACTCTTGAGGCCAATGGAAGGCAGCTGCAGGGGAGGAAAGAAAGGTCTGTCCCAGCTCAGTTGTGTTTGCAGCAGGGCTCATGTCCCTCCATCACTGTAACTCCTGGTCCAGAGACCTCTCCTTTATGACTCCAGCTCTCACTGGATCTGGCTGCCCCATTTTCTCCCCTTGCCCCTTTAAAATAGCAGTGGTTACAGCTTCTTGCCATTGGTACCTGCCTCTGGTGAGTCCCTTAACAGTTCCTGCACTTCTGCAAACAGTCCATTCATGAATGCCTCTTGAACCACTGGAGCTGAATTCTGCTTCCTGCCAGGCCCTGGTTGATGGCATGAGCCCATCTCTGGCTCTGGTGATCTAACTATTCTTCTGTGCCCATCCTGAACCCATGGAGAGGGGCTAGTATTTGCAGTTGCAAAGCACACACACACATGTATGCATAGTCACAGACCAAAACTGGGCTCTCAGAACAGGTTGCAGAGGGTCCAAATGATGTCATCGTAATACACACCAAGTAGTGTGCATTTAAATATATATTATATTGAGTCAAAGTTCTAAAACTCCAGTTGTAAAGCAAGCCTGTGCCCTAGGAAGGGTAATAAATATTGACTCAGAGTAAGGTCCTTAAAAATTGTCATCACGAGCTTTTGCTAGGGATGATGGAGTCTCAAGCGCTGCCAAAATTTGATTTCTATAAAATAAAAATTCCAAAACTCAAATTGATAGAAAATGGAACCTGATGGTTTTCAAAATCAAGGCCCTCTGAACTAGAACCACATGCTTGGAGTCGCATCCCCCAGCTATACAGCCTAGAAAGGGGTTTTTGCTTTTGCTACAGAAGAGGTGGCTGGTCATTAACCAGCGGGTACCAAGCTTAGTGAAATTACAGCCTCCAAAAGATTCTGGAGTCTGCCTCCAAAAGAAGCGTTTCTCATAACATGCTGGAGGTGCTAGACCTTTCTGCAGCATCACCCCTATTACCCATACTCCTCCACTTTACCCACCTGACCAGAAGTGGCTTCCTGAAACCAGGAAGATACCGAGAGCCACATTCCAGACATTTTCATGAAGCCCAATTTACCCTTTTTTCCTTTGAAGCCCAAGAGGGAAGTTTGATTTGTGTTAGTGAGGATTTCTGGTGGTCTCTCATGTTCAGTAGAAAACAAAGTAAATGTGAGACTTGAGTACCACCCAGGACATCCTGCGCTTCCTGTCTGTGCCATATACTAGCCTCAGAAGAATGAAGTTATGTCCTCTAGAGGCCTTAAAATAAACAAGTGAGCACTGTTGTGAGGGTACAATCTCATTCAGTCCCTTCTGGAATACAGTTTGGCACCATCTATCAAAATCCTTAAAAATATCTATATTCATTGATGCAGCAATTCTGCTTCTATGAATACACAAAGGAATAAATCAGAGATATTTCCAAAAATTTCTCTACAAGAATGCTCATTATAATTTTATTCACCATAGCAAAACAGGAGAGACAACATAAATATCCCAAAATAGAGAATTATGTTAAATATGTTACTGGCATTTCTATTTCTTACACTATGGTGGGCTAGACATCTAAAACAACCCTCCCACCCCAAATTTCCAGATAAAATATAACAAACTCTGTTTTCAAAGTGTTGCTGAGCTGGGGGAGAAGTAAGGAAATCAAACAGGCCAGTAGGAATGGTCTGGGAGGCCTTAGTTCCAAAAGCAGACAGCAGCTCTGGTTAGACCAACTAGAGATAAAGCTTAGCTGGGGCTAGCTCAGGGTGGAGAGTCTACCAGGAGACCCCAACACTCCCTTCCCCAGCCCTGCATAAGGCTGGGACCCCAAAGGGCTATGTTTGCAGAGTCACAGTGAATTAAAACTCTACCTGTCCCAGAAGAACATGTTTGACCTGGTTATTAGGAGGGAGTGGGAAAAACGCATTCCTTGAAATGGTGAGCCCCATTTGGCCTCATTGCATTCAAACCTCATAGCCCCACTATCTATGGGGTCAAGGGGACAAAACCTCAAGCCAAGAATTTTATCTAAAGCAATCCTTCTGGGGTACCTGGGTTACTCAGTTGGTTAAGCATCTGCCTTTGGCTCAGGTCAGGATCTCAGGGTCCTGAGATGGAGCCCAGCATCAAGCTCCTTGTTCAGTGGGGAGTCTGCTTCTCCCTCTCCCTCTGCCCCTCACCTCCACTCGTGCTCTCTCTCTCTCAAATAAATAAAATCTTTAAAAATAAATAAATAAAAATAAAGCAAGCCTTGTTTGATGGAGCCATGGTTCCTGTGCCTGAAGGTGCCACTGGAGGCCTGGCTGTGGCAGACATAAACCTTTTCCAGAGGAAATGAACTTCAGCCCTGTCCTCAAAGATTTCCTGTAGGTCAAGTTCTAAGGACTCTTATGGTAAAGAATATTATACTAATGATTCTAGTACCAATTCCAAAGTGTATATGTATGTGTTGGGGGTGGGGAGGGGGATTCTCCACAGCAACAAGCAATTCTCCAACTCCGACTGGGTGTTCTACAATTCAACTCAATTCTGAGACTATCTACCTGCAGGTACTGTCAGATCCCACAGGTTAAGGGTTTAGTCCCACAAGACTGTCCCTCACCCCCAACGTCAAACACAAATCACAAGTCCAGGCTACTAACTGCACTTCTGACCCACAACCCCCTCCTTGGGTTCAATTAATTTGCTCACAGGTGGCTCACAGAACTGAGAGAAATATTTCACTTACTAGATTACCGGTTCGTTATAAAAAGCTGTAACTCAGGAAGAACCTGATGGAAGAGATACATACGGCAAGATATCTGAGCTTCCATACCCTCTCCAGGCACACCACTCATCCCAAGCCCCCAAGTGTTCACCAACCCAGAAGCTCTTTGAACCTTGTCCTTTTGGGTTTTCATACAGGCTTCATCACATACTCATAAATGATTAAATAACTGGCCATTGTGGGGGTGCCACTGAAAGTTTACTCTAATCAGGTGGTTGGTTCTCCTGAGTACCAGCTCCCATCCTTAGGTGCCATGCATGAGTCACCTCATTAACATAACAAAAGAAACCTTTGTTGCCCTAACAAAGAAATTCTGACAGTCTTAGGAACTCTGCACTGGGAACTGGGATGAAAACCAAATATAATTTCTTTTTTTTAAATTTTTTTATTGTTATGTTAATCCCCATACATTACATCATTAGTTCTTGATGTAGTGTTCCATGACTCATTGTTTGTGCATAACGCACAATGCTCCATGCAGGCTGTGCCCTCTTTAATACCCATTACCAGGCTAACCCATCCCCCTACCCTCCTCCACTCTAGAACCCTCAGTTTGTTTTTCAGACTCCATCTTCTCTCATGATTCGTCTCCCCCTCCAACTTACTCCCCTTCATTCTTCCCCTCCTGCTATCTACTTCTTTTTCTTTTTTCTTAACATATGTTCATTATTTCTTTCAGAAGTACATATCTGTGATTCAACAGTCTTGCACAATTCACAGCACTCACCATAGCACATACCCTACCGAATGTCTATCACCCAGCCACCCCGTCCCTCCCACCTCCCACCACTCCAGCAACACTCAGTTTGTTTCCTGAGATTAAGAATTCCTCATATCAGTGAGCTCATATGATACATGTCTTTCTCTGATTGACTTCTTTCACTCAGCATAACAACCTCCAGTTCCATCCACGTCGTTGCAAATGGCAAGATCTCATTCCTTTTCATGGCTGCATAATATTCCATTGTGTACATATACCACCTCTTCTTTATCCATTCATCTATCGATGGACATCTTGGCTCTTTCCACAATTTGGCTATTGTGGACATTACTGCTATAAACATTGGGGTGCACGTACCCCTTCGGATCCCTACATTTGTATCTTTGGGGTAAATACCCAGTAATGCAATTGCTGGATCGTATGGTAGCTCTATTTTCAACTTTTGGAGGAACCTCCATACTGTTTTCCAGAGGGGTTGCACCAGCTTGCATTTCCACTAACAGTGTAGGAGGATTCCCCTTTCTCCACATCCCCGCCAACATCTGTCGTTTCCTGACTTGTTAATTTTAGCCATTCTGACTGGTGGGAGGTGGTATCTCATTGAGATTTGGATTTGGATTTCCCTGATGCCGAGCGATGTTGAGCACTTTTTCATGCATCTATTGGCCATTTGGATGTCTTCTTTGGAAAAATGTCTGTTCATGTCTTCTGCCCATTTCTTGTTTGGACTATTTGTTCTTTGGGTGTTGAGTGTGATAAGTTATTTATAGATTTTGGATACTAGCACTTTATCTGATATGTCGTTTGCAAATATTTTCTCCCATTCTGTCGGTTGTCTTTTGGTTTTGTGGACTGTTTCTTTTGCTGTGCAAAAGCTTTTTATCTTGATGAAATCCCAATAGTTCATTTTTGCCTGGGCTTCCCTTGCCTTTGGCGATGTTTCTAGGAAGAACTTGCTGCGGTTGAAGTTGAAGAGGTTGCTGCCTGTGTTCTCCTTTAGCATTTTCATGCACTCCTGTCTCACGTTTAGGTCTTTCAACCATTTGAAGTCTATTTTTCTGTGTGGTGTAAGGAAATGGTCCAGTTTCATTCTTCTGCATGTGGCTGTCCAATTTTCCCAACACCATTTGTTGAAGAGACTGTCTTTTTTCCATTGGACATTCTTTCCTGCTTTGTCAAAGATGAGTTGACCATAGAGTTGAGGGTCCGTTTCTGGGCTCTCGATTCGGTTCCACTGATCTATGTGTCTGTTTTTGTACCAGTACCATACTGTCTTGATGATGACAGCTTTGCAATAGAGCTGGAAGTCCAGAATTGTGATGCCGCCAGCTTTGCTTTTCTTTTTCAGTATTCCTCTGGCTATTCGGGGTCTCCTCTGGTTCCATACAAATTTTAGGATTATTTGTTCCATTTCTTTGAAAAAAGTGGATGGTATTTTGATGGGGATTGCATTGAATGTGTAGATTGCTCTAGGTAGCATTGACATTTTCACAATGTTTGTTCTTCCAATCCATGAGCATGGAACGTTTTTCCATTTCTTTGTGTCTTCTTCAATTTCTTTCATGCGTATTTTATAGTTTTCTGAGTACAGATCCTTTGCCTCTTTGGTTAGATTTATTCCTAGGTATCTTACGGTTTTGGGTGCAATTGTAAATGGGATCGACTCCTTGATTTGTCTCTCTTCTGTCTTGTTGTTGGTGTATAGGAATGGACTGATTTCTGTGCACTGATTTTACATCCTGTTACTTTACTGAATTCCTGTATCAGTTCGAGCAGTTTTGGGGTGGAGTGTTTTGGGTTTTCCACATACAGTATCATATCATCTGCAAAGAGTGAGAGTTTGACTTCCTCTTTGCCAATTTGGATGCCTTTGATTTCTTTTTGTTGTCTGATTGCTGTGGCTAGGACTTCTAATACTATGTTGAATAGCAGGGGTGACAGTGGACATCCCTGCTGCGTTCCTGACCTTAGGGGGAAAGCTCTCAGCTTTTCCCCACTGAGAGTGATATTCGCTGTAGGTTTTTCATAGATAGCTTTTATGATATTGAGGGATGTACCCTCTATCCCTATACTCTGAAGAGTTTTGATCAAGAAAGGATGCTGTACTTTGTCAAATGCTTTTTCGGCATCTATTGCGAGGATCATGTGATCCTTGTTCTTTCTTTTGTTAATCTATTGTATCATGTTGATTGATTTGTGGATGTTGAACCACCCTTGCAGCCCAGGAATAAATCCCACTTGGTCATGGTGAATAAATTTTTTAATGTACTGTTGGATCCTATTGGCTAGTATTTTGGAGAGAATTTTTGCATTCATGTTCATCAAGGATATTGGTCTGTAATTCTCCTTTTTGATGGGGTCTTTGTCTGGTTTTGGGATCAAGGTAATGGCCCAAATGAAATGTTTGGTAGAATTCCCCTGGGAAGCTATCTGGCCCAGGGCTTTTGTGTGTTGGGAGATTTTTGATGACTGCTTCAATTTCCTTAGTGGTTATAGGTCTGTTCAGGTTTTCTATTTCTTCCTGGTTCAGTTTTGGTAGTTGATACATCTCTAGGAATGCACCCATTTCTTCCAGGTTATCTAATTTGCTGGCATACAGTTGCTCATCATATGTTCTTATAATTGTTTGTATTTCTTTGGTGTTGGTTGTGATCTCTCCTCTTTCATTCATGGTTTTGTTGATCTGGGTCATTTCTCTTTTCTTTTTGATCAGTCTGGCCAGGGGTTTATCAATCTTGTTAATTCTTTCAAAGAAACAGCTCCTAGTTTCGTTGATCTGTTCTTGTGTTCTTTTGGTTTCTATTTCATTGATTTCTGCTCTGATCTTTATGATTTCTCTTCTCCTGCTGGGTTTAGGCTTTATTTGCTGTTCTTTCTCCAGCTCCTTTAGGTGTAGGGTTAGGTTGTGTATTTGAGACCTTTCTTGTTTCTTGAGAAATGCTTGTATTGCTATATACTTTCCTCTCAGGACTGCCTTTGCTGTATCCCAAAGATTTTGAACAGTTGTGTTTTCATTTTCATTTGTTTTCATGAATTTTTTAAATTCTTCTTTAATTTCCTGGTTGACCCATTCATTCTTTAGTAGGATCCTCTTTACCTCCATGTATTTGAGTTCTTTCCGACTTTCCTCTGGTGATTGAGCTCTAGTTTCAAGAATTGTGGTCTGAAACCATGCAGGGAATGATCCCAATCTTTTGGTACTGGTTGAGACCTGATTTGTGACCTAGGATGTGATCAATTCTGGAGAATGTTCCATGGGCATTAGAGAAGAATGTGTATTCTGTTGCTTTGGGATGGAATGTTCTGAATATGTCTGTGAAGTCCATTTGGTCCAGTGTGTCATTTAAAGTCTTTATTTCCTTGTTGATCTTTTGCTTAGATGATCTGTCCATTTCAGTAAGAGGGATGTTAAAGTCCACCACTATTACTGTATTGTGGTTACTGTGTTTCTTCGCTTTTGTTATTAATTGCCTTATATAATTGGCTGTTCCCATGTTAGGGGCATAGATATTTACAATTGTTAGATCTTCTTTTGGACAGACCCTTTAAGTAGGATATAGTGTCCTTCCTCATCTCTTATTACAGTCTTTGTTTTAAAATCTAATTTGTCTGATATAAGGATTGCCACCCCAGCTTTCTTTTGGTGTCCATTAACATGGTAAATGGTTTTCCACCCCTCACTTTCAATCTGGGGCTGTCTTTGGGTCTAAAATGAGTCTCTTGCAGACAGCATATTGATGGGTCTTGTTTTTTAATCCAATCTGATAGCCTGTATCTTTTGATTGGGGCATTGAGCCCATTTACATTCAGGGTAACTGTTGAAAGATATGAATTTAGTGCCATTGTATTGCCTGTAAGGTGACTATGACTGTATATTGTCTGTGTTCCTTTCTGATCTATGCTGCTTTTAGGCTCTCTCTTTGCTTAGAGGACCGCTTTCAATATTTCTTGGAGGGCTGGTTTTGTGTTTGCAAATTCCTTTAGTTTTTGTTTGTCCTGGAAGCTTTTTATCTCTCCTTCTATTTTCAATGAGAGTCTAGCTGGATATAATATTCTTGGCTGCATATGTTTCTCATTTAGTGCTCTGAAGATACCATGCCAGTCCTTTCTGGCCTGCCAGGTCTCTGTGGATAAGTCTGCTGCCAATCTAATGTTTCCACCACTGTAGGTTACATATCTCTTCTCCCAAGCTGCTTTCAGGATTTTCCCTTTGTCTCTGAGACTTGTAAGTTTTACTATTAGATGTCGGGGTGTTGACCTATTTTTATTGACTTTGAGAGGGGTTTTCTGTGCCTCCTGGATTTTGATGCCTGTTTCCTTCCTCACATTAGGGAAGTTCTCTGCTATTATTTGCTCCAATATACCTTCTGCCCCTCTCTCTCTTTCTTCTTCCTCTGCGATCCCAATTATTTTATGTTGTTTCATCTTATTGTATCACTTATCTCTCGAATTCTGCCCTCGTGATCCTGTAGTTGTTTCTCTCTCTTTTTCTCAGCCTCTTTATTTTCCATCATTTGGTCTTCTATATCGCTGATTCTCTCTTCTGCCTCATTTATCCTAGCAGTTAGTGCCCCCATTTTTTATTGCACCTCATTAATAGCCTTTTTTATTTCGACTTGGTTAGATTTTAGTTCTTTTATTTCTCCAGAAAGGGTTTCTCTAATAACTTCCACGCTTTTTTCAAGCCCAGCTAGTATCTTTAAAGTCATGATTCTGAACTCTAGGTCCGACATCATACTAATGTCCATATTGAGTAGGTCCCTGGCTGACGGTACTATCTCTTGTTCTTTTTGCTGAGGTGATTTTTTTCGTCTTGTCATTTTGTCCAGAGAAGAATAGATGAATGAGAGAACAAAATGCTAACAGGTTAACAACGTCCCCAGCAAACATACTCTATAGAAATCAGAAAAGACCTGAAACCAGGGGAAAAGAAAGGGAAAGAAAGAAGAAAGAAAAAAAAAAAAAGAAAAAGATAAAAACAAAAACAGAACAATACAAAAAAAAAACAGAATATGATCAAATAAAATCAGGCTAGTGCATAGATCAGTGCCACACTCTGGGTTTTGGGCGCATTTTGGTCTGTTAGAAAAAAGTGCCTCCTAAAATTTTAAAGGAAGAAAGACTTATATATGTACAAAATAAGGGTTGATACAATGAAGGGACAGAAGATGATTGTAAAGATGAAAATTATAAAAGATTTTATAAAAGGAATTGATAAGATAAGAAGTTGTTTGAAAAAAGAAAGAAGAAGATTTAAAAAAAAGGGGAGAGAATGTGATCAGGCAGGAGACTAGAACAAAGCCATACGTTAGTGATTTAGGGTATATTTTGATCTGTTAGAAGAAACTGTATCTCAAAATTTTAAAGAGAGAACAACTTATATATATATGCCAAAAATAAGGGTAACTACTATGAAGGGATAAAATATGACTCTAAAAATGAAAAATAAAAAATGTTTCTTTTAAAAAAGGGATAAGATGTTGGTTGAAAAAGGGAAAAAGAAAAATTTTTAAACAGTAAAAAAAAATTAACTTTGAAAAACTAATCAATCATGGTAAAAAAAAAAAGCCATGAATTCTATGTGCAGTATTACCCTAGTGCTGGAGTTCTTCCGTTCTCCTTGATTGGTAAACTTGGTCTTGGCTGGCTGTTTGTGCTGATCATCTGGGGGAGGGGCCTGTTGCCATGGTTCCCAAATGTCTTTGTTGGAGGCAGAATTGCCCCACCCTTGTCCGTCTGGGCTAAGCAAGCTGCTTGGGTTTGCTCTCCGGAGCTTTTGTTCCTTGCAAGCTCTGGTACACCTTTGGAGGACCAGGGTGAAAATGGTGGCCTCCCAATCTCCACTCAGAGGAGCTGAGAACTTGGGGCCCCGCTCCTCCGTGCATCCCCAGAGAAAAGCAGTCACTCCCGTCTCCCTGGTCTCCGGCCGCACCGCGTGCTCACCCGGCCTGTGATGGAGCATTTCTATCTCTGGCACCCGACCCCGTGTGGAGTCACCAAACCCAGCAGATCCCTGTGGTGCGCTCCCGCGCCACTCCTCCCAGGGGAGGGAGGGGAGTCTCCCCGGATCTGCTGCTTGTTGGGTCCCTGCTGGAGGAGCAGTGGCCCAACTAGGCCACGGATCACAGTTTATGGCAACCCCGAGCTGAGAGCCCACACCTCGGCTCCGTCTCTGCAGCCGGCTTCCCCGCTCCGATACCTGGGAGCTCCTCTGCACTCAAGCACCCCCGGTCTTTCTGTGACCCCGAGGTTCCTGAGACCACACTGTCCCGCAAGGATTCCACCCCCTGCTTAGCCACTGAGCGACATCCCTCAGCAAAGCTGGCTTCTAAAAGGTCCGATTTTGTGCTCCTCGGCTCTATCACTTGCCAGAAGCAGCCGACAGAGGCCCCCTCCCCCGCTGTCTATCCTCCCGACTATCACCTCGGATTCACTTCTCTGCACGTCCTACCTTCCAGTAAGTGGTCGCTTCTCTGTTCAGAGAGTTGTTGCTACTCTCTTCTTCAATCTCCTGTTGAGTTCGTAGGTATTCAGAATGGTTTGATCCCTATTCAGCTGAATTCCTGAGACCAGACGAAATCCAGGTCTCCTACTCCTCCGCCATCTTGCTCCGCCCCTCCCCAAATATAATTTCTTACTATAATCACAATATCACATATACTTAATAATAAATAAATACATGTTCAGAATCTTCAAAAACGGGGAAATATTCACAGCATTCTATTGTGTAAAAAAAAGTTGTAAGACAGCAAGAAAATTATGATCCGATGTGTATGTGTACACACACGCACGCGCGCACATGCACACACATGTTCACACATAAAGGCTTTGTGGCAAATATATTAGCAGAGAGAGAATTACGGGGTTTTTTTTACTTCTGTCTTCATAATTTTCACAGTTTTCCGTATTTTCTAAAACGCACATATACTTTGGAAGTTAGATACAAGTTACTGAACAAAGCAACCTAGAAAAGAGCATTCCAACTTTTAAGAAAACACTGGATCTAATACTTGCCCTTCTTCAGTTATCCTGAAGTAAAATACTATCAGAAGCACTTATGTAAGCGCCACAGACCTTTTACTTTTACTATCATTAGACACCAGCTGTATGCCAGACATAAGAGAAACAAAGATGGGCAGGTCTAAATCCCAGCCTTCACAGGTTGGATGGGCTTTCAGAAACATGACAATTATAAACCCAGCCATGTGTGATGGGCTCCCACAGCAAGTACTGAGGAAGATCTGGGAGGGTCCCACCCTCTGTGTGGGCCAGCAGTCTGGGAAGGCTTTCAGGGGAGAAATGAGCCCAGATATTCATCTTGAAAGACAAACGGGAGCTCGTCTCAACAAAAAAAGAATGCATGTCACCCCCCCACCCCTTCCCTCTTGGCTCCCCGCTCCACTTTGCCTCTCTTTATAGCAAATTTTCTTATTTTATTATTTATGCAGTGCTTGTTATCTGCTTCCTCCATTCCATTCAAATTCCATAAGAAAAAGGTTTTGTCTTCTGGACTGCTATATCTTCAGTATCTAGAACAGGGTCTAGCACATAATAAGCATGCAAACATTTCTTGAATAAATAAATTAAAGACATAGAAGCAAGAAACAAAAGTGTGAGTGCTGAATAATGACATTCTTCAGTTCATGGTTGCTGGAGTGTGGGGCACAACTTGCCCCAGGATGAGGCTGGAAGGAGGCATGAGCCAGACAACAGAGGGTCTGTGCACCTTTATCCCGAGAGTGATGTGGGTCCTTGGAGGATGCAGGTCCTTGTGGGTCCTTGGAGGACCTTCGAGGTCCATGGTCTAGGACTGCAGTGCAGAGGCAGCTTGAGGGCTGGACAATAAGGAAGCAGGAAACAACTGAGATGGCAAGGAATAAAAATGTGGATGGAACCAAATGTGTAACAGGCATTTCCATTCATTCATTCCCCCATTACTGACCGTCCCCACTATTGTATACTGCAGTCATGGCCATAGTACTATGACCGTAGCTTTCAATGTGCCGGATCCTGCACCAGGCACTGCTCCAATCTCTGGGGATACAGCTGAAACCAGTGCTTTGCAATTAAAGTTCTACTTTTAACTGGGGCGCCTGGGTGGCTCAGTCAGTTGAGAGTCTGACTATTGATTTTGGCTCAGGTCATGATCTCAGGGTTATGAGACTGAACCCCGAGTTGGGCTTGAATTGGGCAAGCCTGCTTAAGATACTCTCTCCCTCTCCCTCTGCCCCTCTCCACCCTTTCCCCGTGTCTAAACAAATTTTTTAAAAACCTTTAAAGTTTTACTTTTAATCTACTTTTAATCTAAGGCTAAATTATTGTGGCCTCTGTTTAGGGTAGACAGAGGGAAGTAGACTATAACCTAAGGCCTGTTTCTTCTCACAACAGAAGTTCCAACTGCCTGCTTCTGAGCAGCCCCAGCCTAGGTAATGTTCCATAAGACTTTGTACCTGCTTCTATGGATGAAATCTCTCTGACATACAAGTCACAAGATATTTGCTTAGGTTGTCTTCCAGAAGCTAAGAGGCTCACTTCCATCCAATTTAAACCAGTTGAGACCACCGACCTAGTTACTGGGTCTGCACAAATGTCTGATAGGTGACCTTTTGAAGTCAAGGAGCCTGCAATCTCCACGCCCTGGTCATGTCAATGCCACCATCTTTGAGCATGCGACCTATGAAGAAGCACGATGATCCACCGCTCCTGGTGGACCAATGCTTACCTCACCTTTACCTCACCCTTTCTAGCTTCCAATCACATCCCCCTGCACCACCTCTCCCTAAAAGCCCATAAAGACTCAAGACCTCATTTTCAGAGAAGCATTTTTTTAGGTTATTTTTTTACCCTTGTCTCCTCATTCAGCTGCCTTGCAAATTAAACTTCTTTCTCTGCTGCAAACCTGGTCTCAGTGTTTGGCTCTGCTGTGCATGGGGCATGGGGATGCTCCTTCGGTTACACAGCCATGGACAAGATGGACAAAGGCCCTTCCTTCATGGGATTTATTCTATTGTGAGTCAGTACAAAATAAAACACAAAACAAAAATAGTTTCGGATGGCATTCTGTGCTACGAAGAAAAATACAAAAGGAAAGGAGAAAAGACAAAGAGTCATGAAACACTGAAGAGGTAAAAACCACAAGACAAGGTGACTAGCCAGCTGCCTGGGAAACTCTCAGAATGCTCAATACTGACTTAATTGCTGAAGCAAATCATGAACCTAATCATGGATCTTTCTGGAACCTTTCTAAGTGTAGACCCTAGAGAAAGGCCATCTAAACAAGAACCAGTCCAGAGAAAGGACTGCACAGCACACAACTCAAGGACCATGAGCAGCCAGGTGTGGTCACTGATGGTTTGGGGCGGCCATATGACGGGCTTTGCACCTCATAAACATGATAAATTCAGGTGGGGAACCACCTGGCCAAAACCTGACCCCCACCCTTTGACAGTTCAGTCCTGCAAGTAGGGACCTAGTTTTAAATTTGCATCTTGGCCTGCTAAGAGAACAGAAAATTGTTTCTGGACTTAAAAAGTGGTCTGCCTCACCAAACTTTCCTCTGATTAAATCTGAGGAATCATTCAAACACTTCAATTAATGCTATTTTTAGTCCTTGGGGAGGTGGAAAGAAAATAAATTTGCTGTGGAGGAGGGAAGAGGCTGGTGAGTCCATATCGGGTTGAGAAAGAAAGTATTTCATTTCAAGGAGATGTTTGTAGGTTAAGAGATAGGAAACGACATGTTATGTAACAATTCTCACATCTTGAAAAACGTTCCCTTAAAAAGATACCGGTGAGTGCTGGGTGTTAGTCCTGTGACACTCCACAGCCACCCAGTGACCTGGATAGTACCCCCCAGGGGGTAAAAGATGGAAGGAAGTAACAATGCTCATTGTTTTTATAATTGGTACCTAGGTGACAAATAGGCCTTTGGCTTCTTTTGCTTTCTTCCACTGGAAGTCACTGCCCTTAGTTTATCCAGGCAGGGACACACTAGTGGGGAAACAGTGAGATGTAATGAAAGTATATAGACGCCGAAACCAAGAACAGTTTGTTCCATGAAAAACTAAAGTCATAGAGGACATGCCCTTTGCATGTTCGTGTTGTCAAAATGTATAATTCATGTGTTTTCCAGCCTCCTCGGGTTTCTAGTAGGCACCAGACACACAGCTCACCAACTGCCAGCACTCTGCCATCCAGCCCTTGGGCAAACCCAGCAGGCGCACCACTGAACTCACATCAGGTACCAGCCACACTTCTCCAGCTCATCTCTCAATTATGACAACAGCAAATGGCAAAGCAAAGGCCTGCTGAATGTACAGCTCGCCTATGCAAGGTGAATATAGATGATGGACTAAGAGGGCCAAACCTAATTTTTAGGCTGGCAGCAAGAGACGGTGGCTTCTACAGAATGTCCTGGAAGAAAGCCAGAGCTGTGGTTTCACCTGATGGAATGGGGAGCCAGGGATCCCAGCAACGTGCCAGGCGGCCTTCACCGACAGGAGGCTCCAGTGCTCAGCTGGATCCATGAGTCACATCAAATGGGAGTTCCATCCTGTCTCTCCAACAAGGGGGATTGTCTAGTTACGACAACTTCGGGTGCCGAATATTCATGCTGTGCCAAGAACTGTGCTGTGTGATTTCATTCAACCTTCATGAAAAACCCTCTAATGTAGGTACCATTATTAGCCCCATTTTACAGATGAGAAAACTGAGGCTTACAGGTCTTGAATAAATGGCCCAGTGTCATATAGCTAAGAAAGTGCGAGAGCCAGTACTAAAAGCCCAGACCTTTGTGCTCTTGTTAACCTCCTGTTCGCGATGCTGAGTTGTGCATTATCTCAAGTCAAGAGACCACGTATTCCTTGTGCAAAGCTGATAGGCATGGCATCTGTGCACAGGAGTAGCTGGTCAGGCTCTCTTAACAAGGCCTTGGTGAAGTTATTGTAAATCCACTTGAAATACAAAAGTAATTATTATAGTAAGGTGTATGTCCACAGACAATTCTTCTGTTTCATATGGAATGCTGCTAATTGGAATTATGACAAAGGGCCCACAAAAATCTCTCCTTTTCCTGTATGCATACTACTTTGCCTTGTTACCGGCAACTCTTCCTTCCCATCAAGGGGTGGAAGCTGTGGAGCGCCTGGGTGGCTCAGTCAGTTGAGCCTCCGACTCTTGGTTTCGGCTCAGGTCATGATCTCAGGGTCTTGAGATCCAGTCCCATGTCAGGGCTCCACGGTCAGCAGGGAGTCTGGTTGAGATTCTCTCTCTCTTCCTCCCCCTCTCTCATGCTTTCTTCCTTTCTCTCTCTCCCTCTCAAATAAATAAATAAATCTTTAAAAAAAAAAAAAAAGAAGTGGAGACTGTTCCTCCAACCCCTAAATTTTAACTTGGCCATGTGATTTGCTTTGGCCAAAAAGTTAGTAAACTTCAGGTAAATTAAGATTTGAAAGTCTCTACTCAAGAGCATGCCTTCTTTTGCTTGGCAACTCTGGGCCCACCTCTCCATGAACAAATCCAGGCTCATTTGTTGGATGAGGCACCACAGGCAGCCAAGTCATTCCCCACCCCCTGCTGCTCAACAGGTTACATGTAGTCAAGAAGAGAGCCTGTCTGCTTAGTTTTGTTTTGTATTCTTTGTGGCCTGCCTCATTCCACTGATAGCTCCTCATTCCACTGGTGGTCTGGTCATTCAACAGAATCACCTCAGATGCTTCTAAAACATCTTGATGCGTTAGACCCATCCTCAGAGATTCTGATTTCATCGGGCTGGGGTAAGACAGCAGTGTGGCATTGTATCCTCCAGAACCACACTATGAGGGTTTGAATTCCAGCTCTGCCACCAACTACTGGACATGCTATTTTTACCTCTAACTCGCTCAAACTTGGGCTATAAGAAACACCTTAAAAGCTCGTCCATTCATTAAAGAAAGTTAACCTGTTCACTAAGAAAAGTTCTCTTCAATGAAGACTCATTGTCCTTTCCGTAGCCCACTTTGATTGGTGGTATTGAGAGGCCCAGCAGCCCAAGGCTATCCATAGGCATGTGCTTAAGCTCACAGGGCAGGTGTGTGGCTACCTCTGCAGGAGATCACAGGCAAGTCATTTAGCCACACCTGAAGTCATTTTTCCCACATGGAAATAAGTGTTGAATAATGAGCCACTACGTCTCTGTCCAGCTCTGAAAGCATGATGGTAGTCACCAACATTCCATCTAAACAATCACTGCCTGGTCCTTCTTGGGAGGCTAGACCATCTCGCCTTCTGGAAAGTGTCACGCACACAGCCCTGAGAGCAGCAAGCACACGGATCGTGCTCGGTCACTGACTCGGTCAAGAAAGGCTGATGCCGACCGTATGCCTAGCATTGTGCCAGACACTGCACAACAGAGATTAGGCAAATGAGGGGGCTCTGGAGCTGCTCATGTTTACAGAGAAGCAGAGGAGATCAGGTAAATCTGCAGCGCCAAGGGACTGGTACTTGTGTGAACCCTAAAGGAAGGAGGAGGGCAGAAAGACTCTGGTGCAGGTGAAGAAAGAAGATGCTGTGGACTGAACGTGCCCCTAAAATACAGGTTGTGGGTGGGGCTTTGTGTTGGTGATCAGAGTTAGAGGAGGTCATGAGGGTGGAGCCCCCATGATGGGGTTAGGGCCCTTATAAGCGGAGGACAGATCAGAGCCCTCTCTCTAATGGGAAGAGGAAGCAGGTGCCTCGAAGCCAGGAGGAGGGTCCTCCCCAGACAGCAAATCTGCGGGCACCTTGATCTTACACTTTCCAGCCTCCAGAACTGAGAAAAATAACTGTCTATTGTCTGAGCCACTCAGACTATGGTACTCGGCTAGAGCAGTCCGAGCTGATGAATGCAGAAGGCTTTCCAGTATGGACAGGATGTCAGCTGAGGGGCCACGTGGGCAACAGCACAAGGAAGTTGGATGGACGGAAACAGGGGGAAAGAAAAAGGAGAAAGTCATTCTATGGATGGAAAGACTGGAAGAGAAAGAAAAAAGATCAGCAGGGCAAGTAAGGAGCAACTGGGGAATATAGAAGGAAAAACCATCCCGTTTTATCCTAAGCAAATTGCACTGGCACTTCCAATTCTTTCCAGCAGACCCCGACATTCAAAAGAGAAAGTCATCATCACCTAGCAGACCCAGGCAGCAGTCTGACAACGTGAGGGGTGAGGTCGTGCTCACCGCTCTGTTGTTTCCTTTTCTCTTTAAATCAATTAATTTTAAAACACGTCTCAAATTGAAGTGATGTCATTTACACAATCCCGAGACAGCATCAGGATGGAATCGGTAGTTCATAAATATTTATTATCACCTGCTGGCGGAGCAGAGGAAGGGAAAATGGAAGAAACATGTACGGGCCTCCCACACCACTGACGTGACAGGAGACACGCAAAAGTCACACCCGTGAAGGGGTCATCGAGATTCATAGACTCAACCTTGGAGGCAACAGTGGGCTTGTCACAAATAGAGGAATCGTGATGTGGTTACAAAAAGAAGCAGAAGAGGAGAGAGGCAGGAGAAGAGAGGGGTGTGCAGAAAGGGGAGTAGGGAGCTAAGGGAAAGGGGAGAGGAAACCAAATGCATCCTTTATTTGTGATCTGCTATTAAAAGAATACAGCAGCAGAAAGAATCAACAGACAAAACCAACAATGCAAGGGGGTGTGTCTTCACACCTCTTCCCCTTCTTTTAAGAGAGCAAACTTCACTTGAAACAGAATGGAAAGCGATCATTAGCCTCTTTGAGCAGCTTCTTTGAGCACTTCTGTATTTTCTCCTTATAATAAGCACAGCCAGCAAGATCAGAATTCGACAGCAGTCACTTGAGGTCAACTACCTAACCAATTGTTAAGCAGTTTAAGCTTTCCTACTTGAATTAAAATGTATTTCGTGGGGGAAAGGCATCAGAAGGCCTATCATTATACATATTAGATGCTCATGAAGTATGGAATGATGAATGAATTCATGAGCAAATGAGTGCCTGCAGGAATGGGGTGGGTCCATGGTTCACCAAGGGGTAGCTTTGTTAATTACACACATAAATGCCCCAAAGAATGAACCTATCTCTCCCCCCCAGGGGAGAAGACTTTCTAAATCTGTCTTCTTTCACCCATTTATTTCAATCATTTATTCTCAAATGCTAGTTGAGAATTCAGTCGGCCAGACAGCAATAATAAATACATCATGATCAAATTATTTCATTTCATGGCATTTGGTAAGTATCCAGGCCACACACTTCCCAGGAGGCTATATGCACTCCCCTAGGGAAAACAGTCTGAGGGAACTTTCCAAGTAGCGAGCAGCCAACAGGTCAAACACCTGAGCTTTGACCCAGAGCCTGAACTTCTCAGGTGATGAACTATACAGTAAATACTTGTTGAATGGAAAGTGTACATAAATATGTGATCTGCAACTTTGAAACACCCTGATGAGAGCAATATACAATAATGCATTTCTTTATGAATCATTACTTGAAAACAGTAAAAACAGTCCCCAAATCATTAGGAATAAATCTGATTTAGCTCTAAATGTTCTGTTACAGAAACCATGGTAAGTCTAAAGAAAATAAAAATCTCTCATCATCTCAGCAACCAGCAAAAAACACTATTAGCATCTAGTGTATGTCCTTTTTATTCCCACTGCAATCACTTGTTTATTTTTTATATTACTGAAATCATATTTTCCTTAAAAATACATCTTGAGGGTTTTATCACCTTGCCACACAGTTTTCAAGCATCTATGGTTTAATCACTCCATAGTATTTTATCACCGAACAGACTGGTGTGCTCATTCTCATGTTGATAACGGTTACCTCCAATTCTTTACAATAATAAATAATGTTTTCAGAACATGCTTCTCAACAGGTTTCGTGTAGTTTCTCTACTTCATCCCTAGATGTAATTGAGATAAAATATCTCCCCAAATGTCAGCCAAACATAACATCAGGGATGTCACTAGGGTTTAGATGTTGTCTAGTTCCAAAGGGTTGGTCTAAGCTCCTGCCATCTCCATCACCTGGGGCTTCAGGTGGGGGTGAAGAGACAAAACCCTGACATACATCACAGGGAGTTCAGGAACTCTATGGACTGGGGCTCACTTCTCCAGAGTAATGGAGGCAGCGCAGGCCTACGAACATTCTGGAGCTGCAGAACAAAGTCTTCGAGTGTCCGAGGGGTGGCCATGTGGCCTTGATAAGAGGGCTGTGGTCTAGAACAGAGCCCAGGAGGGGCAAGAAGAACAAGGGCCTCGGGACTAGAGGGCTGATGCCTAAAGATGATGAGGGACAAACTCTATGTCGATGCCATGACCAAGAACCAAGGATGGCACAAAACCATCCTTGGACTAGCATGAGAGAATCCCTCAGATCCTCAGTTCACTAGAAAAAGTAAGATTCATCCCAGGGAAGGTAAGATTTTTTTTCACAGTATGGCAATTATAGATGAGACTTGCGTTTAGTATGGTAGGGCTTCTTTACCACCATAAACCTCCAAACAGCCATCTTTAATTCAATAAAGACAATATAATCAAGTATTGGAAAGGAGACATGTTATCATTTCTCCTAGATGGCAGTTCAGGTCCAGCCTCTATTAGATAATCAGAGTGAAACGTTATGAGTCAATTTTACCTCAACAACAACAACAGCAAAGAGGTAAAGCTTCTTCACTATGACCAAAAAAAGAAAAACTAATGGTGTGGGGAAACACACCTTGAGATGAAAACATCTCATCCTCATGTTGTCAGGCTATGGAGGAGCCCAAACTCTCTTGAAGCTCCTTAGCTTTAAAGATACACAAAGGACAGAGTTATTATGATAAAGCATTGCTACCTGTAAATCCTTCAGATCATATTCTGTGAGAACTTCTGCCCGTGCAGAATCATGCTGTCAACAACTGGGTTTTACCAACTCAGCCTTCCATGCAGGAAAACTTTACATATTGGCTGCTTTGCCCTGCTCAGAAAGATCTTAAGTTAAAAATATTTAGAATAGTTTGTAAACCAGGAAATGGAGTTTCCATGTCGCCCAAAACCCACCAGAAGAAGGAGGAGGAAGAGGAAGAAGAAATGGGAATATTATGAGTCACCTTTTCAATCTGTGCTGAAAATATTTATACACAATTTTTGTACCATTTCAGGAACCATTTCGGGAACAATCAATAATTAAACCTGCATTTTATTTTTTTATTTTTTTTAAAGATTTTATTTATTTATTTGAGAGAGAGAGAGAGAATGAGAGATAGAAAGCACGAGAGGGAAGAGGGTCAGAGGGAGAAGCAGACTCCCTGCTGAGCAGGAAGCCCGATGTGGGACTTGATCCCAGGACTCCAGGATCATGACCTGAGCCGAGGGCAGTCACTTAACCAACTGAGCCACCCAGGCGCCCTAAACCTGCATTTTAATTTTGATCTAAAATGTATGGGGATACTATAAAAGGTATAAATGGGAATCCCCATATATTCTATTATTTATGTTATATTTTTTTCTACTATCCATTATTTTGATCTACGTTTCATTGAAATTGCCTCTAAAATTTTATAGATACATTAAACATGGTTCCAAATTAACTTTCCCCAGTATCTTTGCACTTCCTGAGATTTTAAGAGATACTAACTTTAGGGGGGCCTGGGTGGCTCAGTTGGCTAAACCACTAATTCTTGGTTTTTGACTCATGTCATGAGATCAAACCCTGCATAGTGTCAGGCCCCCTGATCAGCAAATTAAAACAATTTAGGTAGCCCATTTATATAATGTGTAATTGCTAATATAGAAATAATCCTTCCTTCGAAAGTCCTGGCTACTCCATAATGGATTTGAACTAAGTCAAGTGCAGATTTTACACTTACAGTACATTTCAATTCTACTGACTGAATTTTAAATACTTAATAGGCACATGTGGCTAGTGGCTACCATACTGGGCAGCACAGATCTAAACAGCGAGTGATATAAATGCCCCTACTATTGAGTATACAGAAACCAATGCTTAGAAAGGCCCAAGGTCACACACCAGGGTGGGGAATGATACTCAAATCCAGGTCTGTCCAAACACAAAGCCCATGTTCTTAACTGGTAACTATATTGCCACTAGAAGATACGTGTTTTAAATTATACTACAAAATGGGGGCACCTGGCTGGCTCAGTTGTTAAGAGTCGACCTTCCTGGGATAGAGCCCTGCACTGGGCTCCCTGCTCAGCAGGAAGCCTGCTTCTCCCTCTCCCACTCCCCCTGCTTGTGTTCCCTCTCAGCTGCCTCTCTCTCTGTCAAATAAATACAATCTTAAAAAAAAAATTATACTACAAAATGGTAACATGATTTAATAATCCAATCCTCATCTATTTTGGTTGATAAATAAAATCTGCGTAATATGATCATTGAGAAATATTCTATGCTACCTAAAACAACAATCTAAAACCCAACAATCATTTTATGCATAAATACTCTCATCATAACATTATTGGTAAAGAGAAAAAGAAATGCCCCCAGATTGGTGAACCACCAAATAAGTACTACACAACATTATGTATTTTATAATCATAAAAAGTATTTTTTAAATTACCATACAGTAAAAAACTTCTAATGCTAACATTTTGTTTTTTAAAGGTTTTTATTTATTTATTTAAGAGAGAGAAAACATGAGTGGGGGAGGAGCAGAGGGAGAAGCAGACTCCCCGCTGAGCAGGGAGCCCTATGCAGGAGAGGCTCCATCCTGGGACCCTGAGATCATGACCTCAACTGAAAACAGACGCTTTAACCAATTGAGCCACCCAGGTGCCCCACTAGCTAACATTTGAATATAAGTGGCTTAAGTTTATGTACATGGTTTTTGTATCTATTTATAATGCAAACACCATATTTCTGTGCTAGTAATAAATACCAACTCACATTATATGAAAAACAGAACCACTTGAGAGAAGTACCTGCCATTAGCACAAAGTCTAGTCAAACTGAGAGGGGGTGGGGGGCAGGCCAAGTAACATAATAATAATGGTGGGGAGAGGGCCGCTTCCATTTTCTATTGATCAGCTTATATACAAGAATACGGAATGGCTTTTTTTTTTTTTAAAGAAATTTGCAGGGCGGTCAGAATTCAGAAAGGCTTTGAACAAAACACAAATCTGGGCTCAGAGGTCTGCAGGAGGAGAGGTAGGACCAGAGGAATCCCTGGGAGAGGCTGGTTATTGGTGCCTCTCTGCGTGGACGAGATGATAGAAAAGTTGCACATATGTGTCTTCTGAGACATTCTTTATTTGTTCTTTTTTTACTAATATAGAAAGGGAAGCAATCTTCATAAAACAGAAAAACAAAATGTCCCAATTATGCTACATTTGTAAGGCCGTTAAGTTTCTTGGGAATAGATGACTGAAACAAATGAGTTACATTTCTCCAATCTAAATGGTAATTCTCCAGGACAGAACAAATTTTACATAATGCTGTCCAAAGTGCAAATGGATGTTCAAGTAGACTCTAACACGCCGCCTGCCTGGAAACTGCCCTAATGAATCCTGGAAATCAGAGGTCTTGGACTCCCAGCCGGTTGGCAAGGCTTAATCTCAACCCAAAGCAGCCCTATGGTGAAGAAAGCCTACTCAAGGAAGGAACATAAAGACGACTTTTATAATAAGTAATGCATTCCACATTAGACTAGCTGGTGAGGCTGGTTTTATTATACTGATTAGTGAAAAGATATAGATCATCATCCAGAATCCAGCCAGATCAATTGAGAGCTGATGTCTCCATGAGTCAGAAAAACAGAAACGGTTTCGCCTATTTACTAGATAGGAAGAGGAGCTGAGAAGTCAAAGGGGCACAGTGAGGTATTGCAAAGACTAGCAACCGTGGGAAGCGGCTCTCCACCTGGGTGGGAGAGACACAGGGAGGAGGTGATGTCATGACCAGGGGCTAAGGTCACCAGACAGAAGCTGCACCATTGAAGCCACTCCAGGCGGAGTGGGAGGGAAATACCCAGGTAGCTCCCTTCCACCCACTCCAACTTCCTAACTGTGCCTTCCATTGGCCAATCCCAGCAGGAAGCCAACTGAGGGATCCTGGGAAATGCAGCCTGCAGCATCTGGCCTCTCCAACACAGACAGCAGAGGAAGGGGAGCATCTGCCCCAAAGGAAGGCACCTGAGGGCAAGCCGGCCCAGGACCCATGTGGTACCTGAACTGCATCACAGTATCACCGTCCTCAACTCCGAGAAATCACTTCCCTGTGATCTGTTTTGCTATGGTGCCAGTGGCCCATAAAGAAAGAATGAAATGCATCATCACCATCAGCACTAGTAACAGTAACAAAATGCTCTCAAGATGGCTGTTCATTCTATTACCATTTGATGACTGTGAGGAAAAATTTTTCTGCTGTTCTCAGCATCAAAACTCTTTGCACATCCCTTAAGTAATCAGGTATTTTGGACTTAGAGACGCTGGATGAGGAAACTGCCCTGGCTTCTTACTTATCAATCACAGTTGCACTGTGGCTGGACCTCAACCTCCCGACTCTATCTTCTTTCCTCCTATTTTTAAAATGTGCTATTTGGCACTTTTTACATTATTGTAAGCTGACTTAAATCATTTATAAAACAAGCAGGAAGGAAATATGTACATGTATCACTCATATAAGTGTATGTGCATAATTCTGAACACGAGCTAATGGCAATGATAATATAATAAAACATAAATCCAAGGACTGAGCTTTGGTATCGTTCCAAATCAGATTTGAAGCCTAACTATTATTTGTCAAATATATTTCAACTATTTATTCTGTTTTTTATTTACTTTTTAAAATTGTAAATATACTTTCCTTTGTTGACTTATCCAATACAGACATTAATGTTTATGTAAATTTATCAGTCTTTTGTAGTTTCTTGCACTGACTGCATGCTTAAGGGAGGCTTTTCCAAATTTAAGATCAGATAAATATTAATTTCTCTTTCCTCCTGGTTATCTTGTGATTTCTTTAAATACAAATATATATAAACCATTAGGAAGGGAAAAATGAAGGGGGGGAAATTGGAGGGGGAGACAAACCATGAGAGACTACGGACTCTGAGAAACAAACTGAGGGTTTTAGAGGGGAGGGGGGTGGGGGTATGGGTTAGCCCAGTGATGGGTATTAAGGAGGGCACGTTCTGCATGGAGCACTGGGTATTATACGCAAACAATGAATCATAGAACACTACATCAAAAACTAATGATGTAATGAATGGTGACTAACATAACAGAATAAAATAAATTTTTTTTAAAAAACCATAATAATAGTAGCATAGTGAACAATTACCCTAAAAGTCACAAACACAATAGCAAACATAATGATAATAGGAAACAACTGTATGGAACCTGCTTTGTGCCAGATACTGTTCTAATTTATAAATAGTAACTAATAAACTAACGCATTTAATTCGCACAAATAACTCCAAGGTAGCTACTATTATCAACCCCATTTTACAGATGAGAAAAAATGGATGCATACAGAAGTGAAGTAACTTGACCTAAGTCGTACAGCCAGTAAGTGGCAGCGCCGGGATTTGAACCCAAGGAGTTGGGCACTAGACTTACAGTGCTGGAACACAGCCACACGGGGTCTCTGGGATGGATCTGGATGGACAGTGGGCCACAAGGATCTAAAGTTCTTTTTTTCCTTCCTGAGTAGTCAGCTAACAATCCCAGCAACATTAGTGAATCATCCTTCTTTCCCACAATTAGTCATGTCAACTTCATCACATATATTCTTATTTTCCTTGACATCACAAATGTGTGAGACAATGGGGAAGAAGCCGGGCTGTGCTCTCTCATCACACACTCACAGATTTGGTGAGGAAGACATCTGAGAAGGGGATTTACAAAATCCCATAGCTGGAGACTTCTGCCCCACGGTATCTGGCTGGCAGACGAATAGATCCCTCTCAAATGGTAAGATCTCAGGACACAAGTGAACACTCGTAACATCACCAAGATCAGAATTGTGGCCAACTATTGCTCTCCTTAGGATTTCCACAAATTACAAGATTTAGGAAATGGAACGGAGACGGACAGTCAGCAGCTGATGTTTACACAGCTTCTGTCCCTTGTAAAGGGGAATCGCTGGCCTGAAAATTGTGATAACAAACCAAAAACCCTACTTGTTACAAAAATAAGTGTTTAGAGGACAAAAGAATGGCAAGTGGTTACCAACTTTATCTTTAGGAGACAGGGCTATGGGTGAGGTTTCTGTTCTATTTTTTTTCCTAGGCTTTCCAACTTTCTGTAATTAACATTCACTTACCTAAACAAAAAATCACAACACTTGACACTGAATGGTGTCAATAAACTCAGATCCCAGGTTTCCTGCCGCATCCTTCATCTGTGAAAAATGTGCTTTGGCCCTATTCTGTGTAGGCCCTCCAAAGGGCACTGGGAATAGAGGACAAAAAGTGTTTAGTCTTCTCTGTAATAATTTGATTTTTTTAACCTGGGAAATATAATCATGAGCATGTCTCTTTGGAAAAGTCTAATGGAAGCTAGGAAAGAAGGAAGGGAGGGAGGGAGGGAGAAAACAAAATAAAAACTCCCTAATTCCACAATTCATGCTCGTAATTTCTCTTTATTAGTTCCCCTAGTTGATCATTTCAGGGCAGAACTAACCCCTTCTCCACATGATAGCCCTTCAAATGTTTGATTTAATATCCTCAGATATTAAATTGTGGCAATTTTCCTTATAATGTGTTACTGTTCTGTCTTCATTATTCATTCTGTTTTCATACTTACTCACCTGCGAATACCTGGAATGAACCATCCAGGGTTTTCCAGGAAATCATCCAGAGTGAGAATTAATGGCCAGACAATGATCATCTTACTTATCAACTCAGAATATATAAGACAAAAGGCAAAAGGATGGGGGGGGCATAGAGAGTCGTTCATCATTCTTCCCCATTTGTTTTTCTGAGAAAATGTTAAAGTGTGGGACAGAAGCTCCAACCTCATGCCTGAGAGATCTGCACTTAAATCTCTCCTGTGTCCAGTATAAGGAAAATGTGGGGCACAGCACAGCACGCAGTTACGAACAGGGACTCAGAGATGGATTTTGGACTCTGTCGTGTAATAGTGGTGTGATCTGGGGCAAATCACCTAACCTTTCTGGAACTACTTTCCTCACCTATAAAATGGAAATGAGGGGCAGCACCGGGGTGGTTCAGTCTGGTAAGCATTCAACTCCTGATCTCAGCTCAGGTCATGATCTCAGGGTTATGAGATCGAGCCCTGCATCGGGCTCCACACTGGGTGTGCAGCCTGCTTAAGATTCTCTCTCTCCCCCTCTGTTCGCACTCTCTCTCTCAAGGAAAAAAAAACAAAAAGGAAATGATAAAATCTACCTGAGAAGGTTGCTTTGAGAAGCCGAACGAAACAGTATGTATAAGGCTTACAATATGCTCTCAATATCAAATAGCTATTATTATTATTTCCTAAGGAACATATGATGGGGTTCTGGCCTTCCATTTTAGTCTCTTCTAGATTACACACAGATCATCTTTACCAGAGTGTGAGGAATTTGGAAATACATTTTTTTATGTGCAGGAAGAGCCAAAAGATATGCTACTTCCAGCACAAAACTTCATTATAGCTAAAAAAAAAAAAAAAAAAATGCCACTAAACAAATGATATCCAAAAACTCATTTTTGAAAACCTAAAGGAGCAAACAGAACAGGCCATATTGTGGATGGATGCACTCTCATGGCACACCGTGTGTCCAAGGTCGCAAGCAACAGACACAAATCACCTCACTCCCAGGGCTTCCCTCCTCATCCCCGGACCTGTCAGCTACAGGTTTGCATAGCAGCCCTCCTTTCTCTGTAGGCAGATGCTAAGAAATAGAATCTACTGGAAAGGACAGTCCTCCACGGCAAATTAATGCATTTCCATTCTCATTTATGTTTCATTCTCTTGTGAGCTTGATTAGCACAAGTCGACTACAAAGAATTCTGGGATACAGATCAAGTTCCCTGAAGGCAGAAACATCACTTTTGTGTTGTTTTTTCCTGAAAACTAACAATTACCCCAGTGCCTCATATATTGCAGAATGCAGTGAACAGTTGCTGAACAAATGAGAGAGAGACAGGGAAACAGAGACAAAGAGGTCGAGGAGAAAGGAAAGGATGAAGGGAAGGAAGAAGGGAGAAAGGAGAAAATGAATGAATGAATCAATCGATCGATCGATCAATACCAGTGAGGCCTCTTAGAAGCTAGCCCTATAGCCCTCTCCTAGCAAATTCCAAGGGCTTAACATTGGAAACAGGCACAATCACTGAGCCAGCTGTGCAGATCTGCTAGGAGTGACAAGAGACACAATACTCTATGTCTAGTAATAGATGACAGAGATTGGGCTGAGATCACTTGCTGACTCTGTCCCATGCAACCAGGGAGGCCCTGCCTTCTTATAGGTGGTGCCCTTTAAGTAACCTTCAACTCTTTCCAGAAGAAAATCACACCCACTACTGCAAAGTCATAAAGACATCAGGAATAACCTAGGGTGTCCTTACTCCTTCGAGCTTGTTCCATTGCCCGCTGAGCTGGCAGTCGATAAGTAAGCAAGAAGAGCCTGTGGTTTCTCTACCCTCCCCCCGGACAAAGAATAGGTGCTAATATAAGCCCTCCCCACAGGACAAGAGAGGAGCAGGTAGGATTGCCAGATTTAGCAAACAAAAATACGTGCAGTGTTTGAAACATACTTACACTAAAAATATTTGTAAAGATCTTTAGTTTATGGAAGTTACATCTACTGATATTTATATTAGGATTTTAACAAAAATATTTTGAATCCATTTAAATAACAATAAACCCATCACATATCAATATAAATAACATATGATGTTTCATGGCTTTTTTTTTTCACAGTTTTGCAAATCCCTTTACTGTCTGGCTTAAAAGAAGACAGTTGTATTCTCACATCTACTTCTGCATTCACTCTGTTGAGATACCAGATGGAAAACTCCACTGCACATATGTAAAAGAATGAGAGTAATAAAAGCAGATCGCATCTTGGTGTAGTTATGAAAATAATGTTGGCCTCACAAAGCCCCCCAAAGGGTCTTGGGCTCTGCTGGAGTCCCTGGACCACAATTTGAGAACCACAACTGTGAGCCAACCAGAGACAGATGCGAAGACTATGAGGTTGTGTGATGTCTACTATTGGTTTCTAGCTGATCTACAGTGTGCACTGACTCATGAGTCACTGTGTATGACAGTGGAAGAGACGGAAATTTCCATTCGTGGCCCCTCTCCAGGACTGTTTCCCCTGGAACACCAGTTCCAACAGAAACATGGTCAGTCCCTCTTCACTACCTGTTGGTCCTGCTTGCCCCTCTAGCACCATTCTTCAGAGAACAGTCTTTCAAGCCTCAAAGTGGGGACAGTGACAACTTCACTTCCAAACCCACAGTTCCATAACTGTTTCTTCATATAATAGACATCAAGCGTAGGCTGTCTTCTCCTGGGTGGTGGCTACAACTGTTGGGGCATACTACTGTCTTGACTGATGTTCAGTGATCAGATACTATGTGCTGAGATCTTAAGAGATGATGTGATAGCCTGAGATTTACCAAATACCAGAATGCTCCTTGCGAAAGAAGCAATAACTGTACCATGCACACAGTAACATTGATGTCAGCGGTTGTTCTCCCAGACTAATTCTTGAAAGGATAAAGAAATAAACAAAATCAATAAATCAAAATCAAGGATAATTTAGAAAGAGATACTAGCTAGACATTTTTAATATTTATAGCTAAATCTGAAGTAATGATTTTATCCCTACACTTAAATTTAACATTGAGCTTTTCTCTCACCAAACCTTTTAAGTAAATTATGCACAAGGAAAGAGAAGCTCAAAGGACCAAGATCAGCCCCTGAACGTTGCAGGGAACATTTATGTAATGGAGAATCCCCAAAATGCCAGTCAACCCTTGATGCTCATACACATTTATAGATTCTCATGAAAATACCACTTCAATTAGGTAGGTAAAATATTCTCCTAGACGTTGTTCCCATTTTGGAAAAAACATTTAATTACAAGACCTTTCTACTTAATTAGTATGTCTTTCTCTTCCTAGTTGGCAGCCAGAGGAAAGATGAAAAAAAAAATGTAACGTATATAAACAGTAAAGGCTCATTACTATACTCATGAGTTCCCCCGATGAACTGCTGCAAGAGCAAAAGGCTCTGTGTCCCAATAAGTATACACTACAGGAAGAAACACAACAACCTACATTTCCTTCTTAGAGGTTTACAATGCACAAGAGCAAAAGGAAGGCACCAGGAAAAGCAGAAACTATAACTGATTACTTCCCAAATTATCTTGAACCTCTCCCATTTTTGCATAATATCAACTGACACTGCCAAACCCTCAGAGCTGTCTGGATGGTAGCCTCTGAAATATCAAACCTGGGGTGTAAAATCCCAGGGGTGTTAGACATTATGCCCTGGACGGATGGACTGAACCTCTGGCTAGGTTTTTTTCCCTCCCTCAACGAGTACTCTAAGGAGCCTGGAATAGTCACCCTCCGCATCAGTGCTTTTATCTGAGTATGAGAAGGTGTAAGATAAATGGGATGATGATGATGATGATGGTGATGATGATAAGGATAGCTGCACTCATTCTCAAAGCAGAGTCCCAGCACTGAAGTTCCTCCACCACAAAATCAGTTTGTGCCTAAGCATCTAATCATGTACTTATGAGATTATACTTTAACCTCAATGTGTAATTTGGGTCTTCCTAAAATCAAAGTCACATCCCATTCTAAAATATTACACATGATTTTGAATATTCTGTGAAATTTTAGAGTTTAGAATTAACTAATTCTACTGACCTTTGATATTTTCAATCCTTTCTCAATCTGAGGAGATGAAACCCAGTTTACTTCCCACTCATTCATTCATTTAACAAATATTTACTCAGAGTCTAGAATATGGTAGGCACAGGCTAGGTGCTGAATAGCCGTAGAAGAAACAGATAAAATGAACTGCTGCCTTAATAGATTTTTCAGCTGTGGCTGGAGAGAAGACGAACCTTTTCTTTCTTTTTTTTTAATTCCAGTGTAGTTAACATAGGGTGTTATGTTAGTTTCAAATGCACAATAGAGTGATTCAACACTTCCACATATTACTCAGTGCTTATCATGATAAGTGTAGTCTTAGTCCCCTTCACCTCTTTTCCCCGTGCCCCCACCCACCTCCCCTCTGGCGACCATCAGTTTGTTCTCTATAGTTAAGAGTCTGTTCCTTGGTTTCTCTTTTTCCTTTGCTCGTTTATTTCTTAAATTCCACATATGAGTCAAATCATATGGTATTTGTCCTTCTCTAACTGGCTTATTTCACTTAGCATTATTCTCTACAGATCCATCCTTGTTGTTGCAAATGGTAAGATTTCATTCTTCTTTAGATTTTGTTATAGATAGATAGATGTGTGTGTATACATCTTCATCTATTGATGGACATTTGGCATTTGGGCTGCTTCCATAATTTGGCTATTGTAAATAATGCTGCAATAAACATAGGGGTGCATAATATCATTCTAAATTAGTGTTTTCATATTCCTTAGGTTAATAGCCAGTAGTGGAATTACTGGACCTTCTAGTAATTCTATTACTCATTTTTTGAGGAATCTCCATACTGTTTTCTACAGTGGATTCACCAGTTTGCATTCCCACCAACAGTGCAAGAGGGTTTCTTTTTTCCACATCCTCATCAACACTTATTATTTCTTGTGTTTTTATTTTACCCATTCTGACAGGTGTGAGAGGATATCTCATTGTGATTTTGATTTACATTGCCCTGCTGTAGTGATGTTGAGCATCTTTTCATATGTCTGTTGACCATCTGTGTGTCTTCTTTGGAGAAATGTCTATTCATGTCTTCTGCCCATTTTTAATTGATTATTTGGCGTTTTGGTGTTGAGCTGTAGAAGTTCTTTATGTATTTTGGTACTAACCCTATATCAGATATGTCATTTGCAAATATCTTCTCTCATTCAGTAGGCTTTTAGTTTTACTGATTGTTTCCTTTGCCATGCAGAAGCTTTTTATTTTGATGCAATCCCAATAATTTATTTTTGCTTTTGTTTCCCTTGCCTCAGGAGAAATATTTACAAAATATTGCTATGCCCAATGTCAGAGAGATTACTGCCTGTGCTCTCTTCCAGGATTTTTATGGTTTCATGTCTCACATATAGGTCCTTAATCTGTTCTGAGTTTATCTTTGTATATGGTGTCAGAAAGTGGTCCAGTTTCATCCTTTTGCACATAGCTGTCCAGTTTTCACAACACCATTTGTTGAAGAGACTCTTTTTCCCACTGCCTATTCTTGTCTACTTTGTTGAAGATTAATTGACCATATAACCATGGGTTAATTTCTGGGCTATCTATTCTGTTCCATTGATCTGTGTCTGTTTTTGCGCCAGTACCATACTATTTTGATTACTACAGCTTAGTAGTATATCTTGAAATCTGGGATTGTGATATCACCAGTTTTGGTCTTCTTTTTCAAGACTGTTTTGGCCGCTTGGGGATTTTTGTGGTTCCATTCAAATTTTAGGATGGTCTGTTCTAGTTCTGTGAAAAATCCTATTGGTATTTTGATAGGTATTGTATGAAGCCTGTAGTTTGCTTTTGGTAGTATGGATATTTTAAAAATATCTGTTCTTCCAATCCATCAGCATAGAATAGAATATCTTTACATTTGTTTCTGTCATCTTCAATTCCTTTCATCAATGTTTTATAGTTTTCAGAGTTTACAGGTGTTTCACTTCCTTGGTTAAATCTATTCCCAGGAGTTTTATTATTTGAGGGGTAATTCTAAATGGGATTATTTTCTTAATTTCTCCTTCTGTTGCTTCATTGTTAGTGTACAGAAATGCAATGGATTTCTGTGTATTGATTTTGTATCCTGAGACCTTACTGAAGTCCAATTTTCAGTTCTAGTATTTTTCTGGTGGAGTCTTTAGGGTTTTCTATATATAGTATCATGTCATCTGCAAATAGTGACAGTTTTACTTCTTCCTTACCAATTTAGATGCCTTTTATTTCTTTTTGTGGTCTGATTACTGTGGCTAGGACTTCCAGTGCTATGTTAAATAAAAGTGGTGAGCGTGGGCATCCTTGTCTTGTCCCTCCCTGACCTTAGGGGCAAAGCTCTCGGTTTTCCCCATTTAATACGATATTAATTCTAAGTTTTCCATATATGGCCTTTATTATGTTGAAGTATGTTCTCTCAAAACCTACTTTGTTGAGGATTTTTATCACGAATGGAAGTTACACTTTGTCAAATGCTTTTACTAAATCTATTGAAATGATCATATGGATTTTACCCTTTCTCTTATTGATGTGATGTATCATACTGACTCATTTACATATATTGAGCCACCCTTGCATCCATCCCAGGAATAAATCTCACTTGATCACGGTGAATGATCTTTTTAATGTGTTGTTGAATGTGGTTTGCTAATATTTTGTTGAGGATTTTGCAACATGTTCATCATAAATACTGGTTTATAGTTCTTTTTGTGACGTTTTTATCTGGTTTTGGTTTCGGAGTAATGCAAGCCTCATAGAATTAATTTGAGAGTTTTCCTTCCTCTTCTAATTTTTGGAATATTTTGAGGAGAGTAGATACAACTCATCTTTAAATATTTGGTAGAATTCACCTATGAAGCCACCTGGTCCTGGACTTTTGTTCGTTGGGAGTTTTTTGATTACTAATTCAATTTCATTGCTGGTAATTGGTCTGTTCAAACTTTCTATTTCTTCCTGATTCAGTTGTGGAATGTTATATGTTTCTAGGAATTTAGCCATTTCTTCTAGGTTGTTCAATTTGTTGGCATCTAATTTTTCATAATATTCTCTTATAATCCTTTGTATTTCTGTGGTGTAGGTTATTATTTCTCCTCTTTCATTTCTGATTTTATTTGACTCCTCTCCTTCTCTCCATCTCCCTCCTGCCCTCTAAGTCTTGCTAGAGTTTTTCAATTTTGTTGATCTTTTCAAAGAACCAGCTCCTGGTTTCATTGATCTGATCTACTGATTTTTTGTTTTGCTTTTAGTTTCTGTTTTGTTTATTTCTGCTCTCATCTTTAATATTTCCTTCCTCCTACTGGTTTAGGGTTTTGTTTGTTCTTTTTTTCTAGCTCCTTTAGGTGTAAAGTTAGGTTGTTTCTTTGAAATTTTTCTTACTTCTTGAGGTAAGCTTGTATTGCTATAAACTTTCCTGTTAGAACAGCTTTTGCCAAACCCCAAAGATTTTTTGGACCATTGTGTTTTCATTTTCATTTGTTCCCATGTATTTTTTATTTCCTCTTTCATTTCTTGGTTGACCCATTCATTGTTTAGTAGCATGTTACTTAACCTCCATGTATTTGTGCTCTTTCCAGATTTTTTTCTGGTGGTTGATTACCAGTCCATAGTATTGTGGTCAGAAAAGATGAATGGTCTGACTATGATCTTTTTCATTTTGTTGAGACTTGTTTTGTAGTTTAGTATGTAATCTATTCTGAAAAATGTTCTGTGTGCACTTGAAAAGAATGTATACTCTGCTATTTGGGGATGAAATGTTCTGAATATATGTTAGATCCATCTGATACAATGTGTCATTCAAAGTCACTGCTTCTTTGGTGATTTTCTGTTGGATGACTTATCCATTAACATCAGTGGGTATTAAAGTTCCCTACTATTATTGTATTACTATTGATTATGTTTGTCATTACCTACTTTATGTATTTAGTGCTCCCATGTTGGGTGCATAAATATTTGCAATTGTTCTATCTTCTTGTTGGATTGTTCCCTTTATGGTTATATAGTGTCTTTCTTTGTCTCTTGTTACAGGGTCTGCTTTTGTTTTTTGTTTTGTTTTTTTTTACAGTCTCTGTTTTAAAGTCTATTTTATCTGATGTTGGTATTGCTACTCTGGCTTTCTTTCCACTTGAATTTGCATAATAAATGTTTCCCTTCACTTTCAATTTGCATGTGTCTTTAGGTCTATAGGTCATTCTTTACTCCTCTTCTCCCCCCATTTTAGATATATGGTGTCATATTTTACATCCTTTCACTTTGTGAATCCTTTGACTGATTTTTATACATATACTTAATTTTACTGCTTTTGAGTCTCCTACTTTTCTTACTCCTACTTATGGTCTTTTCTTTCCATTCAAAGAGTTCTCTTTAATATTCCTGTAGGGCTGGTTTAGTAGTCATGAATTCCTTTAACTTTTGTTTGGGAAATTCTCGATCTCTTCTTCTATTCTGAATGATAGCCCTGGTGGATAGAGTATTCTTAGCTGCAGGGTTTTAGGTTTTGTTTTGTTTTTACCTTTCAGCATTTTGAGTACATCATGCCACTCCCTTCTGGCCTAAAAAAGTTTCTGCTGAACATTCAGCTGATAGCCTTATGGGATTTCCAATGTATGTAACTGTTTTTCTTTTCTGTTGCTGCTTTTAAAATTCTCTAGCACTACCTTTTGTAATTTAAATGACTGTGTGTCTTGGTGTGGACCTCCTTGGGTTGATTTTATTAAGGGCTCTCTGTGCCTCCTGGATCCAAATTTCTGTTTCCTTCCCCAGATTTGGAAAGTCTTCAGCTATTCAGATAAATCCAGATAAATTATCGGCCCCCTTTTCTCTGTCTTCTTCTTCTGGAACCGCTGTAATGCAAATGTTTTTATATTTAATAATGTCACTGAGTTCTGTTAATCTATTTTCATTTTCTGTTATATTTTTTTTCTGTCTCCTGTTCAGCTTGATTGCTTTCTATTACTCTGTCCTCCAGGCTGCTGATCCATTCTTCTGCTTCCTATAACTACTATTTATTCCATCTAGTGTATTTTTAATTTCAGTTATTGAGTTCTTCATTTCTGGTTGGTTCTTTTTTATGTTTTATATCTCTTTGTTGAGGGTCTCATTGAGGTCCTCCACTTTTTTCTCACATCCAGTGAGTATCTTTATGACCATACTCTAACTTTTCCATCAGACATATTACTTATTTCTGTATCATTTAGCTCTCTTGTTGGGATTCTGTCCTGTTCTTTCATGTGGGACATATTCCTCTATCTCCTCATTTTGTCTCACTTTTCTTTTTTTAATTTTATTTTATTATGTTATGTTAGTCACCATACAAGACATCATTAGTTTTTGATGTGGTGTGATCCACGATCCATTGTTTTTGTGTAACACCCAGTGCTCCATGCAGTGCATGCCCTCCTTAATACCCATCACCGGGCTAATCCATTCCCCCACCCCCCTCCCCTCTAGAACCCTCAGTTTGTTTCTCAGAGTCCATCGTCTCTCATGGTTCGTCTCCCTCTCCGATTTCCCCCCCATCATTTTTCCCTTCCTTCTCCTAATGTCCTCCACGCTATTCCTTATGTTCCACAAATAAGTGAAACCATATGATAATTGACTTTCTCTGCTTATTTCACTTAGGATCATCTCCTCCAGCCCCATCTGTGTTGATGTAAAAGTTGGGTATTCATCCTTTCCGATGGCTGAGTAATATTCCATTATATATATGGACCACATCTTCTTTATCCATTCATCTGTTGAAGGGAATCTCAGCTCTTTCCACAGTTTGGCTATTGCGGACATTGCTGCTATGAACATTGGGGTGCATGTGGCCCTTCTTTTCACTACATCTGTGTCTTTGGGGTAAATACCCAGGAGTGCAATTGTTGGGTCATAGGGTACTCTATTTTTAATTTTTTGAGGAACCTTTCTGTGTTTGTTTCTATGTATAAAGTTAGTACATGTCCTGCTCTTAAAAGTAGTGGCCTTATGAAGAAGAGATCCTGTAGTGCCCAGCAGTGCAATGTCCCCTGTTCCCCAGAACTTGGTGCTTCAGGGTTGTCTCCTATGTGTGTTGCATGCACCCTACTGTTGTGACTGAGCCACTTTTGCCTTCAGTCCAGTCATCTGCAATGGCTCTTTGCCTGAGGTGGGCAGGGTTTGGTCCCCGCAATGTTTGTGGGCCAGTACGGGGCCATCCTTGGTTTGAGTTACATCAGACTAGGCATTTGTGAGAGATGCAGCAGTACTAAACTGCAGGGCACTTTCCCTGTGTTTTCGCCTGAGAAGCTTTCATTGGTGGGCAGGTCCTACAGTCAGACTCATTGTCTGCCCCCACCCCGGTGCAAGGACTGTAGTCAGACTGGTGTGTGTGATGATCTTCCCCTCTCCCAGGGGCAGGAGTTACTTTAGAGTGCTGCTGTCCCATCAGGGCTGCTTGAACGCTGCTGGGCTTGTGCCACCACTTTGTATGGGCTCCAACCAAAAGTGGATTGGAGGGGGAGGGTCCAAAGGAGAATGTGGGGGTGGGGTGGCAGTGTTAGCAAAGTTTGGACAGGTCTGCCGTGGGAGGAGACCTGGATCTGAGGCCTGGCTGGAGGGGGCATGTCCACAGGAAAACACAGGACAAAGTTAGGTGGAGAGCGTTATCACTGCTCTGGTTCCCACAGATGTCTACGTATCTAGGCTGGGTCGTGGGGGATGGAAATGGTGCCAACCAGCTCTTTAGTTCTTGGAGAATTCTCCCAAGGATCCCTACTCCTCCAGTACATGATCTGAGATTAGTAAGCAAATCTCCCCTCCTGTATACACCAGGCATTTTTCCAAACTGCTGCTTCTATGCTGTATCTCCAAGTGGCTGTTTGTTGTGTTCTTTAAGGGCAGGGACTCTGTTTCCTCTTGCCTTCTGGGCTCTCCCAGAGCCAAGCCCACTGATTTTTAAAGTTTCAGGTATTAAGCCTTGCTGATTATAAGAACTCACCAAAATATGCTCCTCTGGTTTTCAAAGCAAAATGTATTGGGATTCATCCTCCCAGTGCGGGTCCCCTGTGCCTGGGGTGGCTGGTCTGGCTATCAGCTCCTCTCCCCTCTCCATGCCCACTGTGTTCCTCCCTCTTGTGGACAGTTCCATGGGTCTGTTTTGCTCCCACTCAAGTCTCTGTCCTTCCTACCTTCTTCAGTGTGGCCTCTTCTCCACTTTTAGCCGTGGAGACTCTATTCTGCCAATCGTCATTTTCTGGGTCTTTTTACCATGTTATGGGTGTTATCTAGTTATATCCATGGGACAAGGTGAGCTTAGGATCCTCCTACTCTGCCATCTTCCCAGAACTCAGGACAGACCATTCTTGTAAATAATAAGTGAAATACATAGTACATCAAGTAGGGAAAAGTGCGGTGGAGAAAAATAAAGCAGGAAAGGGTGATGAGGAAAAAGGCTTCACTTGAGAAGGTGATATCTGAATAATAATCTACAGTTGTTATTCTAACAGCTTTATTGAGGTATAAGTGATACTAATAACTGTACATATTTAAGGTGTACAATTTGGTGAGTTTGGACATATGCAGTCATCCTTAATACCATCACCAAAACCAACACATCCCAAAGTTCTCTTTTGTCCCTTTGTTTTTTTGGTAACAGAGTGAACCCTGGAGACAAATGGGGAGGGGTGCTCTAAGAGGAGGCTGCAGGGCAAAAGCCCAGAGCTACCACAAGGATGAAGGTGAGGGTGGATGGAAGTGAGTCACAGGATGGGTCAAAAAAGATAATGGAGCTAGGGGACAGATCATATGGGGATTTGGGCATCTTTTTTAAGGACTTTAAGCTTTCCATCTGAGATGAAAAGTCACTGGAGTGCTTGGAACAGAGGAGGATCATGATCTGACTTACCTTTTAATAGCAACAACCAGTTTACTATGTGAAGAAGAGGTTATAGTGGAGCAAGGGAGGGACCAGGGACAGTCTGGTGGCTCTACAGTAACTCAGGCAAGATATTATGGTGGTGGTAGCAGATGAAGTGATGAAAAGCAGTAGGATTCTAGATCCATTTTAGAACTTGCCCCATATTAGACCACTTGATGGACTGGATGAGAAGTGTGAAAGAGGAGTCGAAAATGACTCCAGGTTTTTGGACTGAGCAACTTGAAAGAAGAGCATTTGCTAAGATGAGGAAGACTATGGAAGAAGTTTTGCAGAACAGGGAGCTTGGGAGGCCCAGTTTCATTAAGTATGAGATGCTATTAGACACCCAAGCAGAGATGTCAAGTAGACAGCTAGAAATACAGACCTGGAGTTCAGGAGAGCAGTCAAGGCTAGAAAGGTGTGCTTGGGAGTATCTGTACAGAATGGTATTTAAAAACAGGAGACTGAGTGATGTCCACACCAAGTGAATAACATAGATAAAAAAAAAAAGACAAGAAGTTGAAAGAGTGATCCATGGGGAGCTCCAACATTAAGTAGCCAAGGAGATAAGGGGGAATCGGCAAAAGAGGAAATGAGTCTGGTAACCAAATGAGGAAAATATCTCAAGGATGAGTAAATGATCAACGGTGTCAATGGTTCAGAGAGGTTATGTAAAGTGATGGCTGAGACCGGACCACTGAACCAGATAATGCAAAGGTTACTGATGGCCTTGACGAGAGCAATTTAAATGGCATGATCAGGTAGAAAGCCTGACTGGAGTGGGTTAAAGAGAGTAAGAGAGAAATAAAAGCCAATTATCAAAATATGGCCCAGTCTCCCTTAAGGAATCCCCAAGGCCTTTCAATGGGTCCGTGGGATCAAAAATATTTTCACCCCTATTCTCTCATGTATATAGTGGAGTTTTCTAGAAACTCCATGATAAACGATGACACCTTTACTCTGACAGCTAATGGAACATGTACCTGTATATTCTTATGTTTTAAATTTTTCTGTTTTAATTTCTAATATGGGAAATATCAATGAATATAATCCAAGTAAATCAATTGTTTTTTTAAGAGTTTAAAATGACATACACAAAAATAAACTCCAAATGGATTAAAGACCTAAATGTAAGACCCAAAGCCATAAAAATCCCGGAAAAGAGCACAGGCAGTAATTTCTCTGACATCAGCTGTAGCAAGATTTTTCTAGATATGTCTCCTCAGGCAAGGGAGACAAAAGCAAAAATAAACTCCTGGGACTACATCAAATTAAAATGCTTCTGCAGAGCCGAAGGAAATCATCAACAAAACAAAAAGACAACATACTGAATGAGAGAAGATATTTGCAAATGATATATCCAATAATGGATTATCCAAAATATATATCCAAAATACGTAAAGAACTCATACAACTCGACACCAAAAAACAATCTGATGAAAAAATGGGCAAATGACCTGAATAGACATGTGTCCAAAGAAGACATACAGATGGTCAACAGACACATGAAAAGATGTTCAACTTATGAATCATCAGAGAAATGCAAATCAAAACCATAATGAGATATCACATTATACCTGTTAGGATGGCTAAAATCAGAAAGACAAGAAGTGACAAGTGTTGGCAAGGTCATGGAAAAAAAGGAACCCTTGTGCACTATTGGTGGGGATATAAATTGGTGCAGCCACTGTGGATCTGGAGGTTCCTCAAAAAAAAAAATTGTAATAATAGAATTACCATAAGATCCAGAAATTCCACCATGGGGTATTTACCCAAAGAAAATGAAAACACTAACTCAAAAAGATATGTGTACCCCTATATTTATTGCAGCACTATTTACAATAGCCAAGAAGACACTTAAATGTCCACTGATAAACAATGGATAAGAAAAATATATACACACATGTATATATGTATATACAAGTTTGTATATAAAAGAATCAAGTCTGATTCTGCTTTGTATATACGTATGCATATATACATATACATGTACATACATACAAAGCATACATGTATATACAAAGCAGAATCAGACTTATAAATACAGAGAACAAACTGATGGTCGCCAGAGGGAAGGGGGATGAGGAGATGAGCAAAATGGGTGAAGCACAGTGGGAGACAGAGGCTTCTAGGTTTGGAATGAATAAATCCTACGAATAAAAGGCCCAGCATAGAGAATATAGTCAGTGGTATCATAATAGTGTTGTTTGGTGATAAACGGTAGCTATACTTTTGGTGAGCACAGCATAATGTAGAGAGATGTTGAAACACTATGTTGCATACTTTAATGTAATTTTGTGTGTCAACTATACTCACATAAAAATTAAATTTAAAAGTAACACATAAAAAAAGAGTTTAAAATGGTCCTGAGACCAAAAAGTTTGAGAACCAATGACACAGAAAGATGACAGATAGAGACAGATGACAGAGAGACAGGCACAGACCGTGTGGATGAATGCCATGCTCCTCCATACAGCTTCCTATGCCGCATCTCCTTCCAGTCCCACTGTCTCAGGTTCTAAGTCACTCACACTCACATGTATTTCTTAAGCTACTAATCAACCATCAGCTTGAGAGTGACCCCAGGAGTTGGCATATGGCAAAGCTTTAGCTCAAAGGGGCATGGCAGAAGAGACAGGGCCATAATCAAATGAAGATTTAGTGCGATCGGACTGTCTGAAAGGCTCTATTCACAGTCTTACTTATTTACGGCCTGATTTTGAAATGCATATGACCATTGCAGACTCAAGCACAATTTGGCCCACGGATTCAAATTCTCTTTATCTTCATTAGAACTTTGCCTAAGGGGAAATTCATCTTAGAATGGTTCTCTAAACATGATAGTAAACAATGCAGTCTCATACTAATGGGATCATGATCCCAGGGTCCTGGGATCTAGTCCCACGTCGGGCTCCCTGCTTGGTGGGGAGCCTCCTTCTCCCTCTCCCTCTGCCTGCCTCTTCTCTGCCTACTTGTGCTATCTCTCTATCAAATAAATAAAATCTTTAAAAAAAAGTCACTTTAAAGACTCACTGCTGTCATTATTTATTTATTCTCAAGGATTATATTCATCAGAGTTCCCCTCACCGAAAACATCCATGAGCCCATGATTACATTTCTGTATCTCTTGTAGTGAAAAGGAGTATAGACTTTGGAGCGCCACAGACCTGAGCTCCACCACCTCCCAGCTGAGCGACTTGGACAAGTTACTTAACTTGCTTGAGATTTAATTTCTATAAAATAGAGATTTGAGTCTTGGTGGGGGTCAAATATAACAAGCTTTACAAAGTGCCCAACGAAGAGCCTAGCAAAGGTAGATATTAAATAAATGGTGGATTTTTTTTAAGATTTTATTTATTTTTCTGACAGAGAGAGAGACAGCGAGAGAGGGAACACAAGTAGGGGGAGAGGGAACACAAGTAGGGGGAGAGGGAGAGGGAGAAGCAGGCTTCCCACCAAGGAGGGAGCCCGATGCAGGGCTTGATCCCAGGATCCTGGGATCATGACCTGAGCCGAAGGCAGACGCTTAACGACTGAGCCACCCAGGCGCCCCCAATGGTGGATTTTTAAAAAGAATTTCAGAAACAGGGTTGGCACAGTCAGTTAAGCATCCAATTCTTGATTTCTGCTCAGGTCATGATCTTGGGGTCCTGAGATGGAGTGCCGCGTTGGGCTCCACACTCAGCGTGGCGTCTGCTTGAGATTTTTCTCTCCCTCTGTCGCTCCTGCTCATGTGTGTGCTCTCTCTCTCTTTCTCTCAAATAAATAAATAAATATTTTAAAAAAGTATTTCAGTAATTGAGCATAAGCTATACACCTTTAAATAGTAAAATAATATCAAGGCATACTCATAATAAGCAAAAAATTTTTTCAATAAAGGACTTACGGGGAAAATGCATATATAGACATTCGTGATGAAGCTTCCTGCATTCAGTTTGAGGATGAATAGGATAGACATAGTCTATGAAGTACTTACTCATTCAACACACATTTGAGTGTTATGATGTGCCAAGCACTGTGGTAGCCAATAGGAATAAAGAGAATAAATCAGAGCCCCTGCTTTCTGGGAAGCTTGCAATCTAAGAAAGGAACAACCCTGAACAAAACTATAATATGAAGCAACAATGCTTTGAGGGCCATGACCCAGTGTCATGGAAAGCCGAATGAGGAAGGCCAGGAGCCACCAAGTCATGAGGTCTTCTTTGAGTTAACGACCCTTGAAAGTTGTCCCCAAAGAACTTCCCCTTCACCATCACCACAGTCACACCACTAGCTCACTGAGTCCTGATCTATAATGATACAGAGAGAAATGTTTTCAGAGTTTAGGATTTGATCCTCATCTGCCTGGATCCATGAAAAATGACTTGGTTGCAACCAGTTTATCTTCATATGTGCCCATCTTTTTCAACATTTTTAGCATCATTAAGAACCCATTCATGGGGAAGGAAAGATGGCGGAGGAGGAGGGGACTCTATTTCAATTGGTCCCCGGAATTGAGCTGGATATCTACCAGACCACTCTGAACAACCACGAAACCAGCCTGCGATGTGAGATCTGGATCTCTACAAACAGAATATTGCAGGCAATTGGTTTCGAGGTAAGAAGCAGGGAGCCGTGATTCCGTGGGCAGATATCGGAGGATAAATGGCAGTGGGAGGGTGCCTGGCCATGGGGATCCTACACTGCCAGTGAGCGACAGCCTCCCACGCTGGGGACAGGGCATAGACTCACAGACCAGTAGCAGCGGGGAAAGGACTTTAGGGGAGCCCCTGGGGCAGAAACCCAGAGCAGTGGGGTCACGCATGCGATCTGGTGGTGTCTGGCAGTTTTAGAAGCACAAAGGGCAGAGATGTGCCCCGACCTGGAGGCAGGACTGGGGGCGCTGCAGAGGGGCGCACAACCAAGGACGCTGCAGTTTATAGCAGCACGGACAGAAACAGAGATGGTGTGGCCTGGAGAGCTCACTGAAGAACAGACTGCGGCCTCTCTGCTCTGAGGCAAAGGGTTGGAAACAGTCTCTTCTGCTCTGACTTGCGGAAGAGATGTGGAAAGCCACCAGGGAAAGCCATGAGAGAACAAAAGCCCCAAAAACTGATTCCCGCGGAGCCCATCCCCCGCCACAGGGGGGCAGGGCAACTCCGCCCAAACAGGGTTGCCCGAGTAACAGCGCGGCAGGCCCCTCCCCCAGAAGACAGGCTGAGAAAACAAGAGACCAGCACCCTAAGGTGCCTAGAAAACAGGTGCAGCTTGCTTGGGTTCTGGTCAATAATTTGGACTCTATACATTCCCTCACACACCCATCAACAGAATGACTAGGAGGACGAACCCCCAAAATAGAAAAGACTCAAGAGATTATGACTTATGCTGCAGATTTACAAATGGATGCAGATATAACCAAGACGTCGGAGATGGAATTCAGGCTAGCAATTGTGAAGACAATGGCTAGAATGGAGAAATTGATTAATGGCAACATAGAGTCTCTAAGGGCAGAAATGAAAGTTGAATTGGCAGAATTTAAAAATGCTATCAATGAGATCCAATCCAATCTAGATAATCTAACAGCTAGGGTAACTGAGACAGAAGAACGAATAAGTGACCTGGAAGACAATATAATAGATAAAAAGGGAAAAGAGGAGGCCAGAGAAAAACAAATCAGAATCCATGAAAATAGAATCAGAGAAATAAGTGACACCATGAAGTGTTCCAATGTCAGAATAATTGGAATTCTGGAGGGAGTGGAAAGAGAGAGAGGACAAGAAGATGTATCTGAGCAAATTGTAGCTGAGAACTTCCCTAATTGGGGAATGAAACAAACATTCCCGTCCTAGAGGCAGAGAGGACCCCTCCCAAGATCAAGGAAAACATGCCAACACCCCGGCATGTAATAGTAAAAGTTGCAAATCTTAGAATCAAGGGAACTATCTTAAGGGCAGTTAGGGGAAAGAGATTCCTTACGTACAGAGGGAGGAACATCAGAATAACATCAGACCTATCCACAGAGACCTGACAAGCCAGAAAGGCCTAGCAAGACATATTCAGGGTATTAATGAGAAGAACATGCAGCCAAGAATACTTTATCCAGCAAGGCTGTCATTCAGAATGGATGCAGAGCTTCCACAACCAGCAGAAACTGAAGAGTATGTGACCACTAAGCCAGCCCTGCAAGAAATATTAAGGGGGGTTCTATAAAAGGAGAAAGACCCCAGGAGTGATATACAACAGAAATTTACAGGGACAATCTATAAAAACAATGTCTTCACGGGCAACATGATGACAATTAATTCAAATCTTTCAATAATCACTCTCAACGTGAACGGCCTAAATGCTCCCATAAAATGGCATGGGGTTACAGATTGGATAAAAAGACAAGACCCATCCATATGCTGTCTACAAGAGACTCATTTTGAACCTAAAGGTACATCCAGACTGAAAGTGACAGGATGGAGATCCATCTTCCATGCCAGAGGACCTCAAAAGAAAGCTGGGGTAGCAATTCTTATATCAGACAAATCAGATTTTAAATTAAAGTCTGTAATTAGAGACACAGAAGGACACTATATCATTCTTAAAGGGTCTATCCAACAAGAAGATCTAACAATTGTAAATATCTATGCCCCCAACAGGGGAGCAGCCATCTACATAAGCCAACTGTTAACCAAAATAAAGAGTCATATTGATAACAATACATTAATTGTAGGAGACTTCAATACTCCACTCTCAGCAATGGACAGATCATCTAAGCAGAAAATCAACAAGGAAACAAGAGCTTTGAATGATACACTAGACCAGATGGACCTCATAGATATTTACAGAACATTCCACCCTAAAACAACAGAATACTCATTCTTCTCGAGCGCACATGGAATGTTCTCCAGAATAGACCACACACTGGGTCACAAATCAAGTCTCAACCAATACCAAAAGACTGAGATTATTCCCTGCATATTCTCAGACCACATGCTTTAAAACTGGAACTCAATCACAAGAAAAAATTTGGCAGAAATTCAAACACTTGGAAGCTAAAGACCACTCTGCTCAAGAATGTATGGGTCAACCAGGAAATCAAAGAAGAACTTAAACAATTCATGGAAATCAATGAGAATGAAAACACATTGGTCCAAAACCTATGGGATACTGCAAAGGCGGTCCTAAGGGGGAAATACATAGCCATCCAAGCCTCACTCAAAAAAATGGGAAAATCACGAATTTACCAACTAACTCTACACCTTAAAGAACTAGAGAAAAAGCAACAAAACGATGCCTAAGCCACGCATTATAAGAGAAATAATTAAAATTAGAGCAGAGATCAATGAATTAGAAACAAGAAACACATAGATCAGATCACAAAACTAGAAGCTCGTTCTTTGAAACAATTAATAAGATTGAAAAACCACTGGCCAGACTTATCCAAAAGAAAAGAGAAAGGACCCAAATTAATAAAATTATGAATGAAAGGGAAGAGATCACGACTAACACCAAGGAAATAGAAACAATTATTAGAAACTATTATTAACAACTATATGCCAATAAACTGAGCAATCTGGATGAAATGGAGGCCTTCCTGGAAATCTATAAGCTGCCAAGACTGAAACAGGAAGAAATTGACAACCTGAATAGGCCAATAACCAGTAACAAGATTGAAGCAGTGATCAAAAACCTCCCAAAAAACAAGAGTCCAGGGCCTGATGGATTCCCTGGGGAATTCTACCAAACATTCAAACAAGAATTAATACCTATTCTACTGAAGCTGTTTCAAAAAATAGAGGCAGAAGGAAAACTTCCAAACTCATTCTATGAGGCCAGCATTACCTTAATCCCCAAACCAGGCAAAGACCCCATCAAAAAGGAGAATTTCAGAAAGATACCCCTGATGAATATGGATTCCAAAATCCTCAACAAAATCCTAGCTAATAGGATCCAACAGTACATTAAAAGGATCATCCACCACAACCAAGTGGGATTTATCCCCGAGATGCAAGGGTAGTTCAACATTCACAAATCAATCAATGTGATAGAACACATTAATAAGAGGAGGGAGAAGAACTGTATGGTCCTCTCAATTGATGCAGAAAAAGCATTTGACAAAATACAACATCCTTTCCTGATTAAAACTCTTCAGAGTATAGGGATAGAGGGAACAATCCTCAAGTTAATAAAATCCATCTATGAAAAACCCACAGCGAATATCATCCTCAATGGGGAAAAGCTGAGAGCCTTTCCCTTAAGATCAGGAACAAGGGTCAAGGATGCCCACTCTCACCACTATTGTTCAACATAGTAGTACAAGTCCTAGCAACAGCAATCAGACAACAAAAAGAAATAAAAGTATTCAAATTGGCAAAGAAGAAGTCAAACTCTCTCTTTTTGCAGACGACATGATACTTTATGTGGAAAACCCAAAAGACTCCACCCCCAAATTACTAACTCATACAGCAATTCAGTAATGTGGCAGGATACAAAATCAATGCACAGAAATCAGTTGCTTTCTTATACACTAACAATGCAACTGTAGAAAGAGAAATGAGAGAAACAATTCCATTTACAATAGCACCAAAAACTGTAAGATACCTCGTAATAAACCTAACCAAAGAGGTAAAGGATCTATACTCTAGGAACTACAGAACACTCATGAAAGAAATTGAAGAAGACACAAAAAGATGGAAAAATATTCCATGCTCATGGATAGGAAGAATAAACATTGTTAAAATGTCTATGCTACCCAGAGCAATCTATACCTTCAATGCCATCCCGATCAAAATTCCAATGACATTTTTCAAAGTGCTGGAACAAACAATCCTAAAATTTGTATGGAATCAGAAAAGACCCCGAATCACCAAGGAAATGTTGAAAAAGAAAAACAAAGCTGGGGGCATCACGTTGCCTGATTTCAAGCTATATCACAAAGCTGTGATCACCAAGACAGCATGGTACTGGCACAAAAACAGACATATAGACGAATGGAACAGAAGAGAGAATCCAGATATGGACCCTCAACTCTATGGTCAAATAACCTTTGACAAAGCAGGAAAAAGCATGCAATGGAAAAAAGAGAGTCTCTTCAATAAATGGTGCTGGGGAAACTGGACAGCCACATGCAGAAGAATGAAACTCGGCCATTCTCTAACACCATTCACAAAGATAAACTCAAACTGGATGAAAGACCTCAATGTGAGACAGGAATCCATCAAAATCCTAGAGCAGAACATAGGCAGTAACCTCTTTGACATCACCCACAGCAACTTCTTTCAAGATGCATCTCCAAAGGCTAGTGAAACAAAAGCAAAAATGAACTTTTGGGACTTCATCAAGATAAAAAGCTTCTGCACAGCAAAGGAAACAGTCAACAAAACAAAGAGGTAACCCACAGAATGGGAGAAGATATTTGCAAATGACATTACAGATAAAGGGCTGGTATCCAAGATCTATAAAGAACTTCTCAAACTCAACACCCAAAAAACAAATAATCAAGTCAAAAAGTGGGCAGAAGATATGAAAAGACACTTCTCTGAAGAAGACATACAAATGGCTAACAGACACATGAAAAAATGTTCATCATCTTTAGCCATGGGGGAAATCCAAATCAAAACCACACTGAGATACCACCTTACACCAGTCAGAATGGCAAAAATGGACAAGGCAAGAAACAACAAATGTTGGAGAGGTTGTGGAGAAAGGGGAACCCTCTTCCACTGTTGCTGGGAATGCAAGTTGGTACGGCCACTTTGGAAAACAGTGTGGAGGTGCCTCAAAAAATTAAAAATAGAGCTACCCTATGACCCAGCAATTGCACTCCTGGGTATTTACCCCAAAGACACAGATGTAGTGAAAAGAAGGGCCATATGCACCCCAATGTTCATAGCAGCAATGTCGGCAATAGCCAAACTCGAAAGAGCTGAGATGCCCTTCAACAGATGAATGGATAAAGAAGATGTGGTCAATCTCTACAAGGGAATATTACTCAGCCATCGGAAAGGATGAATACCCAACTTTTGCATCAACACAGATGGGACTGGAGGAGATTATGCTAAGTGAAATAAGTCAAGCAGAAAAAGTCGATTATCATATGGTTTCACTTATTTGTGGAACATAAGGAATAGCGTGGAGGACATTAGGAGAAGGAAGGGAAAAATGAAGGGGGGAAATCGGAGGGAGAGATGAACCATGAGAGACTATGGACTCTGAGAAACAAACAGGGTTTTAGAGGGGAGGGGGGAGGGGGGATGGGTTAGCCTGGTGATGGGTATTAAAGAGGGCATGTACTGCATGGAGCACTGGGTGTTATACGAAAACAATGGATCGTGGATCACCGCATCAAAAACTAATGATGTACTGTATGGTGACTAACATAACATAATAAAATTTAAAAAAAAAGAACCCATTCATTTTTATGTATTTGATGGGGCTCAATCCACTGTAGTCATTATCCTTTCAATACCCTTATTGTGATGTCTTGGGCCACTGGGAGCACTTTCGAATTGGCATCTGCATTCTTTGGAAGTGACCCCATTTGGTCTTTGATAGTTTCCTTGTTTTAAGAGATCACAAGATATTCCAGACTCATTTTCTACATTTCCTGCCTACACGAGGAACAGCTATATATCCAAGGAGCCCTAGCAGTAGGATAGTATAGTAAGAAATGGGCCACTCTTCCATGAATGTCATAGCTTCTGTGCCTCCTCATTAGACAGCGATATCCTCATGAGGTGTCTCTGCAGCCAGGTGAGTCATTTACTAACACCTAGCACCTTCCTTTCAGACAATGCCATCCATGAGGGACTCACCTCTGGAGGCTGTTATTCTGCCAAAACTTAGAGCACCTCTTAGGAAGATGCTGTTCCTTCTCTGGTGTGTAATTCTTGGCATTTGCCCAGGAATCGTGTATGTGGTAAAAAAGAGAAAGGACCTCCTAGGAATCTGAAAAGCTGGCTTTGTGATGAGAGACCTGGGAAATCAGTGTTCACAGGCAGCAGGCTTCCTGGAAATTTTCCCTTTGTCCTCTCTTGGGCACACGGCCTGATTCCTTTGCTGTCTCAGCAGAGACATGAGCAGATGGAGCTCGTGTCCTCACATCTTCTACCTAAATAAAACGGACGTTATGTAAAATCTGGGCTTGAATCCAGTGTGCAAGGGCATATGTGTATTCTGGCCAAATAGCCTCGGGGTCCACATTTCCTCCACATGCTTCGGGTTCCAGATTGAAATTTCCTCTCCCTTCCAAGTAAGAATTACAAAATACTTATCTTTGAATTCTCCATGACAACCAAGAGGGATGGCAGTTTCCGACTTTGGGAAGCAGTAAGCTGCATGTTCAAACACCCGGACTTCTGGGTCAATGATTCATAATTATATTAGTAATGATAATTCACACAATTATTTATTGGGTGCCACTTAAATGAGGAGCTACCGCAGTGCTATGGGGTACATACCGCTATTATTCCCATTTAATGATGATGAATCTGAGAATTTGTGAGATCATGTGTCACTTAGCTATCAGGAGGCATGCCAGAGACCTAAACTCAGGTCTGTCTGACACCAAGTGCCAGGCTCTAATCCATGACTCTTTGGGAAAGCGTAAACAACTAACCATTTTCCAGCAGGCAAGACAATGGATAGGCACTATAAGGAAGTAACGAGCTTTCAGCTGGAAGGGAGAAGAGATGCATAAACCCTGTTAACTATGGCAGGGCACTCATGGGGCTCCTACAGAGTAAGAAGATGCACTTCAGTGGTGACAGCAAGCCCTGAGGTCATCTGTGGTACCAGGTCCTGCAGGCACACATCTGGCTGAAGAGAAACACACTTTCCATATTAGGATCCTGAAGAAAATGTGACAGAAGTGCTTTATACCAGCTTTATACCACTGATTCGATGTTATTTGCCATACCACAGGTTCAAATTTAGTGTAAGCTTCTAATACATGGATCTACTAAAGAGCCCTGGAGTCCGCTGTGCCAGTGGAATTTTCCTGTCTACTCTAACAGTCTATTTAAATGCAGCCAGGGCTAGTTTTGAACATCCTTCATCATTTGAGTGCCATATATGGTAGAATTTCTAAATCTCAATAAGGCTTCAGCACTGATTGCTTCTAATGGGAAAATGAAATATAAATGCATGCTTTAACTAGGGACTCTGGCTACATGGAGGAACTCGCTGACATAATCCTTAAAGCAGAGGACAGAGAGACTGCAGCTATCCTGAGAGATTGTTCTCCGAGGCACTTTGCATTTAGACATCACTCTCACATTTCTCTGGAAATGAGTTTATGTCCCCTCCTACAAATAATGATATGAAACATTAACTGACACCTAGAAGATAGCTGCAGGAAGTCAGAAATGGCACCAAAACATGCCTATGCCTTCAGAATACTTCCACAGGATGGCAACCAACCCAGAATGTTTTAAATGCAGAAATCTCTTATTCTGGAAATTCTCCAGCATACACAGAATTAGAGATAGCAGTATAAGAGATCCTCATCTACCCATCACCCAGTGTCTGCGTTCTTGTGTCATGGGTCCATCCCCCCATCACCAGAAGTTCCTGAAAGGGTATTCTCTGGGCGAAACACAACTGACATTAAAATCCCAGTGGTGTCTGAAATGTGGCATCTTGTAACAGCACGATGTGAAATGACAGTTAATTCCTTCAGACTTCTATCTTGAGGTACTAATCATGGAGTATCTCAAACCAAGCATCTGCTCAATTTTGAAACCACTCTAGATAGTAACTCACTTGCAACAAATCAAGATATGAAGGTGCTAATTGCTAGTGAGTCAGCGCTAAGGAACATGGACTGATCCTTTCTCTCACGTTTATGGCATTCATGTAAATCCAAGGGCCAAGATGGGAGGAGTGGGCTAGAGCCAATGCAGTATACCAGATGAAAGCACGTGACCTAAACCAGGAAGATAAATCTGTATGCAGTCTACCTGCTAATGCGCTGGAGTCGAGACCACAGGTTCCAACTTTGCTTATCATCATCACGATCCTCGTTATCATGTACTGCCCACCTACCCTACCCTACTCCTGTGCTAAGCACTCTACCACAGCTCTTTAATCTCGGCCAAAATATGCGCCTTTGTCATCAATTTGCAGATGGAGAAATGGAGGCTTAGCAAAATTAGATGACTTGTTCAGCGGAATGTGGACGATAAACCAGGTCCTCCTGACATCAAAGTCTGCATTCTTTTCCCTGTAACAATGCACTTTGGGCCCAAGTAATAGTGACCTAAGTATCATTAGTTACATAAACACACACACACACACACACAAATACCACTCTCCGTGTACCACACACACAGTCTGCAACTATTCCAAATCTGCGGGGTGTGAATGAAGGGCATGATCGACATAGTATCTGGTTAAAATCTGAGGTCCTCTGCCAACTGTATAGTTGATGACTCCCTTAAGAGAGAGTAAATGAGCTGAAGCCACACCAGCCTCTCTGTTGGGCTCCACGCCCTTTCTTGCACCTCGGACCACCACAGATACTAGCTAACCACTCTGGGCACCGGCGCTTCCTACAGCAGGTGGGACACAGCGTGGTCTGTTCTGACTGCTTACTGCCATCAAAGAAGAATCTTGACATCATCCTGGAAGTACTTTGGAGGAGGTGCTTCCAAGGGAAATTATCAGTTTAAACGTCATGAGTTCTCAGCGGTGTTTAAGTCCAGGTAATAATAAAAAAAAAAAAAAACCCTCAGATACTTAAATAACATTTTGTATTGAAAAGGGATTTGGAGAGACTCCGACAGTTAACAAACGGAAGTCTGCCAAAGAAAAAGCACTACGCTAGATCTAACCTAAGATATTCACCTGGGGCTGGGAAATGCAAAGCAAAGTTCTTTGAGCTTAATTCTCTGCATCAAATACCTAATTAACAATATTCTCAAGCAATGAGTGTAACCTCCCAATGGCACAACAAAGTGGTGACCCTGCTTTCATATACTAAAAGATCAGGTCGCAGAGAGATGCCAATGTCTTGGGCCCCTTCCAAAAGGAAATCTGCACAATTACAGTGACTGCCAGTAGGCCCTGCATTATAATCTTCACTCTAATACTGAGCCCCCACATAGTCCCAAGTAATCAGCTGGGCTTCTCAGTTTCAAAATTCTCAGCTTCAGAACAGCTTATTAATCATGATTAGCATTTTCTGTAATATCTTTCATCTTATCTCAGTCTTTTCCCCCAACTTTATTTCTGCACCATTCTCTCAGTACCAACACATAATGGACTTCCTCATTATCTTGAATCTTTTCCACTGATTCTGGGGTCCCTACATAGTAAAAAAACAAAGGAACTCCAGACATATATAATCATTATCCTTCTTCCCATCCCTTGGAGAACTGACCTAGGCAAGGAAAGGGCACCATGATTTATGATTCTTTCAATGTCTACTGTATGTGCCAGACATGTTACTGCCGCCACATCAAAACAGACCTGTCAAAATGTAAAACTCTCGTTTTTTGCCTATTAATATGCCCTACTGGCATATCTGACCTTATTCAATGCCAAATTGTCTCCCCAATTATGGGAAGCTATACCGGATTGTTATGGGTATTTATTATTTTTATAATCAGGAAAAAATGTATTTTCAGAAAAATTGTTAAAACTGACTCTCACTCTAAAGACTATTATTTCTTTACCACCAAACCATCAATATGAAGAACTCCTATGATACTAAATCTAATATATATTTTACTGAGATTGTGACCATAACTGTTCAGACTTAATTAAAGATTTTGTGGGCACCTGGAGTTCAATACCCTCCACCACAATCCTTCCTGCCCCCGTAAACCACCACTGCCTAACAGATATTTAATCAAATGAGATTAGCATAATAAGCCCGTGAAAAGTGTGCCCATTCTCTACATTTTACAATGGAAAGCAGCGTCATTTCAGTCGCTAATCAAATTCCAATTTCAATTGCTAAGTGTTTTAATTGATACCAAAGTATTACTATTAAAAGTTAAGATAAAAATCACATAATCTAAAATTCAGACCATAAGGTACAGTGTGAGCAGATGCTTCATAGAGAACGAACCGTGTGCCCTTCTGGGATAACTGTGTGCAGTGCACCTGTAGCTGCTGGTTAGGAGGGGTTTCGCCGCCGGGTCATGACTGCCCCCCACACCACCACTGACCCCCATCTCTCATCCCCACACAGGCCTTTGTCTTTGTCTCAGGTTGGAGGGGACTCTAAAGCATAGGCACAGAGTAAACATGACCATTCTAGGGACACCTGGGTGGCTCAGTCATTAAGCATCTGCCTTTGGCTCAGGTCATGATCCCAGGGTCCTGGGATCGAGCCCTGCATCGGGCTCCCTGAGTGCTCAGCGGGAAGCCTGCTTCTCCCTCTCCCACTCCCCCTGCTTGTGTTCTCCTCTCGCTGTCTCTCCTGCTGTCAAAAAAATAAATAAAATCTTAAAAAAAAAAAAGATGACTGTTTTATACGCTACTTGGTAAAATTTTTAAGTAGCAAACTGTTTAATGGCTTGGTTTCTAGACAGTTGACTACCCCTAGCATCAAAAGAGCCGCATCTAAACCAAGATGGTCATGTCAAAATGTCACGTATTCTCATCAGCACCTGAGTTCTTGTGGAATGCTTTTCTGCCTGACCTGAAAATGAGATTTTATTCAATGAAATTAATCTTCCAAGAATAAAGGCCTTGTATTTGGTTGCTTACATAGGATTTCAGATTACAGAGCTCTCAGTTATTAAATGAGAGCAAAAACAGTACAGTTTGGGGTAGACATCCCAACCCGACCCAATATCAATCAATATAAGTTTTGTAGGCTCAGAGAGGGTGCCTGTGAACACATGGTTGCAAATGTTGGAGCTTGTGATAGGGTTCACTTAAAATAATTCTGTGGGTGGGAGTGCCTGGATGGCTCAGTCAGTTGAGCGTCTGCCTTCGGCTCAGTCATGATCCCAGGGTCCTGGGTTCAAGCCCTAGGCCAGGCTCCCTGCTCAGCAGGGAGTCGGCTTCTCCCTCTCCCTCTGCCCCTTCCCCACCACTCATTCTCACATGTGCTCTCTCTCTCAAATAAATAAATAACATCTTTAAAAAAAATAATTCTGTGGGTGGGAATTACAAACCATTGCAAGCAGGATGAGTGAAAAATAAAAAATTATCCTAATGGATTCTTGCTGTTTGGAATAAAATTTTCAGGGACAGCATCATACAAGTTTCAAAGCATGCTTTATCTCAAACAATCTTAAGAGAGTGTTGAAATGCTCTGGGAAACTGAGCCAAAAGGTGGCTTCACTGGGAACACACACACTGAAGTCAAAGATGCACATTATAGGCTAAAAAAAAATATTTCATTAAATGTAAGAACAGAAAAAGCTATTTCTCCAAGGTGAGATACAATTTTACATAAGAGGCTTTTAAATATGTTACTAAATTAATACATTAATATTATAAGTTGATATTTGACTATTTCAACTACAACCTTTTAAGTTCATAAATATACAGGGAGCGGTGCCTGGGTGGTTCAGTCAGTTAAGCGCCTGACTCTTGATTTCGACTCAGGTCATGATCTCAGGGTCATGATTCTCAGGGACTTAATATTCTCTCTCTCCCTCTCTCTCTACCACCCCCCGTCCTGTGCTCTCTCTTTCTCAAAAATAAAGAAAAATACACAGGGAAAAATTTGATTCAGGAGAATGTAATACACATCATTACTGTCACTCTAGAGAGGGTGAAACATACCACACAGCTACTCACTGAGGGAGGGGGATCAATGTCCAGGTTGAGCTGTGTCCAAAGTCCAGAATGGTCTTTCCACTATACCACAGGAGCTCTTTCCAAGTGAAGATCCATTATTTTTTCCTCTCCTCAGCTCACAACTAAGCTATCTGTTGACTCCCACCCCAAGCTCACTAGTTTCTAAAGCTAAGGCAATCTCCAAGTAAAAAGTATCCTAACCAAGAGAGAGAATAACGTACACATCTTGGAAGCACAATGCCTACACTCCATAAATTCTGCTCTCATAACTTTGAAAGGGTCTCCAAAATGGGGAAATACTGTGAAGTTCCCCACGTTCCCATCCCTTTCCCCTACCCCATGAACAATACGCCAGCAACCGCCCAGCTGGTCTCAGTAGTGAGCCCCTTACCACCTCTGTTCTGTTCATTGCCCAACACTGGAGCTCCTTTGAAAGCCAGTCCCTCCAGCTTTCTCTGAGGTCTCTCAAACAGATATGACCCTTCCTTCCTCATGAACCATGCCACCTTCTCAGCCACGTTTGAGTGGAAAGAGAAATGACCTTCTGGTCTAAGGACCTTGTTCACATTCGGTTTCTCCCCCCGCAGGGTCCTACCTGTGGGGTCCTGACCAGTAACTGAAGCTCTCTGCATCTCACCTCACTGGTCATGAGGCAGGAACAGCAGCACCTACCTCCCAGCTGATTAAATAAGGGCAGGTGCTCTCACCTACTCTGAGAACAGCGTCTGGCATCTTCTAAGACCCTGATGACTCAAAGCTCTATCTCTCTCACCATACTCATACATCTTCTCTTGCAGTTGCTTACAAACCTACAATATCTGACTGAACTGCAAGTTATTCAAGTGTGGACAATGTTTTAATACTTCCCTTTATAGTTTAGAAAACACTTGGCACACAGTAGGGATATAATAAATATGTTCGCTAAATGATATAAAGAAAAGGTTCCTAGAGGGAAAAAAAAAAACCATAAAGCATCTTAACAGTGGGTGAAACATTTAATTATTTTTGTATTTATAAAAGGATCTATTTCACTCTGATGAAACCCAACCTGTTCTCCTAGTGTAGAAACGTATCCACTAATTTGCGTTGACATACTTCAAAAAAAAAAAAAAAAAAAAAAAGCTGCAGGAGCTCCCAGGGCGCTCTAACAAACGCGTGTTCTAAGGGAGCAAGCACCGCCAAATTAACCAAGGTTACCTCCACAGCGCCAGGGGATGACAAGCAGTGCTCCTGGGCGGCTCTTACATTTAATCAAATAAAAATATGAAAGGACCTGCAATTTTCCCTTTATTGCTTTCAGTTCTATCCCAGGAGTTAAATGCCTCTGTAAAAATAGCAAGCGTTCATTTGCTCCATTACTTCGTAGCTTCACTTTGGGAAGAAGAATGCCACATTAGATCCTACTTGGTAACAGGCTTTCATTAACTTTGCTTCCGTCATCAACAAACGTGTGTGGGGCACCCAATCATGCCAGGTACTGTTGGTGACACTGGGGACAGCGATCACACCGTCAAAACGCCTGCCCAAAGCTTACATGCAACTGGGAGGAGTAATAATCATAAGACAAATAGGCAAAACATATAGTGTGTTAGTAGAAATGCTTATGATGTGATAAGAAACCCAGACAGGAGAGAGAGGGACGAGACAGCTTCAGGGAGGGTGGCAGAAATGAGATGGAAGCGGTCAGGAGAAGCCAGACCACAAGCACAGCTGCGGGACTCGGTGAGAGTGATGGCTTTTCCCCCTGATGACATGGAGAGCCGATGGAGGGTTCTGGAAGAGCCCTGACATGCTCTGCCCTTGGCAAGTTGCTCACCATGTGGAGCACGGGTTGCAGGGCTCGAGGGCAGGAGCAGGAAGCCAAGTTGGGCAACAACTGCTGTAATGCGGCGAGAGATGGCAGAAGCCTGGGTCAGGGAGGGGGATGAGGGGCGGTCGGATTCCAGATACGTTCTGGAAGTAGAGCTGACATGATTTATTGATGGACTGGATGTGGGGTGAGAGAGAGAGAGAGAGGAGTCTAGAATGACAAGGTTTCTGCCAAGTGTGCACACGAGATACACATATGATCCCAACGAATTCCACGCACCTCCTCTGATGTCCCAAAACACATTCCCAAAACACACCATCTCCCCTGAAGCTCGTAAACTAACTCTCTGGGGGACAGGAACCCACATTTTCTGCTTGCCTACCTCGTATCACACACTGTGCACATAATCCACACTAAAAACATGTGAGGGAGGGATTAGGAGCACATTTTCTGGTACAGACCGGCGGGTCGGTTCAGCAGAGATCCCCAACCCGCCTAAAGTTGGACCGAGGGAGGACAGGGCTCATCTAAAGGGTCTGTTCCAGGAGCGCCTGGGTGGCTCAGTCGTTAAGCGGCTGCCTTTGGCTCAGGTCATGGTCCCAGGGTCCTGGGATCAAGCCCCATGTTGGGCTCCCTGCTCAGCGGGAAGCCTGCTTCTCCCTCTGCCCCTCCCCGTTTGTGTTTCCCTCTCTCTCTAACAAATCGTTAAGCATCTGTCTAACAAATAAATAAAATCTTTTTAAAAAATAAAAATAGGGCGCCTGGGTGGCTCAGTTGGTTAAGCGACTGCCTTCGGCTCAGGTCATGATCCTGGAGTCCCGGGATCCAGTCCCACATCGGGCTCCCTGCTCAGCAAGGAGTCTGCTTCTCCCTCTGACCCTCTTCCCTCTCGTGCTCTCTATCTCTCATTCTCTCTCTCTCAAATAAATAAAATCTTTAAAAAAATAAAAATAATAAAAATAAAAATAAAGGGTCTATTGCCCTCCAGCAGTTTGCTGCTAGGAGAGAAGCCAGGTCAGGTCAGCAAAGCCACATCCTCATGTTCCTCTAGAGAAATCTGAAATCCACTGATGACTGTGGAATCTCCTGATATTTAAATGCACAATTTTGAAAAACTAATACAGAGTGGGCTAAACAAGCACACCTGTGTGCCAAATTTCACCTAAGGGTGGTCCATCCTAGCAAGATGGGGAAGTCAATGCTACTTCTAAATTACTTCTAGATTTCTTTTTATTAGGACTATTTTTTTCAAATGATTATCCTAGGTGAAGCAGAGACAATCAAAGAATCTAAGAAGCCCTTCCCAGAAGCAGAAGGCAGGGATGAGAGGAGTCCAAAAAGAGTCACGATTTGAAGAGTGGCTTCTGGGCCACTGGAGTGATAATGTATTACAACCCATGTGTACAAGAGAGAAAAGTCCCAAACACCTTTCCCTCCGGGACAGAAATCTGCCAAGAACTGGGGCAGGAAGACTACAGAGGGACAGGGGTAACCCTCCAGTTACACCTTCAGAACATGAACTCTGATCCCTCTGATGGAATCTGCTTGCTGTCCAGCCTCCGTGCCTACGTGCCCCCTTCCCCTCCTCCAGCTCTGCCCTGATAGCAGGTGGAGTGATGATACGGACACATAGTCTATGCCAGGGTACAGGGTAGCAGGCACAAGGGAAGATGGTCATGTTAAAAAAAAATGGGCTGTATAAAACCAGAGTGTCCGGGATCTGGGCTGAAACTCGGCAGCCAACATGATAGTCCCTGACACGGTTCTCCTGCAGACAGAAGGGAGGTCAGGATGGCCAGGGAAGCCCAAATACAGAGCAGAGGCCAGGGAGAAGAGCAAGAATCCTCCCAAAGGAATTTAGGACAGACATCAATTGGGGTGTCCAGGAAAGCCCAACTTGAACTTGGACACAAATAAGTGCAAGAAAGGAGCTATTGGGGTGCAGGGTTTGAGGAACACTGGGAAGGAGGCAGGAATGCTTGCCTGTGGGAGGGAAGAGAGGAGTCTCCAGAAGGGCAGAGTTTGTGCATAAGCCACTGCCTTTCAAGAACGGTGGGGAGGCGGGGTGTCCTCCAGCCTCCCCTCTCAGTTCCAGCTCCAGGTGGGAGCATGCAGAACTGGCCCTTTAGACCCAAGGAAAGAGCCCAGGGAGTTCTCAGACCCATCAGAAAAAAAGGTCCCAGACAAGAAGTGTGGCAGCAGGAGGTGAGAATAGTATTTGGTCAGACTCCCAAGAGGTGGGGAAACACAAGATGGAAACAGTTCATTATTTACACCCAAATCTCAAATTGGGACAATAAACAAGCTCAGAAGTGTGCTTTCCCGTCATGGCTGTAGAATTTCTTGCTGCCCACGAGCATGATCAAACGACACTGGAACTGCCAATCGGGACAACAGGGTAAGAAAGGAGGGGAGCCCAATCCTCCGCCTTCCACATTGACTTTCTCAAATCCGAAGTCTGAGAGTGTCCTGACCATTCCTCTTGTCCACTCCGCATACCAGATCCTGTCAATTCTACCTCCCAAAGCCCCCTCGGTTCTGTCCACCCGTCTCCAGCCCACTGCGATTTCCCCCTTAGCAGATGGCGTCTGCCACGTGTCCCTTCGCCAATGCCTCATCCGCTGCTTCTGGTCCAACTTAGCTCCCGAATCCGTCCTCCACACTGCAGTCCAAATGGCCCTTAACTCCACTCACATCCCACTCTGGCTTCAGCAGTTTCCCACTGACTTTAGCATAAAGTCCAATGCCACCCAGCCCAAAACAAGAACACAACAGTCACTGAATAAATGAAAATTCTATTTCAGGTCATTTCTATGTGTACTACCCTCTTTTGGTCTAAGTATAAACCTCTGAGCTGAAGAGTACAAAGCATACATAGTTCTTTCTCAGCAAGCACGGTGACCTGAAAAAGCCAAAAATAAGCAACATCCGTTTCCTCCTGTGATTCTGAGACAATAAATACTTAAATAAAAGCTTCAGATTCATAGTCATCCCTCTTGTTTATCTGTGAAACTGCATGGCATTTACAATCATCAGAATTCATGCATATTTATGTATTATTATACTTCCTTTTTTTCTTTTCAGTAACACGCTGTTATTGAATCTTTACTATGTTCAACAAATATTAGTGGTAAAAATCAGTATTTTTTTTTGTATTCCTTTTGATAAGACTTCATCACGGAAGTCCTATCATGTCAAATTACTGCTCTGTATTGAATATTTGCCACATAAGAGTAATGGAACCAGAGCTCTGATGAATCACTAAGTTCAGCAGATCCTGCACTTGACCTACATGGATCTGAATCAGCTCTGTAACTAGGAGTTTGAGGTTAAAAAAAATATTTTTTTATGCATTCAATTGTGAATATTTTTTTCTAAAATTTTTTATTGTTATGTTAATCACCATACATTATATCATTAGTTTTTGATGTAGTGTTCCATGATTCATTGTATCTGCATAACACCCAGTGCTCCATGCAGAACGCACCCTCTTTAATAACCATCACCAGGCTAACCCATCCCCCCACTCTCCTCCCCTCTAGAACCCTCAGTTTGTTTTTCAGAGTCCGTCGTCTCTCATGGTTCATCTCCCCCTCTGACTTACTCCCCTTCCTTCTTCCCCTCCTGCTAACTTCTATTTTTTTTTCTTAACATATATTGCATTATTTGTTTCAGAAGTACCAATCTGTGATTCAACAGTCTTGCACAATTAACAGTGGTCACCATAGCACATATCCTCCCCAATGTCTATCACCCAGCCACCCAATCCCTCCCACCCCCCACTACTCCAGCAACCCTCAGTTTGTTTCCTGGGATTAAGAATTCCTCATATCAGTGAGGTCATATGATACATGTCTTTCTCTGATTATTTCACTCAGCATAACACCCTCCAGTTCCATCCACGTCGTTGCAAATGGCAAGATCTCATTCCTTTTCATGGCTGAATAATATTCCATTGTGTACATATACCACCTCTTCTTTATCCATTCATCTATCGATGGACATCTTGACTCTTCCCACAGTTTGGCTATTGTGGACATTGCTGCTATAAACATTGGGGTACACGTACCCCTTCGGATCCCTACATTTGTATCTTTGGGGTAAATACCCAGTAATGCAATTGCTGGATCGAACAGTAGCTCTAATTTCAACTGTTTGAGGAACCTCCATACTGTTTTCCAGAGTGGTTGCACCAGCTTGCATTCCCACCAACAGTGTAGGAGGGTTCCCCTTTCTCCACGTCCCCGCCAACATCTGTCCTTTCCTGACTTGTTAATTTTAGCCATTCTGACTGGTGTGAGGTGGTATCTCATTGAGATTTGGATTTGGATTTCCCTGATGCCGAGCGATGTTGAGCACTTTTTCATGTGTCTGTTGGCCATTTGGAGGTCTTCTCTGAAAAATGTCTGTTCATGTCTTCTGCCCCTTTCTTGATTGGATTATTTGTTCTTTGGATGTTGCGTTTCATAAGTTCTTTTTTTTTCTTTTTCAAAGATTTTATTTATTTATTTGAGAGAGTGAGAATGAGAGAGAGAGCACATGAGGGGGGGAGGGTCAGAGGGAGAAGCAGACTCCCTGCTGAGCAGCAGAGAGCCCGATTAGGACTCAATCCCGGGACTCCAGGATCATGACATGAGCCGAAGGCAGTTGCTTAACCAATTGAGCCACCCAGGCGCCCTCCTAGGTTCTTTATAGATTTGGATACTAGCCCTTTATCTGATATGTCATTGGCAAATATTTTCACCATTCTGTCAGTTGTCTTTTGGTTTTGTGGACAGTTTCTTTTGCTGTGCAAAAGCTTTTTATCTTGATGAAATCCCAATAGTTCATTTTTGCCCTGGCTTCCCTTGCCTTTGGCGATGTTTCTAGGAAGAAGTTGCTGCAGCTGAGGTCGAAGAGGTTACTGCCTGTATTCTCCTTTAGCATTTTCATGGACTCCTGTCTCACGTTTAGGTCTTTCAACCATTTGGAGTCTATTTTTGTGTGTGGTGTAAGGAAATGGTCCAGTTTCATTCTTCTGCATGTGGCTGTCCAATTTTTCCAACACCATTTGTTGAAGAGACTGTCTTTTTTCCATTGGACATTCTTTCCTGCTTTGTCAAAGATGAATTGACCATAGAGTTGAGGGTCCATTTCTGGGCTCTCGATTCTGTTCCACTGATCTATGTGGCTGTTTTTGTGCCAGTACCATACTGTCTTGATGATGACAGCTTTGTAATAGAGTTGGAAGTCTGGAATTGTGATGCCGCAAGCTTTGCTTTACTTTTTCAACATTCCTCTGGCTATTCGGGGTTTCTTCTGCTTCCATACAAATTTTAGGATTACTTGTTCCATTTCTTTGAAAAAAGTGGATGGTATTTTGATGGGGATTACACTGAATGTGTAGATTGCTCTAGGTAGCATTGAATTCTTCACAATGTTTGTTTTTCCAATCCATGAGCATGGAACGTTTTTCCATTTCTTTGTGTCTTCTTCAATTTCTTTCATGAGTATTTTATAGTTTTCTGAGTACAGATCCTTTGCCTCTTTGGTTACATTTATTCCTAGGTATCTTATCGTTTTAGGTGCAATTGTAAATGGGATAGACTCCTTGATTTGTCTCTCTTCTGTCTTGTTGTTGGTGTATAGGAATGCCACTGATTTCTGTGCATTGATTTTATATCCTGCTACTTGACTGAATTCCTGTATGAGTTCTAGCAGTTTTGGGGTGGAGTCTTTTGGGTTTTCCACATACACTATCATATCATCTGCAAAGAGGAGAGTTTGACTTCCTCTTTGCTGATTTGTATGCCTTTGATTTCTTTTTGTTGTCTGACTGCTGTAGCTAGGAATCTAATACTATGTTGAATAGCAGTGGTGAGAGTGGACATCCCTGCCGCGTTCCTGACCTTAGGGGAAAAGCTCTCAGCTTTTCCCCATTGAGAATGATATTCTCTGTAGGTTTTTCATAGATGGCTTTTATGATATTGAGGTATGTACCCTTTATCCCTATACTCTGAAGACTTTTGATCAAGAAAGGATGCTGTACTTTGTCAAATGCTTTTTCTGCATCTATTGAGAGGATCACATGATTCTTGTTCTTTCTTTTGTTGATGTATTGTATCACGTTGATTGATTTGCGGATGTTGAACCAACCTTGCAGCCCAGAGATAAATCCCACTTGGTCCTGGTGAATAATCCTTTTAATGGACTGTTGGATCCTATTGGCTAGTATTTTGGTGAAAATTTTTGCATCCATGTTCATCAAGGATATTGGTCTGTAATTCTGCTTTTTGATGGGGTCTTTGGTTTTGGATCAAAGTAATAGTGGCCTCATAAAATTAGTTTGGAAGTTTTGCTTCCATTTCTATTTTTTGGAACAGTTTCAGGAGAATAGGTATTTGGTAGAATTCCCCTGGGAAGCCATCTGGCCCTGGGCTTTTGTTTCTTGGGAGATTTTTGATGACTGCTTCAATTTCCTTAGTGGTTATAGGTCTGTTCAGGTTTTCTATTTCTTCCTGGTTCAGTTTTGATAGTTGATACATCTCTAGGAATGCACCCATTTCTTCCAGGTTATCTAATTTGCTGGCATAGAGTTGCTCATCATATGTTCTTATAATTGTTTGTATTTCTTTGGTGTTGGTTGTGATCTCTCCTTTTTCATTCATGTTTTTGTGGATTTGGGTCATTTCTCTTTTCTTTTTGATCAGTCTGGCCAGGGGTTTATCAATCTTGTGAATTCTTTCAAAGAACCAGCTCCTAGTTTCGTTGATCTGTTCTACTGTTCTTTTGGTTTCTAGTTCATTGATTTCTGCTCTGATCTTTATGGTTTCTCTTCTCCTGCTGGGTTTAGGCCCTATTTGAGGTTCTTTCTCTAGCTCCTTTAGGTGTAGAGTAGGGTGTGTATTTGAGACCTTTCTTGTTTCTTGAGAAAGGCTTGTATTGCTATATACTTTCCTCTTAGGACTGTCATTGCTGTATCCCAAAGATTTTGAACAGTTGTGTTTTCATTTTCATTTGTTTACATGAATTTTTTAAATTCTTCTTTAATTTCCTGGTTGACCCATTCATTCTTAGTAGGATGCTCTTTAGCCTCCATGTAATTGAGTTCTTTCCGACTTTCCTCTGGTGATTGAGTTATAGTTTCAAAGCGTTGTGGTCTGAAAACATGCAGGAAATAATCCCAATCTTTTGGTACTGGTTGAGACCTGATTTGTGACCTAGGATGTGATCAATTCTGGAGAATGTTCCATGAGCACTACGGAAGAATGTGTATTCCGTTGCTTTGGGATGGAATGTTCTGAACATGTCTGTGAAGTCCATTTGGTCCAGTGTGTCATTTAAAGTCTTTATTTCCTTGTTGATCTTTTGCTTAGATGATCTGTCCATTTCAGTCAGGGGGTTGTTAAAGTCCCCCACTATTATTGTATTGTTGTCGATGTCTTTCTTTGCTTTTGTTATTAATTGCCTTATATAATTGGCTGCTCCCATGTTCGGGGCATAGATATTTACAATTGTTAAATCTTCTTGTTGGATAGACCCTTTAAGTAGGATATAGTGTCCTTCCTCATCTCTTATTACAGTCTTTGTTTTAAAATCTAGTTTGTCTGATATAAGGATTGCCACCCCAGCTTTCTTTTGGTGTCCATTAGCATGGTAAATGGTTTTCCACCCCTCACTTTCAATCTGGGAGTGTCTTTGGGTCTAAAATGAGTCTCTTGCAGACAGCATATTGATGGGTCTTGTTTTTTAATCCAATCTGATAGCCTGTGTCTTTTGATTGGGGCATTGAGCCCATTTACATTCAGGGTAACTATTGAAAGGTATGAATGTAGTGCCATTGTATTGCCTGTAAGGTGACTGTTACTGTATATTGTCTCTGTTCCTTTCTGATCTATGCTGCTTTTAGGCTCTCTCTTTGCTTAGAGGACCCCTTTCAATTTTTCTTGTGGGCTGGTTTTGTGTTTGCAAATTCCTTTAGTTTTTGTTTGTCCTGGAATCTTTTTCTCTCTCCTTCTATTTTCAATGACAGCCTAGCTGGATATAGTATTCTTGGCTGCATATGTTTCTCATTTAGTGCTCTGAAGATATCATGCCAGTCCTTTCTGGCCTGCCAGGTCTCTGTGGATAGGTCTGTCGCCAGTCTAATCTTTCTACCATTGTATATTACATATCTCTTCTCCTGAGCTGCTTTCAGGATTTTCTCTTTGTCCCTGAGACTCGTAAGTTTACTATTAGATGTCGGGGTGTTGACCTATTTTTATTGATTTTGAGAGGGGTTCTCTGTGCCTCCTGGATTTTGATGCCTGTTTCCTTCCCCACATTAGGGAAGTTCTCTGCTATAATTTGCTCCAATATACCTTCTGCCCCCCTCTCTCTTTCTTCTTCTTCTGGGATCCTAATTATTCTAATGTCGTTTCATCTTATGGTATCGCTTATCTCTCATATTCTGCCCTCGTGATCCTGTAGTTGTTTCTCTCTTTTTCTCAGCCTCTTTATTTTCCATCATTTGGTCTTCTATATCGCTGATTCTCTCTTCTGCCTCATTTATCTTAGCAGTTAGTGCCCCCATTTTTGATTGCACCTCATTAATAGACTTTTTGATTTCGACTTGGTTAGATTTTAGTTCTTTTATTTCTCCAGAAAGGGTTTCTCTAATAACTTCCACGCTTTTTTCAAGCCCAGCTAGTATCTTTAAAGTCATGATTCTGAACTCTAGGTCCGACATCGTACTAATGTCTGTACTGAGTAGGTCCCTGGCAGATGGTACTACCTCTTGTTCTTTTTGCTGTGGTGATTTCTTTCGTCTTGTCATTTTGTCCAGAGGAGAATAGATGAATGAGAGAACAAAATGCTAACAGGTTAACAACGTCCCCAGCAAATATACGCTATACAAATCAGAAAAGACCTGAAACCAGTGGAAAAGAAAGGGAAAAAAAGAAAAAAGAAAGAGAAAAAAAAAGAAAAAGATAAAAACAAAAACAGAACAAAACAAAACAAAAAAACAGAATATGATCAAATATGATCAGGCTAGTGCATAGATCAGTGCCACATACTAGATTTTGGGCGTATTTTGGTCTGTTAGAAGAAAGTGCCTCCTAATATTTTAAAGGAAGAAAGACTTATATATGTACAAATAAGGGTTGATACAATGAAAGGATGGAACAAAGCCCTATACTAGTGATTTAGGGTATATTTTTATCTGTTAGAAGAAACTGTATCTCAAAATTTTAAAGAGAGAACAACATATATATATATATGTATATATATATGCCAAAAATAAGGGTAACTACTATGAAGGGAGAAAATATGACTCTAAAAATGAAAAATAAAAAGTTTTTTTAAAAAAGGGACTGATAAGATGTTGGTTGAAAAAGGGAAAAAGAAAAATTCAAAAAGAAAAAAACAGTTAAAAAATTAACTTTGAAAAACTAATGAATCATGGTTAAAAAAGCCATGAATTCTATGTGCAGTATTCCCCTAGCGCTGGAGTTCTTCCGTTCTCCTTGATCAGTATACTTGGTCTTGGCTGGCTGCTCGGGCTGATCTTCTGGGGGAGGGGCCTGTTGCCGTGGTTCACAAATGTCTTTGCCGGAGGCGGAATTGCCCCGCCCTTGTCGGTCTGGGCTAAACAAGCTGCTCGGGTTTGCTCTCAGGAGCTTTTGTTCCCTGCAAGTCTCGGTACAGCTTTGGAGGACGAGAGTGAAAATGGCGGCCTCCCAATCTCCGCCCCGGAGGAGCTGAGAACTCGGGGCCCCATTCCTCAATGCGCCTCCAGAGAAAAGCACTCACTCCCGTGTTCCCGGTCTCCGGCCGCACTCCGTGCTCACCCGGCCTGTGACCGAGCGTTTCTATCTCTGGCACCTGACCCCGTGTGTAGTCTCCAAATCCAGCAGATCCCTAAGGTGCGCTCCCGCGCCGCTCCTCCCGGGGAAGGAAGGTGAGTCTCCCCAGATCTGCCGCTTGTTGGGTCCCTGCTGGAGGAGCAGTGGCCCGACTGGGCCACGGATCACAGTTTATGGCAACTCCGAGCCAAGAGCCCGCGCCTTGGCTCCGTCTCTGCAGCCAGCTTCCCCGCTCCGATACCTGGGAGCTCTCCCGCACTCAGGCACCCTGGTCTTTCTGTGACCCCGAGGCTCCTGAGACCACACTGTCCCGCAAGGGTTCCACCCCCAGCTTAGCCACTTAGCCATATCCAGGTCTCCTACTCCTCAATTGTGAATATTTTAATTCAAGAGATATGCTTTGAAGTAATACACTGGCTGGGATTTCTTTTTTTTTTTCTGTTCAATTAGCCAACATATAGTACATCATTAGTTTTTGATGTAGTGTTCAACGATTCATCAGTTGCATACAACACCCAGTACTCATCACATCACATGCCTTCCTCAATACCCATCACCTGAATACCACCCCCTCCACAACCCTCAGTTTGTTTCCAGGAGTCCAGAGTCTTTCATGGTCTGTCTCCCTCTCTGATTTCTTCCCATTCAGTTTTCCCTCCCTTCCCCTGTGTCCTCCACCCTATTCCATGTGTTCCACATATGAGTGAAACCATATGATAATTGTCTTTCTCTGACTGATTTATTTCACGTAGCATAATACCCTCCAGTTCCATCCATGTCAATGTAAATGGTGGGTATTCATCCTTTCTGATGGCTGAGCAATATCCCATTGTATATATGAACCACATCTTTATCCATTCGTCTGTTGAAGGGCATCTCGGCTCTTTCCACAGTTTGGCTATTGTGAGAAAAAGTGATTGCTTTACAAGTTTTTGCATTAAACAGGAAAAGATAAAATTAAATAAAATGAGTTTTTTCTCAGTATAGTTCTGCATGTATCTCATGACTTTTGGTATGTAAGGTACTAAATTACTAATTTCTACATAGTTTCTAAATGTAGTTTTGATTTCCTCTATTTGACTTAAATTACTTAACATAATTCATTGTAATTTTTCAAGTGGTTGAATTGTGGACAAAGCTTTTTAGTTACTTTCTAACTCTGTGAGTTGTGGCAAGAATGTGGTCTATATGATAGCTGCTTTTAGCAATATAATGAAATGATCTTTATAGTTTAATATGGTATTATTTGCCTAAATACTCTTGAAGCACTAAGAAAACACATATATTCTTGACTTATAGGGCACATGAAATTACCCATGTCCTCCTATTTATACATGAACATATATCTGTATTAACTGATATGTTCAAACATAGAAAATTACGTTTAGTCTGTAGCATGCACTTTTACCTAATATTTTATCACTAACATTAAATAGGTTTCAAATATTTTAAATACTTTTTAGATAAATTTTGTACATTTTTTTTACTTTTTTAAAGTTTTTAATTCCAGTTCCTTAACATACAGTGTTATATTAGTTTCAGGTATAAAATATAGTGAGATTCAACACTTCTACCCAAGTGCACTCCTTAATGTCCATCACCTATTTAACCCAGCCCAGTACATATTATTTTAATAGTAACTTAATTATCAGCAGATCATCATAAATTAACAAAGCTCTGATTTCCCTACACTATTTATTCTAATATTCACTATTAATCATTTCCCTGTCCAAAGCACTGTTACATTAAATATCATAGCTTTTAATTTTGTTATAATCCTAAAAGTGGACTTACTTAATCAAAAGTTGACATTTTTAAGGACTGTGCTCCCAACCAGCAATTTGGGAGAATGACCTTTAACTGAGCCCTCAGCAAGAGGTACTGAGCTGTCATTCTGGGTTTTCCTTCTTTGGGAATATAATCAAGTAAGAGATAAAAATGCCAATTTCAGTGTATTTCTTTTATTACCAGTTACTGATCTTTTTCATATCTTTCTAAATTGTTTTTATTGCTTCTTTTAAGCACCATTTAAACCAGTCATTGGTCCATTTCCCTGCTAGACTACATTAAATATTTCACTTAAATTTTTAAATAATGTACTCTGAATTTAAAGAAGTCATTTAGATTGGCTTTTAAGAGCTTTTGATGTACAAAAACAACTCATATAGGTTGCAAATAATATATTTTAAGTTATTTGCTTTTTTAAAAGATTTCTTTATTTTAGAGAGAGAGTGAGAGAGAACTTACAAACATTAATTTGCGAGAGTATGCAAGAAGGCGGAGGGGAGGGGCAGAGGGAGAGAGAGAATCTCAAGCAGACTCCCTGCTGAACATGGAGCATGAAGTGGGGCTGATCTCATGATCCATGAGATCACGACCTGAGCGGAAACCATGAGTCAGACACCTAACCCACTGAGCCACCCATGTGCCCCAAGTTATTTGCTTTTTAATATTGCTTAATACATTTCAAGCAAGTCTACATTTTAAATCTGATGCAATCAAAATTATGTAATTGTTTTGTTGCTTTTATGCTTAGAAATTCATCCCCTTCACAGATTGAGTTATATATTCACCATTAATTTTTATAGGATTGTCTGACTTCATTTCTATACTTAATCCACCTGAAAAGTATTTTTGTTTATGGTATAAGATAAAGACATATAATTCATGGTTTCCCCAATTAGCAGCTTTTTCTATGACCAACTATTGATGATTATTCCTTCCATATATTTTTGGAGTGCTTCCCCTTATCACAGCAATGCTTCTAAGGGGTCTGCCTTTTTTTGAGGTTTGTGTTCTAATCTAACGTGTGCATACATTCTTTAACAAATGCCCCATAGGGTGCCTGAGTGGCTCAGTTGTTAAGCATCTGCCTTCAGCTCAGGTAATGATCCCAGGGTACTAGGATCGAGCCCCGCATCGGGCTCCCTGCTCAGTGGGAAGCCTGCTTCTCCCTTTCACACTCCCCCTGCTTGTGTTCCCTCTCTCGCTGTGTCTCTCTCTGTCAAATAAATAAAATCCTTTAAAAAAAAGCCCCATTGTTTTACTTATATTACAATACATTAAACATGAAGAGGATGAGTCCTCTGGTACATGATAAAATCCAAAATATTCATATGTACTTTCATCTGATTATGTTCTGCTAGAATTTTTTTTAATTGAAATTAAGTTGGGAAACATCATCATCTTTAAAACATTCAGTCTTTTGGGTGGCTCAGTCGTTAAGCGTCTGCCTTTGGCTCAGGTCACGACCCAGGGTCCTGGGATCGAGCCCTGCATTGGGCTCCCTGCTCGGCGGGAGGCCTGCTTCTCCCTCTCCCACTCCCCCGCTTGTGTTCCTGCTCTCGCTGTGTCTCTCTCTGTAAAACATTCAGTCTTTTTAAAAGAACATAGTACATCTTTCTGCGCATTCATATATTTTTATACCATCACTAAGCTTATAGCTGTGGCTCTTAGTATATAATTTTAATATAATCCCCACACATTGCTTCACAGGTTGTTCAGATGTCATATTTTTTGTTATGCTACATGAAATTTTTTCTTTTATATCTTCTAAATATTGATGACATTAAGAAAATAGTAATTTTCTTTGTCTCATATGTACTAATGTACTAACTTTACTACTAAGTGATTTAAGGAATTACATGAGTTTTAGTTAAATATTTAAATTTTTCTTGTTATCTGTTAATCATGTCACATTCATGTTATTAGTTTACTTATAATTCATGCCTCTTTGAATTAGCCTGGAATTCCAGATCGACATTAAATAATGTTGTTAATTGGGGAATTCTTTTCATATTCCTGATTTTAAATAGAATGGCTATGATGTTCACTGTAAGATTAATATTAATATTTTGTATCATGGGAAGGAAGAAGGTTTCAATCAGGAATGGGTGGTGAATTTTATCATACACTTTTACACACTTATTGAAATTATCACCTATAGATTGTCATTTTTTTATTGTTCAGTGTAAAATGTAGCCAATCTTTGGCCATTTTTAACATGGTAATTTCCCATTGTTCAATGTAACATGTTAAAAGATATGCTAAATATTAAACCATCCCTGCACTTAAAAGACAAATCCCACTTGGTCAGAGGATAATTCCTCTAATGCTCTTCTAAATTCAGTTTGTCATCATATTTCTAAGGGGCTTTTGAATCTTCATTCATTGGCAAGCTTGGGCTAAGCATGCTTTGTTCAATCCTGTTACAAGGCAACTAAAATAAAACATTAAGACACCATTATAAAATGACAGGTACACCACAAACATTTCCCATGCCAGCATTAAGCCAAAGGTACAGCATATTCTTCGGCTAAACAGGGGGAGTTATTCAAATGGTATTGTTCATTATGTCATTCTTATTAGCACCAAGACTCTGATCTCTCTCAAGTCTCCTTGTCATACATTGGCTCTCCTCTCTAGCTCCAAAGCAGCCTTTCCCACTGTCAATGTGGGGTGCACCTTATTGGCCATGCCCAGCCAAGACCTGTCCTGCTGGGATGGAAATCAAAAGAGAATGTCCAGGCATCCAAACCCAAAGTAGAGTTCACAGTTACCATTATGGGCCCTTCCGGTTCACTCTTGCAAGAGGTGCTCCCACAACTCACCCTGACGCTAACTGGAAGGGCTTCCCCCAGAAGCAAGTGGCTGAATGCATTCCTCTGTCCAGATCTGCTAAAGTCACACCCCATTAAAAGCAGCCTCCCTTGGAAGACAAAGCCGAACACCTCTGTTTCACTTCACACCTAAAATTCATTTGTTTTTCTTTGCACAATCTAACTAAGGTTCCATTTTGTTAGAGGCCCCTTTAAAATCAGGGTGCTTTTTTTTCCCCATAGCCTAGGGCAGTCAAAGATATGTTCAAATAATCAAATTTATAAGATATTTGAGAAGACAAGCTGTGTCTTATTCATCTTCTTATCCTTTGAAGTCCTTACCATGTCGTAAGCACAAAACTACTCATCACATGTTTGCTGGATTAAAAACATTAACATGGTGGGGCACTTGGGTGGCTCAGTCCATTAAGCATTCAACTCTTGATCTCAGCTCAGGTCTTGATCTCAGGATTGTGAATTCAAACCCCACACTGGACTCCACACTGGGCATGGAGCCTACTTAAAAAATAAAATAAAGAAACATTAACATGGTCCCCTTCCTCAGAGGTCAAGTTGTGTAATGAAGAGACTAGAAGCTCAGAGTCCCACAGACCTGCCTTAAAACCCCAGCCCTACTGTATGATTTTGTGCAAGTAACTCCAGCCCTGAATATCTGCTCCTACTCATGTGATATGGGTTCATCATAGCTGCTTCTTCCCACTATGGGCAACTCTCAAGAAGAAAACAAAGGTAAGAGCCAACAAAGAATGCCAGAAAGCTCCAGAGGACCCTGTGGATTACCTAGATCCCAAAAGCAAAACTGGAATGACCTCCAAGTATCAGTATAAAACTACTGGCAAATTTTCCACATCTAAAGGAAAAGGATCTAAAGGAAAGCCCAAATGAAGACTGCAAACAAAAGCTCTGGGAGCCCACTGGTCATCTTAACCTTGCCTATGCAATTCACACTGGAAAATGTTAAGAATGGCCATCTGAGGGTAGCCAGGACCACTGTACTGGCCAACAATGGACTGTGCAGCAGAGCCCATTGAGGATGGGACAGCTGGGGTCCTGAGGGTTGCAGAGGCTCATCCTGATCACCAGGCAGCCCTCCCTTGGAGCTCTTCTTCAGATCATCTCCATGGCCCAGCTGTCTTGGTGGACCTCTGTATCAGTTGCCTGCTTTAACAAATGACCACAAACTCAGTGGCTCAAAACAACACAAATCTATTATTTGTTCTGGAAGTTAGCTGACAATGGGTTTGCTAGTCTAACACGAGGGTGTCAGCAGGGCTGTGTTTCTTCTGGGAGCTCTAAGAAAACATCAGTTCCACTGCCTTTTCCACATCCTAGAGGATGCCCACATGTCGTGGCTCCAAGCCCTGCATCATTACAACCTCTGCTTCCTTCATCCGACTCCTTCTCTGACTCTGTTTCCCTCTTTCCATTATAAGGACCCCTGTGGTGACTTGGGCTCTTCCAAGATAATCTCCCCAGCTCAACAACCTTCACTGAATCACATTTGTGAAGTTCCTTTTGCCAGATAAGGTAAAATACTCATAAGTTCCAGAAATTAGGATGTGGACATCATGAGGGTGCATCATTCTGCTTACGACGATCTCCAAGACCTTGACATATTGAGAACACGGCAACACTTCTACAGTGTTCCTGACAAAATCATTCGATCACAAGGAGACAAGCATTCTCAAGCTGAGTGGTATTCTACAAACACCTGCCATAGAGTCTTCAAAACTGTCAATATCCTGATGCCAAGGAAGGCTGAGAATTGCTTTAGATCAAGGAGACTAAAAAGACGTAGTGCCATAAAGGATACAAGTGGAGAGACGTGAATCGGGTCTCGAGCTTGGGTATTAGTACTGTACCAATTTTCTGATTTTGAACAGCACGCTTACAACTGTTCTATAAATCTGAAGTAATGTCAAAATAAAAAGTTAAAATAAAATAAGGCAGAAGAATATCACATTAAAAGTCATACTAAGAAACATAATTGTTTCTCAAAATTCCAAAGCAAAAGAGTAAGCTACTCTAACCAGTTTTGAGATTCTTTTCTATTTCTTCAACTTCCTTTGGACTCTAGGGGAGTCAGATTCTTTCTAGTGCCTGAACCTCTTTGGTAAGGAGCTAGGTGCAAGTTACAGCTACGAGCATACATGCTTCCATGGTAGCCTAAAACAAGTATAATTTATGGTTTCTAAAGCCCCTTGATTGGGCACCATGGAGTAATTAAAGCCACCAGGAGACAAGCCAGGCTTCCAGATCTATCCACCCAGCAGGCTCTGAAATCCGACATGCTAAGGGGCTCGCCAAACCCACTATGGCAGCTCACTGCTAGTACCCAGCCTCGCACAGCTCTAGCTTTCCCTGCTCATACAACCCGGTCATTTATGTGACACCTCCCTGAGGCCCACGACTATTCCTAGCTTTCAGAGTCGAGAGTGCTACCAGCCGAGTTGTATTTAGGCCGGGCTCTCATCCTGGAAACAAAGACAAGAAAAAGAGATACAGGTTTTGATAAAATCTCACAAAAATGTGAGTATATGACACACAACAGGCAATGTCTTTTCTCTTCAGTGGACACAGGACAGACCATAAAGCATTGAGAGAATATGACAGAAAGAATTAGCTCAATGTGAGAATTATATTCTGTGCTGATTAAGATGTTGAGGAAATTTCCAGACAGCTTCAAAATGAGGCAAATAAGGGCAACTGCACCTGGCTGGAATAGGCCGATGTGGTCATTTATGAAGACCAAAGGTGGTAAATGAACCTTCAAATGTTGGCCCTGATTCACCTGTGCACTAAAATCTTTCTAAATAAGAGATATTTGCACTGTCCCCAAAAAGCACACACAGAAAAAAATTATAGTAAAGAGATCTAGAAGACAAAGAATAATCACACATCAGGCATGCAGCCAAATTTTATCCACCAAAGGCTTGAGAGACAAAAGTGGGGGACAAGTGGGAGGACCACACACAGAAGCCTAAGGGTCCTTGAGAAAGAGGTCATAAGACCACTGCTAGACACCTTGCCAGGTAGTCTGCCAAAAATGTCCCCATCCTCCTACAGGCTCCAAGCAGAGCCTTAGATGACAGTAGAATCTAAGACAAATACAAACTACAGGAGGGAAGGAGAGAGTAATAAACCTTCTAGCTCCCCAGACCCAAAACTCTGCCCCTTCTGCATGCCCACTGTGTCTGAGAATGGGGTTAGGTCTGTGTGCTGGAAAGCACCTGGGGGTCTGGGATGGAGAAAGGGGGCACAAGGAATGAGGATGCACACCTCTGCCTGAGGCCCAGCACAGAGAGGGTGAGAGCATGGAATCTGAGTCCCATGGCCTGGGTTGGAATCCAGGCTCAGCCACATTGCACTCATGAGTTGAGCCTCTGGGAACCTCAGTTTCCTCAAGAACTGCCCTATAAGTTTTTTGAGATCTGAATCAGATTCTCATCCAAAGACCCGGCACTTATTATGAGCAAGAATTCTGCCCGTAATACAATTTCCACCACACATCAATTACATTCCTCATCCATCCGGCAGCCTTGTGAGGACTGTCAGCTGAAGCAAATGGGAGCCCCATTCAAAGTTTTTCTCTTTTCTCTCTTTTCTTCTCATTCTTCCCATTCTGAGAATAGCATTTTCTTTTCATTTTTTTTCTAATGGTTTTTTCCTGTTTGGAGGCACAAGGTCATTAATCAAAATAGATTATCATTTTTATTAAGTAGCACCTCTCCATCCTTCAGAAAATAATAACAAAGGATTCACAGGTGATTCATTCTAAGCCTAGTGATGATTAATGAAACCTATTTACCACATAAATACAAATTTCCTGCAACAAGGATAAAACCACTAGCTTTTCTTCTTTGAAGTCCAGAACCTTGGGGGTGCTGAACAGGGGAGTAGGTACTTCTGCAGAACTGAAAAAGCCTGGACAGAGGGCGAATGGATACACGGTAGGAAGCTCGGGAGCTACATCAAGCGAAGAAGGTAAGAAAAGGAAGCAAGAGAGGAAAGGGAGGAGACAGTGGAGAAGCACGGACTGAAACTCAGGTGTCGGGAGCTAAAGCAAGACGAAGAGAAGGGTGTGTCTGGGAGGGGCTACACCGCCATTATAAATGGGCAGGTGGAAGAGGGATGAGATGAAAAGCATCTCCAGAATGCTCTGCCGGGTATTGCTCAATATACACCACCTCTGGCACCTCTTGAGAGAGTTTAGCGAAGACTTCTAGTACCCTCCTAAGGTGTCTTTGGAGGTCATACTGGGTTCTCCACAAAAACCTAAAGGAAGAATGTTCTTAGTATTTCTTTTCATCTTAGATGTTTGACCCAATATTCCTTTAGGACTTACAGTGCTATGTTGAGTGTTTGAAGCCTAAACTCACTAGAAAAGGAAAGCCTAAGCCGTCACCTTAGGCTTCTCACGGTTTTGAATACACAGTATTACATGTAATCCCCACAACTGGGTAAGGTAGAAATCACTACTGTTACCAATGAAGAAAGAGAAACTCGGAGAGATTCCCTAACTCAAGAGCCAGGACTCAAACACCTGCTCCCCTGCGCCGCCCCCCCGCCAACGCTTTTGGGTTTTGTTTTGCTGCTTTTTTTTCTTGTGGTGAAATTCACATAAAATTCACCATTTTAACCATTTTGAAATGGTGTTTAGTACATTCATACTGTGTATAACCATCACCACTATCTGGTTTCAGAACATTTTCAGCACCCCAAAAAGAAAATCCTGTACCCTTTAAGCAGGGAGACCCCATTCCTTCCTCCCCAGCCCGATAGCCACTAATGTGCCTTCTGTCTATACGGACGTGCCTATCTTTGATATTTCATATAAATGGAGTCATCGTTTTTGTCTGGCTTTTTTCACTTAGCATAATGTTTTCTAGGTTCATTCAGGCTGTAGCCTGTGTCAGAATAATAACCCTTTTTAAGACAGTAATATTCCATTGGATAGATATACCACATTTTGTTTATTCATTATGGGACAGATATTTGGACTGTTTCCATCTTTAGCTAAGCTAATATGAATAATGCTGCTATGAATATTCATGTCCAAGTTTTAGTTTGGACAATGGTTTTCAATTCATTTGGGAAATACTTTTAAATACTTTTAATCGTTGCACTGCCCTGACTCTTCAAAATGGGATGGATCCTCATGACAACAACTGTGCTACAAGGTGTCCAAAGAGGCTCAGAAAGTATTTGTTGATGGGACAGTGACAGAAATGACACATTCAGAGAAATGTCCTAAATTCTACCAACTGAACCTTTCTCAATTTCACTACTAATTTCTGAAGTTCCCTATACTTATGTATAGAAGCTATCCCCAATACCAAAGAATTTAACCTGCACTTAAAGTCACCTCATTTTTTAAATTACAAACTCCCATGTAACTCAATGTCCAAAGCAGGACACCCAAAATGCTAAAATAGTTAAATGTGCATTAGGTTATATATTAACAATGCATGTCCAATTTTTGAAAGCAGAGTGTTTGCATGCAATGTTTCAAGCTAATATCGAAGAGCCTCTGGTCAAAAGCAAGAGTGTGAAAAGGTCCTTCCAGAAGCCATCAGGGCCTCCAGTGAAGCAAGAGGTACAGACGGTGAGGAAGGGAGGGGACAGAAACTGGGAGAGTTTGTTTCTATTACTGGAAAATGGTCTAATGTCTGCTAAGTCATCTATTCCCATGACTACATGATGAAATTAAACTGTAGGGGGTCTCGATGTACAAGGAGGAACACCAGCAACTTTGCACCATTTTCCTGGTAATAGATTTTATTTTAATTGCATATACCACTGAAGGTACTGAAAACAGCAATTAATATCCAGGCCTTTGTGGGACTAATTCCTGACATTACAAACATTAAGTCTATTAAAAACTCCATTTATAAAGCATGATGAAAATTACTAAGAGGGTGGAACTTTCTTTGATTTCCCCCTTTGGTGAAAAGGCTCATATAAATCAGCCATCTTCTGAGGCTATTCATAAAATCCCTGTGGTCAGAGTTTCTGTGGTATCTGCTTGTATAAGACGCGAGCTTTGCTGGCATGCAGGGCTGTGGGCATCTGAGCGTGAATCGTGGGCCAGCTTTCCTAGATGTGGCCCCACGGCCACTGACCACTATTCTGATTATCCTCACTTCATTTCTCTGCACCTCAGGGTCCTCACCTTAAAAATAAGGCTAAAGCTTTTTATCCGCCAGTACTGCTGTGAATATTGTTAGATAAATTGCCTCTCTTGCCCCCTCCTCCTACCTCCCCTTCCCTGAGTAGCTCCCCACCCTCGTAATGGATCACGTTGATCCCTGTTGAGGCCTTTCAGGTCTAGAGAAACAGCTATGATCCTCAACAGCACGCCAAAAAGCCTCAAGACTTACAAGAAGAAGGGCTGATCATTTTATCTCTGTCACAGATCTCTCCAATCCCCCAATATATGATGCCACTAACTGTCCCTACTGACACCAAGTATCAATACTGCCATCAAACCACAGAAACACAGCTGAGGTCTCATACAGAAATAAATCAAGGCGGAAGGGTCTAGTCGCTAGATGCTATCACCCATGCATTAAAGTTTTCTGTTTGCCTCTCTCTTATGCATGATAAAAATGCCTCAGCCACTACTTACTTTAACCCCCATGCCCAGTCTGCATTGGGAAATAAAATCATGCAAGGTCCATTTTCCCCTGGGCAAGCCTACATTAGGAACGCTCCTACAGAAGAACAGGTGACAAAGAAGATACGTGTTTTCTGAGCAACACAATGGGCAGCTTAGATGAGCTATTCTCTTTCTGTTACTGTATTACCTGTGCTTTATGTAGTCAATAACAACTCATCATGAATCAAAGAGCATTATTTTCAGCAAAAGTAAAGTTTTGGTAGAAGACTCATGGGCTCTTGGCACCAATCCCACTCCCTTGGAAGGTAAGATAAGGTAAAGAGGCAAACCATCAAATTCCTGGACTAAGGGAGGCAGGCTGCCAAAACCAGTCTCTGTTTTCAGGCTGGACCCTTCAGTAGGAACTCTTTTCAGGGCTGGTTAACAGTATCAGCACAAGCTAGAATATGCGGGCAGCACCCACAAGGGCAAGGGGACAGCCATCTTTGGACGAACAAGGGTTCTCTTCTTCAATGGAGGTTTTCTTTTACTTCTGCCTGACTCCATGCTGATAAAGCCCCTCAAAGCCAACTTGAGAGACATCTGCTAGACTCTTCTGATGCTTAGTGAGACCCGGAAATCCTCCTGCCGACACTCGGCTGCAGTGGCCACTGGCTCACAACACTTCTAGACACTTCACCAAAAGCATCAGGCACACTACTGCCTGGGGCCATCCCTAGGATTCCAAGAGGGCAATTGGTGAGGAATCTGGCTCAAACATTGGCCCATCCTTATTACAACCATGAACACTGCATTCTTCAAGTGTACTGAACCAAGAATATGGTATAAGCAAAAAAAGATGGAGCTAAAGCTGTGGTCTCTATAATCTCAATTTAAAAGCTTTCTTTCTCAGGGCACCTGGGTGGCTCAGTCGTTAAGCATCTGCCTTCGGCTCAGGTCATGGTCCCAGCGTCCTGGGATCGAGCCCCACATTGGGCTCCCTGCTCAGCGGGAAGCCTGCTTCTCCCTCTCCCACTCCCCCTGCTTGTCTTCCCTCTCTCGCTGTGTCTCTGTCAAATAAATAAAATCTTTTAAAAAAAAAAAAAAGTAAAAGCTTTCTTTCTCTTTTTTAACAAAATTGGGGTCAGGTGGCATAGAGCATAGATCCATTTACAAGAGTGGTTATCCCTAGTTAATGGATTGTAGTTTAATTAGTGGATATTCAGCAATTAACATGTAATACATATGTAACTGTAAAGTCGCCCTTTCTTAAAAAGGAAACTTAGTCACAGATCAGATTGAAAACTTTCAAAAGATAATCATTAAATTCATCCCTTCCAGAACCACTTCCTAAAAATTTACTGTTAAAAAACCAGAGTGAAAGGGGGTTAATATAAAATATGAAAGAATATAAAAGAAATCCAGTGATTTACAGAAAATTAAAATCCATAAAAGGGCCCATGCAAGTAAACAGCCAACTTAGCTGAGATTTTATTCTATGAGGAATGTAAAATGCTCAACTTACATGGTTTAAAAAAATAGTACCCACCACATATGGAGAATTTACTCTAGCCCAGGCACTGTGCTAAATGTTTTACTTGCCTTATCTACTAATCTGTTTAATAGTCCCTTAAGTGTTTCACAAATTTTACAAATTTCACTTCCAAGTGAAATTTATGGAGGTTAAATGACTTCTCTCTAGCCAAACGACAAGTAGTTAAAAGAATCACATTTTATTTTATTTTTTTTTTAGATTTTATTTATTTGAGAGAGAGAGGGAAAGTTCAGAGGGGAGAGGGACAAGCAGACTTCCCACTGAGCAGGAAGCCCCATGTGGGACTCGATCTCAGGATCATGAGATCATGTCCTGAGTAGAAATCGAGTCAGATGCTTAACCGACTGAGTCACCCAGGCACCCCGGGGAGAACCACATTTTAAACACAGGTCTGTCCGCCTTTACCAGCTTTATAAATTTTTTTAAAGGAATATAAAACATTCAGTAATATAGCAAACAAAAATATCATTTATTTTCATTTTATGAGCTCATATAGAAAAGAGCCAAGGAGTATTATAAGAGCAGCCAAATGAGAGAATAGAAAGGAAGAAAAACAGAAGCAAGGTGAGCAGTACCCAGACATCAGGTCATATATCAGGTTCAATGATCCAGCAATCCCACTTCCAGGTATGTATCCAAAAGAACTGAAATCAGCATCTTCAACAGATATCTACATTCCCTCGGTTCCCTGCAGCACTACTCAGAATAGTCAAGAGGTGGAAGCAATCTCAGTGTCCATCAATAGATGAATGGATAAAGAAAATGTGGTCAATACATACAGTGGAATACTGGGCATTCTTAGAAAAGAAGGAAATTCAGGGCACCTGGGTAGCACAGTCAGTTAAGCGCCTGACTCTTGGTTTCAGCTCAGGTCGTACGTGATCTCAGGGTCAGGGCTATCAAGCCCCATGTCAGGCTCCCACGCTAAGTGTGGAGTCTGCTTGATTCTCTGTCCCTCTCCCTCTGCCCCTGCCCTGCTCTCTCTCTCTCTCTCTCTCTCTCTCTGGCTCTCTAAAATAAAAAAAATTTAAAAATTTAAAAAGGAATTCGGACATACAGTACAACATGGATGGACCTTGAGGACATTAAGCAGAGTGAAGCAAGCCAGTCACAAAAGGAAAACTACTTCATGAGTCTACTCCTGAGAGATATCTAACATAGTCAAATCCACAGAATGAAAGAGGAGAATGATGGTCACCAAGGGCTGGGGAGAGAGGGGGAATAAGGAGTTGCAAACAAGGGGCATGAAGTTTCCACTAAGCACAATGAACAGGTTCTAGAAAGCCACTCTACATCACTGTACCTGTGTTAACAGTACTTCCTTGTATACTTAAATATATCAAGAGGGCAGATCTCATACTGTGTTCTTATCACAATAAAAAAGTTTTTTAAAAGGAGGTAAATGTCCCTTATCTAGGCCCCGGGATCATTTTTGTTCTACAAAATGATGATTATTTGATGAATCCTTGTGTATCGCTCTGATTCTTAAACCTCCGGTCTACACTGTAGAAGGCACAGCCAACACAGGAAATAATCTTTCAACTTCTATAGCCTGCCTGTGCAGTGACTCCACAACTGTCATTGGCAGGAGCCCAGGACAAAAGCAACTCCACAAGTGTATTCTAGCCACTGGCCACAGGTAGCCTCACCTAACTGTGTCTCCTTAGATTAGCACATCTTGTCTACAGGTGTATCAAATATATTGTACACTGGACTGGAACAGAGGGCTTAATTAATTCCTTATTTCATCAATGTCAGTAATAAGAATTAATTATTAAACCCTTGATTCTACTGAGGAAATAGTCAAGTCACAGAAAAAGAGATGAGCCTGGGTACTACAAATGTAACAGATCCCAAACAGGGTCCGTGTATACACTGTCAGCAGTTGGCTAAGCAAATGACACAGGTCTGAGGACACGGATCTAATCACTCACTTCCCTTCCAACTCTCAAACTCGGAGTCTAAGTTCCATGAGGACACTAGTAAGACTGGTTTGGTTTTCCCCCATCACCACCATGAAAATTCCACTAGCATTTCAAAGAGGGTTCAGAGCTTGAAGAGAAGACAAGGTGGATTTCTTTTAAATCTTACCCATAGGATCAAGTTTCTTCCCTATAATCTGAACAGTTTTCTCAAAGGGCCTCACGGCGTCAATATATAGAGAGCTTTTAAGAGGAAATAGAGAGAACACCTTTCTACCTTCGTCTTACCTAAAGGTGGTTCTCTGCAGGAACAGGAATCAGGGTTTTCAAAAGATTCCATGGGTATGTTTCCCTATAGGTAAGGATGAGGGTCACACACCGCCTGTGAAGTACTCAAAGGAAGACAGATGTCAAATGGTCTATCCTTACCTGTGGTTTTGGGGCACCTCTTTAGCACACTTGCATGTGACCAAAGGAAACGTGTTATGTACCAGGAAGCAAGGCGCTTCCCCACTTGGCCCAAATAGTGTGTGGAGTATATACTTTAGATCCTCTTTTTGCCATCTATTCTAAAGGAAGATTAAAAACATGTAAATATAGCACTAATTTGCTACCTTGAGAAAGACACTAAAATCCTAAGAAGTTAAAATAGCTACCTATTTATTCTATGGAAATACAGATTCTAACTGTAGTCTGAAAAATCTGCATCATTATTTGCATTTTACAGAAGTGGAAACAGAGGTTCAGAGAGACATGCCCCAAGACCGCAGAGCTGGGAAGTGAGAAGGTAGGGATTCGAACCCACACCTGACTAATTCCAAAAGCTCTTCCCACCATCCTGAACTGCTTCCAAATCTTAGCAAATCTTTCTGTATTTCTAGCAACACAGCTTCTCTTTTACCAAAGACACCCCTCCTAAGGTATCATGGCTACCTCCAAATAGTCCCTTAATGGCATCTTCGGTGACTACCATCAGCATTGGACCCAAAACAGATGGACCTTTAGCATCACGATTCATAAGAAAATACCACCCAGAGGTCAAACCTCAAAGCCATCCATTGATATACTTGGCCACTGAGGTGGCTGCCTTCCAATTGATTAGAAAAAAAATACTTTGTGATGACTCCAGGGAGGGCTTAACAAAAGAGATCAATCTTCTCAACAGATAGAATCTGGATAATTTCTAAGTAATCAAGCACCTGCTCATTCATCCCTTATTCTTTTTTTTTTATTTATTTATTTTTAATTTCTTTATTGTTATGTTAATCACCATATATTACATAATTTGTTTTGGTGTACTGTTCCATGATTCATTGTTTGTTCATAACACCCAGTGCTCCATGCAGAACGTGCCCTCCTCAATACCCATCACCAGGCTAACCCATCCCCCCACCCTCCTCCCCTTCAGAAACCTCAGTTTGTTTTTCAGAGTCCATCATCTCTCCTGGTTCGTCTCCCCCTCTGACATACTCCCCTTCATTCTTCCTCTCCTGCTATCTTCTTCTTTTCCTTTTTCCTTAACATATGTTGCGTTATTTGTTTCAGAAGTACAGATCTGTGATTCAACAGTCTTACACAATTCACAGCGCTCACCGTAGCACATATCTTCCCCAATGTCTATCACCCAGCCACCCCATCCCTCCCACCCCCCACCACTCCAGCAACCCTCAGTTTGTTCCTGTGATTAAGAATTCCTCATATCAGTGAGGTCATATTCATCATCCCTTATTCTGAACGGACACTATTTCTCCACCTTGTCTGAGTCATCCTTGCACCTTCCATAAAACAATCTCTCCTTTCACAATATGCCTCCTTAGACAATAGGCACAAAACTCAATGGGAAAAAAAATGATTAAATGAATGTGTATTCTTAAGTTGAACTGCAGGAAACTGATGATATTCGATACTTTCTGATTCACACACACACACACAAAAAGGCAATTTCAAAGGGTTCAAACAAAACCTTAAGACAGAGGTTTAGCTGCAGGTATAAAAGACAAAAAGCATAGCAGCTTCTGTAGAGAGAGATTTCCCTTGCTTTGTCATGCACCTGTCCAATGAGTGAGTAACCCAGGCTGTTGTGGCGACTTCTCAGTGGGGTGGACCCTGGCTCCTCCACTCTCATTTTCCTGCCACACTCAGGCTCAGCATATGAGATGGCATGATCATCACTGACTGGTCTCAGGTCTCAACCCCTCCTCCCACCATTCCATCCATATCCCAGACAGTGGAGGCAGAAAGGGAGTGGGGGGGGGGCGCAGGGGGGAGGGAGGAGCACAAATCAAGACATAGAGGTTTTACATCTGTGCCTTCTGCCCACCCCCCACTGGGCAGAGGCGACTCACATGGCCACAGCTAGCTGCAAATGAGGTGGGGAAATGCTATCTTTAGCTGGATAGTCACATGTGCAGCAAAAATTAGGGTTCTGTTACCAAAGGAGAAGGGAAGAAGTGATACTAGGTCCTACCTACCTGCCATTTCTGTCACACACAGAAAGAATAGGAGCTGGTGGTACACAGTGCTACAGAGTTTCTAGGATAGATCAGATAAAACTTACTGATTTGGGGGGCGCCTGGGTGACTCAGTGGTTAAGCATCTGCCTTCCGCTCAGGTCATGATCTCAGGGTCCTGAAATCGAGCCCTCTGAGGGGCTCCCTGCTGAGCAGGGAGCCTGCCTCTCTCTCTCTCTCTTGCTCACTCTCTCTCAAATAAATAAATAAATCTTTAAAAAAAACAACTTACTGAGTTGGAAGGCTCTGGAAAGATGTAAATGGAGTTTTTCAAGCGAACTGGAATTAAGAGGAACTCACATTCCCAGCATACACAAGTTCCTATGAAGCAGATATAGGTACATCCACAGGTTCACTGATGGCTCAGGAAAAATCTGCCCTTTGTCAGTCTGCGGGAGCACGGGCATCCTTGCTCTGCTCTCTCTGCCCCATCTGTGAGGCCAGGCTTGGTGGCATTTCTTTCTCCTACTCCTGGTGCCCCTCTCCAAGGTGAGCCACGAAGATTGTGTAGGGCATTCATCTTGTAAGAAATGAAATGAATTCACATATTCAAAAATTCTTTATGATTTTTCCAAACCCATTTTTCGAGGCACAAGGACCCCAACTTACCAGTGCCTCCTTCAAGTTCCACAAGATTCTGAACATCGCATTCTGAGTGGTTTGAGCTACTCAGATAAAACTACCATCTAACCAAAACCAGGTGATTGTCACATAAGTTTTCCCCAGTTAAAGAAAATATAGTATACAAAAAAAAAAAAGAAAGAAAATATAGTATACAAAATCCAAAAGTTAAAAAGAAGGTAACTGAGGGGCGCCTGGGTGGCTCAGTCAGTTAAATGGGTAAGTGTCTGCTTTCGGCTCAGGTCAGGATCCCAGGGTCCTGGGATGGAGCTTCATGTGGTCAGGCTCCCTGCTCAGTGGGGAGCCTGCTTCTCCCTCTCCCTCTGCCCTTCCCCCCTGTTCATGCTCGCTCTCTCTCTCTCAAATAAATAAAATCTTAAAAAAAAAGAAGGTAACTGAGAGGTCCCAGGGTTTAAATATGATGATGCATAAAGCAATGAATGACTCATAAAGGAATGAAACCCTTTTGGATACCAGACCACATAAAACTTCTCCCCGCCCTCGGCCACTACATGAGACCTGACATTTTCTCAACTCCACACTGCAGAAGAACTTGCCCGAACTGATGAAAAAAAAAAACATCGCTCTGCAAAGTTTTCGGTCATTCCAGAAAATGTGAGCTCTCTGGAACCAAACATCCAAGATCATGTCCCAATTCCATACTGAACTGGTTAAGTAATCTCAAGCAAACCACCTCGCCTGTTCCTTTCTGGGTTCCAGGCTCCACATCTGTAAACTAGGGATAGTAATAACATCTACTACATAGGCTCACTATGAGGTTAAATTAATATATGGAAATTGTTCATAACCCTGCCTAACAAAGTACCCAGTTCTTTTTTTTTTTTGCTTGTTTAGTGCTTTTTATTCTAATAAATAGTACATAACAAAATTTACCATTTTAACCATTTCTTAAGCGTACAAGTCAGTGGCATCAAGAGCACTCACGGTGTAACCATCACTACTATCCACTTCCAGAACTTTTCACCATCCCAAACAGAAACTCTACACCCATTAAATAGTAAGTTCCCCTCTCTCCTCAGCTCCTGGATGCCTCTACTATAATTTCTCTTTATGAACATGAAAGCCCCCAATTCTTAATGCAAACCAGATGAGCACAAGACATAGGATGCTTTGAGTGAAAATTTTCCATAATCCTTCATTTCTCTTTTTAGTAGATCAAATGCTAAAGAGGCAAACAAAGCCTGGCTCCTGGAGTCCCTGCCCCTACAGTGGAATAAAATGCCTCTTCACCATGACAGCAGGGTAAGCTCTGCAGCAGGAAGGTAGAAGAGAAGGAAGAGAAAAGCCATCCCCTCCACAGAGAGGAGAATAAGGGATGGGAGAAAAGTGCATCCCAATTTTCCCCTCTCCTCCCTTTGCAGTGAGGATAACGTCAAGGGCAAAGAAGAGCTTTGGCCCTGACACCCCACAGAACGCTCTAAAGATCACTTCTCAGGCTGCCCTTCTCACCAACTGTGGGCACAGCAACACCACTGCGGCGACACTATTCAACCAGGTGAAAGAGACCCTGAAGTTTAAATTCCCCAAGATGCCCTTGATACTCGTGTGGTGAACACACAGTTCCTTGGAAGTGCGGCCTCTCTTGGCAGATTGGAAGAGAGGCCAGTTACTGGGGCAGTGACCACATGGCTGGGGATCGGAGCTCAAAGTCAGTCTAGCCAGATGGCAGGGGAACATACACCACCAAAAGAAACCAAGATGAGGCTGTTGGAGTATGCCACTGAGCCTTGCTTGAGCCCAGAGATGCAGATCGTAAGTTACTGAACCACATACACCCACAGAGAAAGCCACTTGTGGGCCAGAGACACTGCTCCTGGAGGATAAGAGACAGAGCAGAGCACACCACAGAACGCTTGCACACTATTTGCACCACAATCTCTGGGCCCACACCCTAACTACACAGACACAATCTGTACACTTCTGCGCATGTGAATTGTACTGAGTTAAAACTGGGGACCACTCCACCAACACCAAACTTAAATACTGACAGGTTCTTATTCAACATAGTATTAGAAGTCCTAGCCACAGCAATCAGACAACAAAAAGAAATCAAAGGCATCCAAATCGGCAAAGAGGAAGTCAAACTCTCACTCTTTGCAGATGATATGATACTGTATGTGGAAAACCCAAAAGACTCCACCCCAAAACTGCTAGAACTCATACAGGAATTCAGT
>NW_027397135.1:361596-396871 GCF_003265705.2 Callorhinus ursinus
TTCCTCAAACAGTTGAAATTAGAGCTACCATTCGATCCAGCAATTGCTGGGACCCGAAGGGGTACGTGTACCCCAATGTTTATAGCAGCAATGTCCACAATAGCCAAACTGTGGAAAGAGCCAAGATGCCCATCGACAGATGAATGGATAAAGAAGCTGTGGTATATATACACAATGGAATATTATGCAGCCATCAAAAGGAATGAGATCTTGCCATTTGCAACGACGTGGATGGAACTGGAGGGTGTTATGCTGAGTGAAATAAGTCAATCAGAGAAAGACATGTATCACATGACCTCACTGATATGAGGAATTCTTAATCTCAGGAAACAAACTGAGGGTTACTGGAGTGGTTGGGGGTGGGAGGGATGGGGTGGCTGGGTGATAGACATTGGGGAGGGTATGTGCTACGGTGAGCGCTGTGAATTGTGCAAGACTGTTGAATCACAGATCTGTACTTCTGAAACAAATAACGCAACATATTTTAAGAAAAAAGAAAAAGAAGAAGATAACAGGAGAGGAAGCAAAGGGGAGTATGTCAGAGGGGGAGACGAACCATGAGAGATGATGGACTCTGAAAAACAAACTGAGGGTTCTAGAGGGAAGGGGGGAGGGGGATGGGTTAGCCTGGTGATGGGTATTGAGGAGGGCACGTTCTGCATGGAGCACTGGGTGTTATGAACAAACAATGAATCATGGAACACTGCACCAAAAACTAATGATGTAATATATGGTGATTAACATAACAATAAAAAATAAAAACAAAAAAAAACAAAAAAAAATAAATAAATAAAAGGGGGGTAGTGGAGATGAATACTTAAAAAAAAAAAAAGATCTACCTTCTTGGCAGCTTTCAAATATAAAATACAGTATTGTATTTTATCACCATCACCAAACAGTACATTACATTCCATAACTTCTTTACCTTATAACTGGAAGTATGTACCTTTTGATCATCTTCACCCAAATCCCACCCTCAACAAATTTAAAAGAATTGAATCACATACAGCATATTATCCAACTATGACTCAATGAAATTAGTAACTTATAACAAGGGAGATTTAGAAAATGAAAAAATGTGGAAATAAAACAATGCACTCCTAAATAACCTATGTATCAAAGAAATTCATAAGGGAAATTGGATGTACTTTGAGATAAATGAAAATGAAAACAACCTACCAACACTTATGGGATGCTGCTAAATTTCTTAATGAGAAATTTAGAATTATAAGCACCTATATTAAAAAGATGTCAAATCAATGACTTAGCATACCATGGTAAACTAAACACAAACTAAACCCTAAGCAATAAGAAGGAAGGAAAAAATAAAGATCAGAGTGGAAATAAATGGAATAGAGAATAAAAATAACAGAGAAAATCAATGAAACCAAAAGTTGGTTCTTTGGAGAGATTAACAAAATTGCCAAGCCTTTAGCTAGACTGGCCAAGAAATAAAGGGAGAAGACTGAAATTACTAAAACCAGGAATGACACAGGTGACATTTCAACTAACTTTACAAACACAAAAAGGAATACTACCACCTAAGAGAATACTATGAACAACTGTATGCCAACAAACTAGATAAACTAGATGAAATGGAAAATTCCTAGAAAGACACAAACTACCAAAACTGACTCAAACCAAACTAGAAAATCTGCTAGATGTAAAACAAAGAGATTTTACTAGCAATCAAAAAGCTTACCACAAATTAAAAAAAAAAAAAAAACAAGCTTAGATTACTACATGGGTGAATTCTACAAATATTAAAAGAATTAACACCAATCTTTCACAAACTCTTCCAAAACAACAGAAGGAGAGGGGCCACTTCCCAATTCATTCTTTGAAAGCATTATTACTCAGACACAAAAACCTGACAAAGACATCATAAGAAAGCTATAAAATAATATCCATTAAGAATATAGACACATAGGGGCACCTGGGTGGCTCAGTCATTGAGCATCTGCCTTCGGCTCAGGTCATGATCCCAAGGTCCTGGGATCGAGCCCCACATCGGGCTCCCTACTCAGCAGAAGCCTGCTTCTCCCTCTCCCACTCCCCCTGCTTGTGTTCCCTCTCTCGCTGTGTCTTTCTCTGTCAAATAAATAAAAAATCTTTAAAAAAAAAAAGAATATAGACACATAAATCCTTAACAGAGTATTTTTAAAAAATTAAATTTGGAATCCAATGGTCTAGTCCCTGGCAAATAGGGCTTCTTCCACAGGAGACTAAAATCATCCTGAGTTTTGACCACACTCTCTACTAGGCACTTAAGCAATCTCATTACTATAAATTCCATGATAAAACAGATGAAATCAATGTAATTATAAATAAATCTCTCAAACTCACCCCATCTTCTCTGTCACCGACCAAAAATACGCTGCAGGTTGTTGAGGCATTTCTACTTTTTGTGATTGATGTGTTAACAAGCATCACTCTAAAATTATACTTTTTTTTAACAGAATCAGATTATACAGAATCCAACCTTCCATGCTATCCAACATTCCTAACAAGGAAGACATTTGTCCCTTGATGAAACATTTCCAATATTTCAAACTGACTGATCTCTTTGAAATTTAAGTAAGCTATTTTAAGTATAAGGTTAGGTTTTAAGTATCCCATAAGGGTTCTGCTTTTCACCTTTCTTCTCCATCTTCACTACACTGGAGATAAAATTCATAGTCACTGAGTAGTAGAAGGCTTACTCATCATATTATAACCCTGAAGTGGACCTAGGAGATTATAAGCCACCATAAAATCTCAACCAAACTCCTTTCTCTAAAACAATGTATTTTGCAAACCTCATTAAACCTTTGAATTATCAGGGGAACTTATTAAAAATGCATATTCCCAAGTCTTTCTTAAGAGATTCTGGTGAGTTTGTAACTAGGCCCAGGAATCTGCATTTTAACTCACCCCTTTCCCCAACATTCCTGACTACACTTGGAGAAAACATCGGGCTCGAGGTACTTGACTTCTAGATTCATTCTCTACACTTAACAGGAGCAATTAGGGACCGATACAGATCCGCAGGAAAGCCCTCTCCTGTCCTAACCCCCTGCGTTAGAATGCTAGTGGTCCTCACAGCCACATGCATTTCCTAGAAGGGTGGGAGAAAAAAGTTGGGACATCGTTTTCTAGAGACGCAGAGAAGAACCCACTGAACAGAGAGCAGGCAAGAAACTGGTATTTTACTAGAGAAATACATAGGTTAAAAGGGCAAGATTTCTTGTAACAGACGTCTCAAATATTGAGGAATTACAGGGTGCGTGAAAGGTACCATACAGTTCTAGGCTGTGCTACCACAAAATGGGAGATCCTTCCAAGGCTTAGACTATCTATGCTATTGAACTGTTAGCAACCATTACTACGTAGAGGAAGAGAAAGTCTGCTACAAAAGAGTCTCTTCCAAATTTGATTCCTTCCAAGCTGCATATCACTTCAAACAGATTATTCCTAAATTCAAGACCATGCTGCACAATAATCAAGTCAATGCCCACGACACAGTTAAGTCAACTTGGTATCAGCCTTAACCATGCATGTTCTCTCTGTCCTCTCTCTCTCTTCTCACTGAATGTTGGGTATCCAAATGCAATCAAACCTCTTGATCAAACCCTTTGTTGGACAGACTCAACTTTGTAGATGTATGCCATTTAAGGACTTTCATTTTTTTAAGTTTCTTTTTATTTTTGTGTTAGAGAGAGAGAGAGACACAGAGAGAGCACAAGCAGGGAGGAGAAGCAGGCTCTCCGCTGAGCAGAGAGCTCGACGTAGGGCTCGATCCCAGGGTCCTGGGATCATGACCTGAGCCAAAGGCAGAATCTTAACCAACTGAGCCACCCAGGTGCCCAAGGGCTCTCATTTTTATTTTGAATTTCTGATGGCTTGAGATAAGAGACCCCACAAATCCATGAAAACAGATGGGGTTGGAATTTACAGCTGTTGTACAAAAGGATCTTTGGATGACTATGTATGATTTATGTCTGTATGTATGTATAGTTCAGAGTAACCATAGTTGAACCAGTGTCCTACCCCTGTGTCAAGGAGGAACTTCACCCCACAAGAACCTTTCAACATGTGAGGGTAAAAATCCGATCACACAAAATTGGGATTGCTACTGCAACAGGACCATCCCAATTAGGGTCTACTTTACCTTGCTGAGTATGCAAATGGTAGAAGAAGATAATTTATAAGGCCAATGTGAAGAGTTGATTTCTGATTTCTATATGCCACAGCTCTTATTTCTGTCTCCACAGCTCTTATTCCATATTTCTATGGAATGGTTCCTACTCCCATAATCACTAAACCCTTACCCCATTCCTCTTGCCTGAATATTGCAAAACATCCTTCTGATCTTGGCTTAACATCTACCTTCTTCAGGTAGGTGTGTCCAATCCCTTCACTCTAGGTGGGTTCCCTACTTATATAAAAAAACTTTTTTTCTCCCCATAGAATTTTTAATTATGGTTTTTCATTACTAACCATGTAGTTATCATTACATTCAAAGTTTTATCTCTCTACCAATTCCTGCTGGTCAATATGCTCAAGTAGGATGGCTTTGTGGATTGCTATATTACAGATACCTAGCAAGTGTCTTTCACACATTAAATTCTTAATGAATGACTCTGCAAGAATTAATGCATTCTACCAAATGAACTTCACAATAGTATATATAACTTTTAGAGTAAGTAAGTTTAGCCTTTACTCAGTATTAGGTGCTATAACAAGAGTACATTTATGCCTGGGCCCATGTGTATTTAATTAAATTATTATAGGCACTTTTAAGTACATATATACATATATGTATACACACATATATATATATGGCATAGATATATTCAGGTTTTTCCCATGTATGAACTAAACTTTCAACTAAATAACTATATGAGAATAAGGTGAAATGATCAAAATGGTGGTTCTCTAATTTTTTTGTACATCTCTCCTAAGTTGCTTCAGGGTATATGCCTATAGCATAGCAAATATTTCAAAACTAAGATCTTACCCATGGCTTTATCCAACATCATTCTTAAGAAGAGATTTGCTCAATACACATTCAAGAAATGTATCTACTTAAGTACTACACTTAAATTTAGATTTTGAATCAATAAGAATGAAGTTTCAGCATTTCTATATTAAAAGTTGGCCCATGGATATGTTCTCAAGAAATTGTAATTATTGTCAGTTTAATTTTGCATAATGCTGTGTATATAGTGTTATTATATTCTTTCATGGGTAAATTTTTGAACTCTGTGATGATGGTACTTTCATTTTGTAAGTCTTAGCCATTATCGAGATTATCTGGAACACTGTATCTGCAATACACGAAATCTTTACATGTTTTATTCCCTTCAAAGAGCCCACAGGCCCTTATTTCCTCAGAAGTTCTATTCAGATGGCCCCCTAGAAATCGCTAAAAAAAATTAAAATTGTGTTTGAACAGTAAGGTGAAAATTCTCAGATTTTAAAAAGCCAGAACAATAGGGGTGCCTGACTGGCCCAGTCGGTGGAGCATGTGACTCCTGATCTTGGGATTGTGAATTCAAGCCCCATGTTGGCTGTAGAGATTACTTAGAAATAAAATCTTAAAAAAAAAAAAATCCAAGACAGTTTGAAACTTAATCATACATACACACACACAGGTACACACATCCACCCATTCCTGAATGGACTGAAGTGACCTAAAAAAAAAGTCAACATATAGGAAAAGATGCTGGAGATCCTCTAGGGTAGTATTTCCACACTGTAGTCTTGATATCAATTTGGTATGCTCCTACAAGCATTTTCTTAGAAATGGAATACAGTGCAGTGGGATGGAATGGATAATCAGTGTTTGATGATATCAAATCTTTCCTAACTTAGGAACCCAGGCATCATGGGAAATCTTGGAACAGGGGAGCTATGCGTCTATATGTGCAGATGTATTTGGAAGTGATAAACCCATGGTTAAAGACCTTATACATCTGGAGCTCAGGCATCTGCAGCACAGAGTAACCATAGTTGAGGATAACCTAGAGAGAAAGGCTTCCTGTCCCTGCCATTACTACGGGAACCAATAGTGAGGGTACTGTGTTCCTTGATCACAACAGTGCCCACCCGAGGGACAAGAATGACATCTGAATGCTAGACACCCTTTTGGGACCATTTTCCACAAGACCAGAGGAAAAACCACTGACTCCTTTAGAGAGAGGGAACTCCCCATAGGATTGCTGAACTTCTCCTAAGACAGGAACCCCAAGGGGTAATAAGAGATTCTTACCAAACACTGTATGGGATGCTGAAATCACTTCATCTGACTATTCAAAGAATGGAACCTCATTTTATACCCCAAGTAAAGTGGGCCATATTATTTATATAAGTATCTCAAGTATTTTAAGTTGTATCGGTCCAAAGACAAAGTTGACTTCTAAAGTATGACTTATGAATCCATACATATATAAACTACACATATAATATGCTATCCTGTAAAGGAGAATGCTAATTTCACTAGTGTTAAAATCTGAGTTCCTGTAGTTTTGATTCCCTACTGTATTGATTTCTGGACATTTGAGCGTGTTTTTAAAAAAATGAAAGAAGGAAGCCTTAATCTGTCAAGAATATCCTCGTGTCACTTTTAATTTGGCAGTTTTTAATACACCCAGAGAAAATGATCTTAGTAGAAGGGAAGGCATAAGCTCGTACAATGTAGAAGCAGGCAACAAGAAAGTCTTCAGGGACGCCTCGGTGACTCAGTCGGTTAAGTGTCTGCCTTTGGTTCAGGTCATGATCTCAGGGTCCTGGGATCAAGTCCCACGTTGGGCTCTCTGCTCAGTGGGGAGTCTGCTTCTCCCTCTGCCTGTCCTTCCCCCTGCTTGTTCTCGCTCTCTCTCTCTCAAATAAGTAAATAAAATCTTAAAAAAAAAAAAAAGTCTTCAGATGACCATGAAAGAGGAAACCCTGGATTGCCTCGGAGACTCTGTCTCCAAAGTGTCTTCAGATGTAAATGTGGTCATAAAAGCTACTCTTCTATGGACAGGGCCCTGGGTCCCATGGAACACTCTCCTGGACAGAGCAAGGTCTTACTTCTCCTATTCTATTTATATATAACACACACAACATAAATACACACATGCACACAAGCACATGCACCCAGAAACACCATCCACATGTTTCTCTTTGAGCACAAACCTAACTGCAGGCATCAGCAAGGCAATATTTTTTTTAAAGACCCACAAGTGTCACATAATTTGATATATGGAAAGAAATGACATTGTTTTTCTCGCTCTATCACACAATCAATATTGGTTTGAACCACACGACTCTACCAATATTTGACTGTTTGACTTATAAAAATGACAAGTTAGCTCAGTTCAACCTAATATTGTTGCAGTTCTTACCATGTACAGAACCTGTAAGAATAATTTATTTGATGTACTACCTTTACAAAATGACAAGAGAAAATGACAGTGATACACAGTGAATCCCTTATGATAATTTCACAAGAGACAGAGAAAAAATAATGTGGAAGGATGCTTTGCAGGAATGCGATATAAACAAGCAAGAACATAGAAAGTTAAATCTATACATCATCACCAAATATGTACAATTCACAAGACATCTGGTCCTTGTCCTCAAGCATATTCAATTTAGTTGGGAAGATATAATACATGAAAAAAAATTGCATCTAAGACTTATATAATTTTCACTTGGGGCAGATAAACTGGCACAAAGAATATCAAACTGGACACTTCATTAGAATTTAAATACTGTAGGGGTGCCTGGGTGGCACAGTCAGTCAAATGGCTGACTCTTGGTTTTGGCTCACGTCATGATCTCAGGGTAACGAGATCAAGCCCCAAGTCCTGCTCTGCACTCAGTGCAGAGTCTGTTTAAGATTCTCTCTCCTTCTCCCTCTGAGCTCCCCCTACCCCCGCCACACATACACTCTCTGTCTCTAAAATAAATTTAAAAATCTGTAAAAAAAAATTTAAATAGAGTAATTCCTTACTAAAATGAAACCCAAGCAAAGAAACAAAAACATGTTTAAAGAGATTCATACTATAACATACCAAAAGTTCCTTTGCTCACAAGTCATGTTAAAAAAACATTTAAATCTTTAAAAAATGTTTCAAGTTCTCCACCAATTTAAATATTGCACAGAAGTCAAGGATGGTTAAGACCAAATAAAGGCCACTGGATTTCACAGAAGATGGACAAAAATATAAATCTGAGGGATTAAATATTTAGTAAAAAAGCTTAGAGACAGACAGACTGTGTTTATTTCCATCTCCTCCCCAAACCCAACTAAAATGATAGTAAAGGAATAAAGAAGGTACGAGCAATCAATGACAAAGGCGGGGGGGAGGCATCTTCAGTGGATCAGAGCATTTAATACATATTAAGGGAGCAGAAACGAGGATGGAAGGATGGAAACAACTCAGGAAAACAGAGAGGGGTAAAAAAAAAAAAAAAGTGCCTGTATAGAGCGATCAATGAAAATGCAGCCAATTCTCTAGTTTTTTAACATAAAAAAAGAAAAAGAAATAAATGTAAATAATGTTCACCAAAAAAAAAATTCTTTGATGAAAATGACAGGACATAAATAATTGAAAATAAAAGGATTCTTTCAAAATATGAAAAAAAAGAAGTAGTTATATAAGCATATTTCACAGAGATGTTGTGGTTAGTAATAGCTACCTCTGAGGATCAAGACTGGAGGTTGAGGGAAGGGGACGGGGGTCTGCTACTTTTCATAAGAAGCCCTTTACATTATATTATTTTATTATATTTGATTTTTAAATGGCATATATTAATTTGGTAGGAAATTTTTAAAACAAATGTTAAAATTATAAATTATCAAATATATGATTATTTATATAAACATAGGACAGACAAGGCCTTTTAAGTATGCCTCAGTGGATACTTGGTTTTAAGATTTTATTTCCTTATTTGAGAGGCAGAGCAGGGGTGGGGTTCGAGCGGCAAAGGGAAAGGGGAGGGGGACAAGCAGACTCCCCGCTGAGCGCAGAGCCAGCAGTGGGGCTCAATCCCACCACCCTGAGATCGTGACCTGAGCTGAAGTCAGCCGCTTAACTGACTGAGCCACCCAGGCGTCCCTCAGTGGATACTTATTTTGTCAGTGCTGCATTCATTTCCCTTTCTATACTGTGATTCTCCTTCCTTCTCCACCGGCAATCCATTTGGTCCAGGGGGGATTTCTCCATCCCAGCTTCAGTAGTAGTTTGTGACTCAGGCCCAATCCAACCCATGGTCCTGGTCAGAGGGACTTTTTTCCTCCCGGAGAGAAGAACAAGGCACAGTTTAGGCCAATGAGAACTATACTGAGTTCTCTGTAAATGTTGAAGGAAAAACATGCTCTTGTCTAGAGCTGCTGACAGCCATCTTGCCACCAGAAGAGAAAACCTTCCCCAAGAATGAGGCTGACAGAATGAACAGCAGAGGCGAAAGCATGTGAGCCCAAATGTCTGTGGTTGAACCCCACGTTCCAATAGGTCTGAGATTTGTCTACCTCAGCCTTTTTCATTAATTATAAGAGGTAGTATCATGTAATGGGAAAACACTGGACTGCCGTGGGTTCAAACTTCACCCTTGCTACCTACTAACTGTGTGACCTTGGGCATGTCACTTTACCCTTTCCTCATCTATAAAATGGGATAGTAATAGTACCTACCTCATAGAATCAAATGAGTGAATATATATAATACACATATGCATATATTTATATATACACATAGGTATAAGAACTACAAATATATATGTTAAAACCTCATTTAGAATTATATGTGCAAGAGCCATATTTTTAATTTTAGTAATTATATTCCCCTTTTTCCTTAAACCAGTTTGAACTGAGTTTTCTGATATTTACAAGTGGCAGGGCCCTGATTATTTCAACACCCAAGAGAGAAGCCATACAAAACCAATTGATAGATTTAAGCAGACATACATAAAACATAAATATAATATAAACCTTCTCTACGGCAGAAAAAAATGATCAAAAAATGAAAAAGTAAATAGAAAAGGAAGAAACCATATTTGCAACCTTACACAGAACAGGGTGGAGATGCTACACAAAATGGGCAAAAATATAAACACACAATTCACAAATAAAAAATTGCAATATAAAAATGTTTGGTTTCTAATAATCAAATGAAATAAACAGGAACTAAATTTTTTCCAGGGACATAGCTAAAGACCATTTTTAAATTTTATTATCCAGTGTTGGCAAGTGTCTCATGTACCCCTGTTGAGAATGTTAATGGATACAACCATTCTGAAAGGCAATCTAGCTATAATAAAAATAAGCATATCTTTGACATAATACTTCTAGGAATTTATCTAAGGAAATACTTCAGGGAGTACGCAAACATTATCCCTACTATGAGCAACCATTTTCCCTACAAGTTTTCCCACGGATTTGTACTTATATACAGGAACATTAGAAACTGAATGTCCAAAAAATAGGAGATTCATTAAAATCCATGTATTTCAATATTGTTCAGTCATTTAAAACGTTGACGTTAAATGTGTACATACTCAAGAATGTTCATGATTATTAATAATCATGTAACATGATTATTATGAAATCAGCAGGTCAAAAACCTAAAGGTATGAGCCTGTTTTGTTGTATAAATATATACATGTACATAAGGGAAAAGATCCACTAGACTACCCATCAAATGATAGTGAAATTTCTGGGTAGTAGAATTACGATTGTCCTAATTTGTTACTAGGTTTTTTTCTCGCTTATATATTGTTCCCTTTTTCTCCACTGAACCTTCACGGACCTTCAATAAGAACAAAATGTATTTTAAATTCATTAAAAAAAACCATAAGACTCCCCCTGAGAGTAGCTTCAGTCATGCGTTTGGAGCTAAAATGCATGCAGCTGTTAGATGTAGTGCAGAGGATGAGAAAGTCAAGGGAGTAGACTCTCTTTTGAGAAAATTTGGTTGTAAAAATGAGCCAAGGTCTCAAGAACACATGTGGCATACAAATAGTGAGATGGAGCACCTGTGCATCAGAAAAGAGGAACAGTCCAGATATAAGAGAAAGGAATCACTGGCGGAGATGTCTGATGCCTGCAACAGCAACTTGCTGTGTTTTCCACTCTCCGGTAGCTTCTGTTTGGGCTTGGCTGGGCTACCTCAGCTGAATTCCTACATGCCCTTTTCCTTGTGCTGCCCAGGCTCAGGAAAGGGGCAGAAGGTACCCACCAGTAGAACCCATACGCTCAGCCTTTCGGTGTCTTAACCCCCTAAACTTGGTGCAGCAGGGACTCTTCATCAGCTACTTTCCCCAGAGAAGAAAATAGGATACTTGAAGCCCTATGCAAGCCTCCCTTAGACCTCCACTCCCAGGGAAAAGTAACCACCATCCTCAACGGCAATGGTAACACACACCTGACCTTAGTAATGACAAAGTGAGTTTTCAACAATTCATAAGGGCTTGAATACTCTGTAAGACAGATTACGTTTTCTTTCCATTTATTTCTGGCATATTAACAGCTGGTGACCTAGATTAAGAAATAATTTAATATGTGAAAAGGCAGACTATATCACTAAATTCCTTCGCAGATGGAAAGTGGATTCAATAAAAAGCTTCAGACCAAAGATTCAAGTAATTACTGGGAAGTGGAGAGGGGGAGGAATACCTACAAGTGGGTAAAATGAACTATGGAAAAATGATGACAAAACCTGGCTGGGATGCCGGAGGATCCTAGCTACTTTCTGGACAAGTAAGCAGGGACTGGAAGAGGGCAGGAAGCCTTGCTAATTCAGCTGCTGAAGGAGCGGCAGGAGGAGGGTCACGTTAGTGCAGGATGAGCTTGGGTAGATATTAAAAGAAATACAATCCTCTTACTGCAATGACAGTGTGCATGTGTGGAGGGAGGGACTGGAGGCAGCCACAAAGCTTCTGGGCCTAGGGATTGGCAAAGGGATCAGTGGCCCCTCCTGCTCAATTCCTCGAGGTCGGTGGGAACTAGGGAGCAGCCTGAGCCAGGGTCTGAAGAGGGAAATTCACTGTCCTTTTGAGCAACGCGGCAAATCTGACTTCCAGTAAAAGAGGAAAACACTAAACACCCCGAATCCCAGAGACGGAAAATACTGCCACATGAAAGAGAACACAGTTCAGCTGATAAAAACCATGGCGCTCAGCGAGCCGGTGTTCATTTTCAAGTGCAGTGCTTAAGCTACAATATGAATGTCCTTTCGCTGGAGACACAAATGAACACCTCAGTGCTGGCAAGGTCTTGATGACAAGCAGCCATCAGGGGATCCCAAAGTCTCGCACAAGACCTCAACTGCTCAGGGCTGTGCTTGGTGTAAACCCAAGCTCTGTGCCCAGCTCTGGGAGAGAAAAATAAATTACTGAGGCGCCAATTTGCTAGGGAGCTTGTAAAACACTAGGAAACCCAACCTGTACGTGCAAATTTTTTAAAGAAATAAAGCGCCCTCCTTTGTGCAGAAATGTGCAGAGAAGAACTGTTAGGTTCAGGTCATATTTATTTTTGACCTTCCAGAGGACACTGGCGTCAAAAGGGACACACACTGAGAGAAACCCCCCCCCAAAAAAAAGAACAGAAAAAGGAAAGAAGTGTGTATCTAGATCTCTATTTTGAACTCCAGGATTCACTCGACAGCACTGTATTAAAAGCCATCGGTTTTCCGTGATGAGCCCTATCGATCCCTACAGATTTTGAGAGTAGCTTCTGCGCTACCCCCGCCGTTTCTGCTGCACTCGGGTCCTCAGGAAACCCCCCGGAGGGAGGACCGCTGCCGCAATCTCCCGGACCTGCGGGCCGGCGGGGAGCGGGCGCCGCGGGCAGAGAGATGCGCAGGGCACCCGGGCAGGCAGCCGGCGAGCCGCCGCACCTGCCGAAGCTCGCGCCCGCCGCCGCCCGGGAGAGCGGGGAGAGCGGAGAGAGAGGCCGGCCGTGCGGGGGGCGAGCGCGCGGGGAGACTCGGGCGGACCGCGCGCCCCGGCGCTCCCGCCTCCCAGCCCGCGGCCGCCTCGCTGCAGCCGCCGCTGCGCCGGGCAAGGCGTCTCCGCGCCCCCCGGCCCCGGCCCGGCCTCCACCGCTCCCCCAGCCCTCTCGGCCCTCGCCGCCGCGCCCCCGCCCCGCAACCTGCCCCGCCGCCCGCTCTGACCTTTTCCTGCGCGCGGTTGAGTCGCTTCTGCACGTTCTTGGCGAAAATGCCCGTCTTGATGTCGGCCATGGCTGCGGGTCCGGGAGGCGGCGAGGAGCGGAGCGGGCGGCGGGGCGGCTGCGGCGAGGACCAGCGGGAGAGGAGGAGGAGGAGGAGGAGGAGATGGTGGAGGAGGAGGAGCGGGAGAGGAGGAGCGGGAGGGGCGGTGAAGGGCAGCGGAGGAGCGCCAGGAGGGGTGAGGGAGGGGCGCAGCGCGGGGACCGGCTTAAAGCGACAGCGCGGAGGCGGGGCGCTCCGGGCCTGGCGGCGATACGGGGCTGGGCGGCGAGAAAAAGAGAGGGAAGGAGCCCGAAGTCAAATTGCCCAGGGAGGGCGCACAGTGGTGGAAGAGGAGGTCGGGAGGAGAAAGGGGACGACGCCAAGCAGCAGTCCCAGGGCCCTGAGGCAGCTCCGCGGTTCTTTCAAGGCAGAGTTTGTGTTGGGGGAGGCTAGGAGGGGCCCCATTCTTTCCGGCAAAAAAAAAAAAAAAAGAAAAAAGAAAGAAAGAAAAAGAGGCGCGGGGCAGGGAGTGGTGGGGAAGCCAGCATTGGAGGTGCTCTGACGTGGAGGGGGGTGGATGGGCTCGTCCAGACAGTGCACCCCTCCCCATCTGTGTGTTCCAGAAAGCCGGCCTCGGCCCTGCCTTCGGGAGGCTCACACCAACGGAGGAAAGGGGGCTGGGAAACCAAGTCAGTTCAGGGGTTAGAGCTGCAGTAGTGAGGGACCAAGGCGCACAATGGTTCAAACTTTAAGACGAGATTTGGGGTCCGAGGTAGGGAGGTTGTATGTTGAGAAGGGTCAGTCCCTTTAAGCAAGGTGCTGTGCTTTGGTGATCTGTGTAATTCCTGCCCGGAGCCCATACTCTAGCATGGACACTTACTTCCCCAGAAGTGTTGCCTGGCAGAATCAGGTCCTTTACCGACTCACTTCAACATTGTAAGACCTGGACCTCTTAGCCTGTTGCTTCGTGCAAACCTTCTGGCAACCTTAACAGGGATTTACCTCCTCAGTACGCTGATCAGAAGTAAGAATAATAGGGATACCTTTGTCGTATACCTCACCCAGAGCTCTTGAAGACCCTGGCCAATAGCGAAACTATCCATACTCTGTACTCTCTGAGAGTATGAAGGTGTAAGGCAGGTCGCCCAGCAAGCAGGACAGAGGTGAATCAGGCACCTGAATCCTGTGAGTCCAAATGAGCATCCCACTAAACCTGTGGAGTAGACTGTCCCATGTGTAGCCCCCACCCCCATGAACTACCCTTGATACTCCCTTCGAAGCCCCCTCACCTTGATACTACAGTGGCACTGTGACTGGTTTTTGAAATAAGATACAGTGGAAGGACACTGTGCCAGTTGCAGCCTAAGCCTTGAGAACCCAAGCAGGCGTGGCACTCTCGGGAGCCCTGTGCCACCCTGTAGAATGTTCAGCTACCATGATGTGAAAAGCCCCTTGGAGAGGCCACGTGGAAACGGGAAACCCCAGCCTCCCACTGACCCGCTGCCTAAATGCAGCCAGGCAAACAATCATCAGTAACACCAGAAGAACCGCCCAGCTGATCCCTGCAGAGGGCACAGCGGTGAGTAAACAAAAAGAGAGTGGTTTTAAGCCACTCACTTTTGCAATGGTTTATTACTGAAATACCCCATCTATTCACTTGACTCTTACTTCCTTAGGATGACTGGTCATCCCAGTTTGCCTGGGATGAGCCAGAAAGTCCTGGGTAAGCCTGGACGAGTAGGTCACCCTACTTCCAACATCCCAAGTAAATAGGAGTTTACTTCAGAGGGAGGTAAAGAGAATATTCCTCTCTTGGTCAGGATTCCATAGAAAAGACTGCCCAGAAGCCAGGAATTAAAACGGGGGGCTTCAGAACCTCACCTGTGCCCTGAGGACTTGCCATGATGATACAAGCCGCAGAATGCTGGAACACACCAGAATGTTCTGGAGCACATCAGTCCATGGTACTTTTCATACTATAAGCCCCAGAGCTTCCTCTGCTTCCATGCAGGGCCTGGCTATAGCTTCCCTTGCAGACATCACTACCCTCTTTCTAACAAGCAAGGGACAGAGTTCCAAGCAGTAGGTTTACTTTCCCTCTGGTTACTTAGGGCCCAAGCCATAGTGCCCTCTGCTCCAGCATTTGTCCTTCCTTGTAATTATTCCCCCACCAATTTTTGGCACACAGCAAATATCTTTTGAACTAAAATTACAAATGGCTAACATTTCTCATCATTCAGATGCCCAAATCTAGGTCTGTGATATGTGGATGGAAACAGGAAGCTTATCATTTCTTGATAATTCTATTTGGAATACATGCTGAGCATGTTACAAAGTTGTTATGCACAAACTTATCAAATCATTTCCCTCCAGCTGAAAGGTGAAATGACATCCGTTTTCAGGTTGTCACGTGGGTCATTCTAGCCAGCCTGGAAAATTGAGGAAGGACTTTAGCTGCTACTTAGTAGGTTCTTTGTAAATATTTGTTGAAAAAAAAATGCGTGTGTACATGAGACTAGATCTTGAGCATCCATCCTTAGCTATTTATTCTCCTATTTCTGCAATAATGCTACTGGAATGAGTATAAAAGGGGACCCAACAACGATTTTTAAATATTGTTATGCCATACAGTAGAGGCTTTTTCCATACAAAATCTTATGCAGGACCCAAATACAATAATCAGGTAGACCCCTCGCTGGTTGTGGAAGGTGTGGGGTACCCAGAGCCCCACCCATTAGGCTACCTTTTATTCCCTGCATCTGTCTCTAAGGAAGATCTTCAGCCCTGACATGAACAGACATTTTTCCAAAGATGACATCCAAATGGTCAACAGGCACATGAAAAAGTGCTCAACATCACTCAGCATCAGGGAAATCCAAATCAAAACCTCAATGAAATACCACCTCACACCAGTCAGAATGGCTAAAATTAACAAGTCAGGAAACGACAGATGTTGGCGGGGATGCGGAGAAAGGGGAATCCTCCTACACTGTTGGTGGGAATGCAAGCTGGTGCAGCCACTCAGGAAAACAGTATGGAGGTTCCTCAAAAAGTTGAAAATAGAGCTGCCATACAATCCAGCAATTGCACTACTGGGTATTTACCCCAAAGATACAAATGTAGGGATCCAAAGGGGTATGTGCACCCTGATGTTTATAGCAGCAATGTCCACAATAGCCAAACTGTGGAAAGAGCCAAGATGTCCATCGACAGATGAATGGATAAAGAAGAAGTGGTATATATATACAATGGAATATTATGCAGCCATCAAAAGGAATGAGATCTTGCCATTTGCCACAACGTGGATGGAACTGGAGGGTGTTATGCTGAGTGAAATAAGTCAATCAGAGAAAGACATGTATCATATGACCTCACTGATATGAGGAATTCTTAATCCCAGGAAACAAACTGAGGGTTGCTGGAGTGGTGGAGGGTGGGAGGGATGGGGTGGCTGGGTGATAGACATTGGGGAGGGTATGTGCTATGGTGAGCACTGTGAATTGTGCAAGACTGTTGAATCACAGATCTGTACCTCTGAAACAAATAATGCAATATATGTTAAGAAAAAAAAAGAAGATAGCGGGAGGGGAAGAATGAAGGGGGGGAAATCGGAGGGGGAGACGAACCATGAGAGACGATGGACTCTGAAAAACAAACAGGGTTCTAGAGGGGAGGAGAGTGGGAGGATGGGTTAGCCTGGTGATGGGTATTAAAGAGGGCACATTCTGCATGGAGCACTCGGTGTTATACACAAACAATGAATTATGGAACCCTACGTCAAAAACTAATGATGGTTTTTTTTCCTCCCCGGCTGCTTGAAGCCTTGCCACCATCATGAATGACACAGTAACTATCTGGACCAGGAAGTTCATGACTAACCGACTACTTCAGCGGAAACAGATGGTCATTGATGTTCTTCACCCTGGAAAGGCAATGGTACCTAAGACAGAAATTTGGGAAAAACTAGCCAAAATATACAAGACCACCCCAGATGTCATATTTGTGTTTGGATTCAGAACCCATTTTGGTGGTGGCAAGACAACCGGCTTTGGCATGATTTATGATTCCTTGGATTATGCAAAGAAAAATGAACCCAAACACAGATTTGCAGGACATGGCCTATATGAGAAGAAAAAGACATCAAGAAAACAGTGAAAGGAACGCAAGAACAGAATGAAGAAAGTCAGGGGGACTGCAAAAGCCAATGTTGGTGCTGGCAAAAAGTGAGCTGGAGATTGGACAACAGAAGGAGTAAAGATGCTGCAGTGGCTTTATCTGTGGTGGTTGTGCAGATTTTTCATGAGAGGATCAATAAACTAAGAATGTTAATTAAAAAAAACTAATGACGTAATATATGGTGATTAACATAACAATAAAAAATTTAAAAAAATAAGAAGATCTTCAGCCCTGCAGACCTCCCTGCACTCAGCAGAAGTCCACGGACAAATGATCTCAGAAGCACCTTCCACCTCCAGAGTTATAGGAGCCTTGATTTTGTGTGCATTTCCTTCACCCCCCAACACCACTGGGCCCACCTGCCAACCTTCCTTGCTTGCTTATGTTTCTTCCTCCTAGTTCCCATCCAGTTTTCTCCTCAGTCAAGGGAAAATGTGGCTCATGCCATTCCATGTAGATTTCACCATGAATGAGGAATAACCCCAATTTTTTCCCATGTTGAGGACAAGCTTAGGTGTCAAGTTATATTTAACATTTATTCAGGTAAGTTTCACAGAAAGTATCATGACTCCAACTCTGGATCTTCATCTAAACCAGCCAGAATTCCTGAATTATTTTTAATTCCAGTTTACTTTCTTTCCTCCTAAATTGCACTTCAGATTGGTTGATAAGTCAAAAATGTGAATTATGATAGGTTTTGATAATTTGGATTAGGCCCAGAATTACTATTGTGTTATCACAGAACCCATTTTCTGTACGTTTTAATGGCACAGAGCTTTATCCTTGCCTATCTTTATATTTTGTAAGTCCAATTAGATCCTTAAGGAAGGAGATTTTTAAATCCGTTTTTAAATGTGTTTTGCTCTTTGCAAGCACTTATAGGGGTTGTGATAGATTCTACATATTCTAATTAGCCACAAACTTTTTGTGCTACTGTATCTAATGAAGGAGGCCTTTCCTTTAAACATTTGGTGGAGCCTAAGTGGAATTTTGGCCCCAACCAAATCAGGAGTAGTTGTTACACTTACCTCTTTGTTCAAAGACTCAGAGGCAATTTTATTTTCTCTCACAAATGTTAAACTAGTAGTGAAAAGAGGATGTTCTGTAAAAATATATATTTTGACCAATTATCTTGTACATTTCAAGTGAAAACATTCAAGTGCGAATTCATAGTCAACTCTTCAAATTAGGCCAACTATTTACATTTTAGTCCCACATACATTTTTACTAAATTTTGCCTGTATGACTGCCCTCTTCTATTCCTAATTTAACCAGGTCTAAAAATAACAACCTCCTCACTACATTAATATTGTATCACTAATGCATCCCAAAATACTAAATAGGAGGCAAGAGCTTTGTTTTTCATAGAGCCGTTGGCCACTAAGAAAAACAATGACATTGTATTAAATTGCCTAATAACTGTAACGTGTTTTGACACCGTGTTCAATGCTTTTTTGCAAAGTAGATGCAAAATAACTCCCATATCCCAAACAAATGTCTAGAACATCACTTAATAGCTTACAAGCCAATCGAGAGGTCAGAGAGCAAAACAAAATGGAAATTCTAATTAGCTACAGCTTTTTGTGAAGAAGGGGACAAGTTCCTGCAAATATTTTAAGCTATTTTCTATCCACAAATAAGCTATAAAAATTCCATGTACAATGTGGGTATGAGCACATTTGTCTGGGTGACCAAGAGCACTGTCCTAATAGCTTCAAGAGCTGGATTATTTTTTCAGGAATTTTTCAACTTGGACAACCCCAGCTTTGTAGCCGTGATGTACTTTAAAACCTCTTAACAAATACTTAATTTTATCATATATTGGCAGAGATCTTTTTGGTTCAAGGAACTTATTTTTGGTTAAATTTGCCCATATTTGTATTTTAGAAGAATATAGCTATCCAGATGTGCCTGCCTTTGTGTGGTTGCTCCCCCATCCTTACCACCCCCTGTCACCCCCTGCACTTTTGTCTCCAAGGTGGCTTCTAGAGCTGGGGCCACCAGCACAGTAGAGGTCCTACCTTGGACCATAATTGTCCTTGGATCCCCACATTGTCCACAGTATCCCTCCACTGCAAGCCTGCACTTCAGCCAAAGCTCCTGCCTAAGGAGTCCAATCCAGGGTCATGATATGATTTTATGTGCAGGAAGGCTCCCAAACATCAGCCTGCCTTCTCCCTTACAGTAGAGCCTCCTGTCTCTCCAGAGACCACATGACCTTCTACCTGTTCTCACGTCTCAAAATCCCCTCACTCCACCTCTCTTCTCTAAAGACCCCCAACAGGTTGCTGTTTCAAGCCACCTCCAAGGAATCAGGCAGGTTGGGGGGGGGTGGTAGGAATAGTTCCTGTAAGTATTACTTTCAGTGTTACAGCTATTGTTCAATATTATCAGGCTTAAACAGGCTTCAGTGAGCTAGTCTAAGACACAGTAGGTCACGGGTTGAATTGAGTCTCTGCGATATTGTGGTTTATAATAAGAAATATTATGTTTGGTCCTTGTCCCTGTTCCTGGCACAGAGCTCCTAAAACCCTTGGAATTTCCCAAGTGGTTAGAGCAAAAAATGTATCTGGTTATTGAAAAGCAAACCCCTTTCAACCACACCTGAATGTGTGTTAATGAGGTGGCTTTGGGAAAACTATGAGGATGAAAGCTGGTTGTCAGGGTACCCATGTGATTCGAGGGTTGGAACTTTCAAACCACCCCCCACAATGTCCCCTCCTAGGTTGAGTTCAGTCACTTATGGCCAATGATTTAATAATTCATACCTATGTAATGAAGCCTCCATAAAAACCCAAAGGACTAGATCCAGAGAGCTTCTGGGTTGGAGAACACATGGAGATGCTAGGAAAGAGGCAGGCCTGGAGGGGCATGGAAGCTCCGCATCCCTTCCCACATACTTTGCCCTATGCATTTCTTCCATCTGGCTATTCCTGTGTTGTAGCCTTTTATAATAACCCAGCAATCTAGTAAATAAAATATTCTTCTGAGTTCTATGAGATGTTCTAGCAAATTGTTTGAATCCAAGAAGAGGGATGTGGGAAACTCTGATAATCAGTTGGTCAGAAGCACAGGAGACAATCTGGACTTGCAGTTGGTGTCTGAAGTTGGGGGGGGGAGGGTGAAGTCTTGTGGGACTGAGCCCTTAATCTGTGAGATTTGATGCTAACTCCAGGTAGATGGTGTCAGGACTGCATTGAATTGTAGGACACCCAGAGATATTGCAGAATTGTGTGGTGTGGGAACACCTGAGCCCTCCCCCCTATTTGGTGGCCAGAAGTATTAAGAGTAAAGAAGAAACACCCAGGAGTAATTTTTTCTTTACAATTCCCACAAGAGATGAAATCATGACCCTGTGAATTTGACCTTATTTGGAAATAGGGTCTTGACAGTTGCAATTAAGCTGTAAGTTAAGATGAGGTCCTACTGGAGTTGGGTGGACCCTCAATCCAATATAACTGGTGTTGCAGGGTTTTTGTCTCACAGAGTTGAAGAAAGAGTTGAAGAATGAATCTCGGGACAAAAGGGTGAAGCAAAGTGAAAGTTTATTAAGGGAAGGTGAGAAGAGAAAAAAAAAAAAGCTCTCTAGAGGGAGAGTGGTCTGTTCTTTTATAGAAAACTGACCAGGGAACTCGGTAAATATCTTGTCTATAATATTTAAGACAAACAAGGTGGATTTGTGGATATTATGAAAATGTCTCATCTATACTTAGAACAAACAAGGTGGATATGTTATCTTCCCTTCTCTCTGGTTAATATCTTGTCTATAACATTTCTCTACACCTGGGATTTCTGGGAGCCTGGTTACTAGCCTTCTACCTGTGGCTCCCTACCTAGCTTCACCTGTCCCTTACTCATTGTTATAAAGAAAGGAGAAGTGATACAGACAGGCCACGTGCAGACAGACAGAAGGAAGTTGGAAGCAGAGATTGAAATAATGCACCCACATGCCAGGAACGCCAAGGACTGCCAGCAAACACAGAATCCGGGAGACAGAGCATGGCCCTGTTCACACCTTGGTGGTGGACTTTTAGCCTCCAAACTGAGAGAACACATTTCTCTGCTTTCAAGGCCCAGGTTGTGTTACTTTGTTACAGCAGGCCTAGGAAACAGAAGACAGGATCCAGTCTCTCTCTTCCTAACAGCCTGAATCCAGGAAAAAAATGTATCCCCCAGTCCAAGTAAGTGACAAACAGATTTCCAAAAACAAGATTTTCATTAGTTGGAACAGCCTGTGTTCATCTGTTGCTTTCATCTGAAACAATGTATTTTTATAAGTATATGATTTGCCCTTATTTTCCTGCTTAATTTAGTAGTAAAAGCAGAAGCTTTTGAGGAAGCCCATTGCAGGTGGGGTTCTCCGGAAGCAGAGACTGAAGTTCAGGTGCAAGCCAACTAGAGCGTTGCATCGTGAGAGGCAGGAGGAGGAAGCAGGTTTGGCAGAGGAGAAAGTCCAGTGGCCAGGCAGGCCTGACGAAACTTTGACCAATCTGGGAGGGGGTCTGTTGTGACCATTGCCGATAGTCCCCATCTGGTTAACGAGGGCAGGGCCCAGTCCCTGAAGAAAGTGGCCCTAGGAGGGGTATGAACTGGGGCCAGGAAGCTCTCTGCTCAGGGCCTGGGCTCGCTCAGACAGAGGCAGCAAGCCTTCTCGAAGGGTGATCCAGGCAGCAGACCCCACTCCTGTTCTCTGCTTCAGGGGTAGAGCTCCTCACACGGATGAGGTACATGTTCTTCAGTCTCTGCAAAATAACTATTTTCTGTTCCTTCAACTTCCGGTGTTTTCATGCCCCCTGCCCGCACTGAGGCGTTTCTGAAGGGGCCTTACTACTATCTTGGTTATCCTCCTCGAAGCCCTGATGTTTACATTTAAACATGGTTCATTTGTCCCTAACTGAAGTCACAGTCCTCTGTGTTGTCAGGTTTCTCCACAATATAAGTTACTATTTTCCCACTTGTAATACATAAGAAACTTGTAGGTAGATACTCAGAGACCATGTAAATGTGCCGTCTGTTGTCAAACTCTCCCTCTCCCAAGCTGGCAAGCATGACAATTCTTGCCTAAATCTGTCTTTACTAAGGTGATTTTTCAATGGTGATTCTCTAATTCCATCCATTCTACTGTTTATTAATCAGCATTCTACTCTGTCGAAGAACTGTCCCTTTCTTCCCACGTATTTATTAATTTATTATTTATTGTCACTATGGACTCATGGATTTGTGATTTATTCACTCTATTATTGTTCTTATTCACCTTAATGACCAAATTATCCCAGACTTGACCAGTGAAAGGTCTTTTTATTTTTTCTTAACATATCCTCATCATTCTTCTGACACTTCCTTATTTTCCTGCACAATAAGATATTCCAGGCTCATCTCATATTTGTATTTTCCCTGCCCCAGCCTCTGAGTAAGCCATTTCTCCATAAATTTCTGGTTCATTTCTGTGGAGAATTGTATTTAGAAATGAATGTCTGGGCTCAGGCTCTGCTCATTGCCGCTGAGTGTCAGAATATCATTGAAATAATGGATTTATACCAATGCCTCTAATTTGGATCCAACCTAAGTTTTTGCTTGCCTTCCCCCATTCCATATTTCTTATCTGTGTTTCCTATCTTCCATATTGCTCTGGCTCCCAAAAACCTCACTATGGTCCCTCATTTCCCAATTCTGCAGTACCCACCAAATAGTTTTGCAATGCTTATATCACTGCAACAAATAAACCTGCTGAAAAGAGTCAAAATTTGTTTACCTTATTTTTCTTTAGATTGAAGTCAAAGTGCTATGTTCAAAACTTATTTGGGGTAATGCGTAAAGACAGACATACAGACCAGTGGAATAGGAGAGAGAGCCCAGAAATAAACCTTCACATATATGGTCATATGATTTTCAAGAAGAGTGCCAAAGCCATACAATGAAGAAAGGACATTCTTTTCAACAAATGGTACTGGGAAAACTGGGTATTGATATGCAAAAAATGAAGTTGGACTCTTTCCTTATACTATATACAAAAAGGATCAAAGACCTAAATGTAAAACCTAAAACTAGAACACTCTTATAAGAAAATATAAGAAGAAAGCATTGTAATATTGGATTTGGCAATGATATCTTGGATATCTCACTAAAATCATGGACAACAGAATTACATAGGTAAGTAAATTGGACTACAACAAAATTAAATGCTTTTGTGCATCAAAATAAACAACAGAGTCAAAAGGCAGACCATGGAATCAGAGAAAATATTTGTTTACTGTATATCTGATAAGGGATTAATATCCAGAACATATAAGGAACTACAAATCAAGAACAAAAACAACCTGATTAAAAACGGACAAACTGGGCGCCTGGGTGGCTCAGTTGGTTAAGCGACTGCCTTCGGCTCAGGTCGTGATCCTGGAGTCCCTGGGTCGAGTCCCGCATCGGGCTCCCTGCTCAGCGGGGAGTCTGCTTCTCCCTCTGACCCTCTTCCTTCTTCCCTCTCGTGCTTTCTATCTCTCATTCTCTCTCTCTCTCAAATAAATAAATAAAATCTTTAAAAAAAAACGGACAAACTGCTTGAATAGACATTTCTCCAAAGAAGATATAGCCATGGCCAATAAGCATGTGAAAAGATGTTCAGTATCACTTATCATCAGGAAAATGTAAATCAAAACCACAATGAAATTCCACTTTATACCCATTAGGATGGGTATACTATCAAAAATAGAAAATAATTGTTGACAAGGATATGGAGAAATTGGAAACCTTGTGCACTGTTGATGGGAATGTAAAATGGTTCAGCCTCTATGGAAAATAATGTGGTACTTCTTCAAAAAATTAATAACAGAATTACTATATGACCCAGCAGGTCCACTTCTGGATATATATCCCACTTCCAATTAAAGAAGGTCTCAAAAAGATACTTGTACACCCATGTTCATGGCAGCATTATTTGTAACAGACAAGAGGTAGAAACAACTCTAGTGTCCATTGACTAATGGATAAACAAATATGGTGCATGCATACAACAAAGTTTTATTCAGACTCCTAAAAGAAGGAAATGCTGATATGGGCCACAACATGGATAAATCATGAGGACATAATGCCAAGTGAAACAAGCCTTTCACAAAAGAACAAATACCATATGATTCCACTTATATGAAGTACCTAGAGTAGTCAAATTTCAAAGAGACAGAAAACAGAACAATGGTGCCAGGGCACCTAGGTAGCTCAGTGGGTTAAGCATCTGACTCTTAATTTCGGCTCAGATCATGATCTCAAGTTGTGAGATCAAGCCCCACGTGGAGCTCCGCACTGAGTGTGGATCCTGCTTAAGATTCTCTCCCTCCCTCTCCCTCTGCCGTTCCCCCTGGCTCACGTGTGCACCAGCATGCTTTCTCTCCCTCTCTCTCTCTAAAAACAAACAAATAAAAAAAAAAGAAAATAGAACAGTGGTGCCTATAACTGGGGGTAGTGGGGAGTTGCTGTTTAATAGGTACAGAGTTTCAGTTTTGCAAGATGAAGAGAGTTCCGCAGATGGATAGTGGTAATGATTGCACAACAATATGGATGTACTTAATGTGACGGAACTACACACTTAAAAATGGTTAAAATGATAAATTGTATGCTATGTATATTTTACCACAACAAAAAATGAAAAACTTCCTCAGGCAAATCACTTTATTCTTTGGAAATGGTTAGGCTCATTTGTTACTGTTTTCATTTAGTTTGATATTTTCTCTCATTCTTGTTAATGTTATTAAACATGTGGAACATTACAAACACGTGAATTCAGAAGTCAAAATTGTATAGAAAGGTATACTCAGGGAAGGGTCACTCCTTTCCCTATTCCTACAACCTCTTCATCTCCATCACTATGGGTGACCAATTTCATTAGTTTTTGTATTATCATTCTTGTATTTATTTTTTCAAAATTATACGGACATAGGAGCACCTGGGTGACTCAGTCGGTTAAGCATCTGCCTTCCGCTCAGTTCATGATCCTGGGGTCCTGGGATCAAGCTCAGAGGCAGACTCCCTGCTCAGCGGGGAGTCTGCTTCTCCCTCTCCCTCTGCACCCCCCAACTCATGCTCTCTCTCATGTGCTCTCTCTCTCTCAAATAAATAAATAAAATCTTTTTAAAAAATTATACAGATATAAATATACAGATTTAAATTTTCTTCTACTTCTTATAAAAAAGGTAGCATACTACATATATTCTTTTGCATTTTTCACTTAATATATATTCTCAAAATTATTCTTTTTCAGTTCATAGAAATTTTCCTCATTTTTCTTACTAGTTTATAACACTCTGTAGTATGTATTTGCCACAGATTATTTAACCAATTGTTGTCCTGATTTATCTTGATGCTCAAATTATCCCAGACTTAGCTAGTGAAAACAGTCTCCTACAATTGAGCATTTGAATAATCTGCAGTATCTTATTACAAATAATGATGCAATGAATAACTTTTGCATATGTATTTTCATGTTGTTCAAAGTGTATCTTCAGGATAAATTCCTAGAAGTGAAATCTAAAAGTCAAAGAATACAGACATACGTAATTTTGTTCAGCATTGTCAAATTATTTTCCATGGGATAATATTTTTTTTTCATTCCATTCAGCAAGGTATAAAAGTGCCTGTTTCCCCACAGTCTTGCTAATTTTATCAAGCCTTTGGATTTTTGTCACTCTGAAGGCTGAGGAAAAAAACTGAAGGAATTATAAAGCTGAAACAAATGAAAGATTATTTCCCAAATATCTCTCTAAGGTTAAGACAGGAGATTATGAAATTTGTGTCTCTAATTCCAATATCTGGGTCATCTGCATCTGTAGGTCTGATTCTACCAATGTGTTTTTTTATCTAGATTATAGAGTATGTGTCTTACACTTTTATGACAGACATTGCATATAAAAGAGTAGACATTGAAGCAAATAATCTTTTCCTCCAAATTGTATACCCTTTTTTTGTTAAGCAGCTAAGGTAAAAGGCTGATTTCTTTGGTTATACTAGGAGTTAAGCTGGATGGGGGATTACTAGCAGCTTCAGATAGTATCCAGTTTATCTCTGGTCCTCTTGAGAATGAAGTCAGCCCCCTCCCTCCAGCAGGGCCTTGCAAGCAATTCACCAGAATACTATAAGACCTTTAGATCTCTCTTTGCTTTCCAGCTTATACTACTGAGGGACTGACCTCTTTGATCTCACCAGGAGTTGAGCCAGTGGTAGCTGGGGTTTAGATTTCAGTTATCTTTGGTTATCTTCTAGTTTCAAGTGTTTTGAGGTAATGTCAGGCCCCTTCAGCCTGTAACACAGGCACAGTGAGACTAAGAGATATCTCTGTCTTAGCTCCATCACCAGCCATCACTAACTCAGAAAAAGCAGGAGAGAATTGTTGAGTGTAGAGGGCTAGTTTTACATGTGGGACTTGCATTCGTTTTCTATAGTTACTATAACAAATTACCATAGACTTGGTGTCTTAAAACAGCACGAGTGTATTACCTTCTGGTTCTGTAGATCAGAAGTCTGACACAGATTTCAATGCACTAAGATCAAGGTGTCAGCTGGGTGCATCCCTTTCTGGAGGCTCTAGGGGAGAATAAAATTCCTTGTCTTTTCCAGCTTCTGGGATTACATTCCTTGGCTTATGGCCTCTTTCTCCAACCCAGGAGTCAGCAATTTCAATCCCAATCCTTCTGTTCTCACACTGCCATCTGTCTGGTTCTTTTTTCCAACTCCCTCTTCTACTTTTAAGGACACTTGTAATTATATTGAGTGCATTCAAATAATCCAGGGTAATCTCTCCATTTTAAAGTCAGCTGATTAGTGACCTCAATTCCATTGGCTGTCTTAACTCCCCTTTGCCATGTAACCTGACATAGTCACAGATTCTAGGGATTAGGTTGTGGATGTCTTTGCGGAGTCACTAAATGCCAACCCCGGGTCTTTTGCAGATTCCATTCTATCACGTCAGCTCACATTAAACAGTCAGCTGATCTCTTCTTGTGGAAAAGTCGCTTTGACAGTGGCCGACACAGTCCACTACCCATGCCACACACTAGGTTCTCAGGGAAGCCGACTAAGAGGGAGCTCAGTGTGTAGGCTGTTTACAGGAAGTGCCCCTTGGCATCACTACCTATGGAAGGAAGTGTATTTGTTTCCTGGGGCTGCCATTACAAATTTCCACAAACTGGATGACTTACAACAATGGAAATTTATTCTCTCAGGTTTCTGGAGAGCAGAAGTCTGAAATCTAGGTGTTGGTAGGGCTGTGCTGCCATGTTAGGCACTAGAGGAGATTCTATTCCTTGCCTCCTCCAGCTTCTAGTGACAACCGACATTCTTCGTCCTGTAGCTGTTCACTCTAGTCTCTGCCTCCATCTGTACATGGCCTTCCCCCCCTCTTTTCTCTGCATGTTTCTCTCCTCCATCTCTCTGATAAGGACACCATCCATTAGATTTAGAGCCCACCCACATAATCCAGATGAACTCATCTTGACTCCTTACCTTAGTATATCTGCAAAGACCCTTTTTACAAATAGGTTAGCATTCAGGTTCTGGGGCTCAGGCAATGGACAGATATTTGGGGGTACCACAGGGTAGGAAGCATGAATGGACACTGGAGGAAGTTGAGCTACAGTACATGTCCAACAGCCTCAGCAAGCCACACGGAAAGCTCTGGAACTGAAATGGTCCATCAGATTCTCCTGCATTGTGCAGAAATGTTCGGACATTTATACTCATGCCTCAAGCAGTCACAAAATATGGGCTGCCCCTGGAATGGTATGGTGACTCTCTGTAACTGAGGCAATCCCTAAAGGGCTGGCTGCACTTCCAGCAGCGGGGGCAACAGTCCTTCTTTTAAAGGGAAGCTGGATATCACATCTCCATGTGTATCACAGTGTATGTAGCCTTGTGCGGCTCAGCTGCACTTCTTATGCATTTGGGGAGTAGCTCTTCTGACCTTGTGTCATGATAATAACACCCACCAGGCTTCTGCCCCAGCTTCTATTGTTCCAGAGCCTTGTCTTCCCCATTACTATCATGGCCGAGTTCTACTTCCCCTGAGTCCTGGCCTGCAGAGGAGGCCACCAGTGAGTTTCTTAGTAATGTCACTGCATTCTTGATGACCATAGTACATGATGGGTCTTCCAGGCCTTCCCATCAAACGTGATTATCTGTTGAGTTTTTTGGCCTTACATAGTCTATCCACTCCAGCATGCCCACTTTCCTGAGTCCTTTGATCCCTTCCCCCACTGCCTGTCACAGTAATTCTGGTTTTTATTTTCCCTCACTTAGGCCATTACTTTTTCCATGCTTCCAGGAGCCAGGTTGAAGTCCTTGCTAGGGTGTTAAACTCTGTATCTTGGGAGAGTTCAATTTATAAACCTACCCCTATCCAATCTTAAGTTCTGGGCCCCCTTTATCAAACACACTCGGCATCCAGACCCACACACCCTCCCCAGAAGTTGCCAGTACATGCTATCTGGGACCAGCAGTCTTTGTGGTACAGTCCTCTCCCTTTTCACGCCCTGCCCATTGCTGGTTGGGATATGTGACTTCACCTGAATTCCAGGCCTAGTAGCCAGGAGGAAAGTGAGGGGCACATCCTGGGGTACATGCTTGCTTTGCAGGGGAGAGGCCTTTGAATTATCTTCAAAGGAACAGAGTGCTAGCTCCTGATAGGGAGGGATGGGCCACTTTTGAAGGCTCAGAAGTTTGGGGGAAATTTGTGGATTTAAGATGTTCAGGATTTTCAACTTAGATATCTCCATCTCATGTATCAATGTCCTAGTCTTTTCCATGGCACTGAAGACTCATCATGGCTGCGAGTTTAGCCCTTAGAGCTCTGCTACTTTGGTGATTAAGTCCTGGGCCCATGCTCAGATGCCCGGGCACCCTCACTGCAAAATGCTTGTCAGAGCCTCTTTGCAGTCTACCAAGAGGTTACTCTGTCTTTCTCCCTGGTCTTTCAATTGCCAGTTCATTGCTTTTAGCCTTTCCTTACCTTTTACCAGTGTGTCAAGTAGTTTAGCAATAAGCATTGTACTCCATAATCATTTTACTTACTGTTTCCCTCATAGTTCTATTTTTTAATTGTTATTAAAAATTATTTTTATTTAAAATTTTTATTGTGATAAGAATACTTAACATGAGATCTATTCACTGAACAAATATTTAGTGTACAATTCAATATCGTTGACTGTACCATATTGTACTGCAGATCACTGGAACTTGCTCATCTTGCTTAACTGAAACTTTATGTCCCTTGATTAGTAACTTCTCCTTTCCCCCTCTCCCCACCAACCCCTGACAACCATCATTACATGGATTCTATGACACGGATCATAGATACCTCATATAAGCGGAATCACGTAGTATTTGTCTTTCTGTGACCAGCTTATTTTCCTCAGCATAGAGTCCTCATGGTTCATGCATGCTGTGCATGTTGCAGAATTTCCTTAGATTTTAAAGGCTAACTAATATTCCATTGTGAGTACATACCACATATTTTTTCTCCACTCCTGTGTTAATGGACATTTAGGTTGTTGCTTGGCTATTGTGTATAATGCTGCAGTGAACATGGGAGTGCTTATATCTCTTTGAGTTTCTGATTTCAACTCTTTGCAGACGTAAGATTCCTGGATAATATGGTAGTTCTATTAATAATTTTTGAGGAACCTCCATAGTGTTTTCTATAGTGGCTACAGCATTTTGCATTGCCACCAATATTTCTTCACATCCTTTCCAATCTTTGCTGTTTTGTTTTAATAATAGCTGTTCTGACAGGCATGAGGTGACACTGTGGTTTTGGTTTGCATTTCCCTCATGATTAGTGGCAATGGACTCTCTTTTCTGTATACATATTAGCCATTTTTAATCTGTTTTGGAGCAATACCTGTTCAAATCCTTAGCCCATTTTTAATCATGTTATTAGTTTTTTGGCTATTGACTTGTAGGTGTTCCTTATATATTTTGGAAATTAACCTCATATCAGATGTATTTGCAAATATTTTCTCCCATTCTCTAGGTTGACTTTTCACTCTGCTGATTATTTTCTTTGCTGTGCAGAAGTTTTTTAGTTTAATGGAGTCTGACTTGTTTATTTTTGTTTTTGTTGCCTATGCCTTTAGTGTCATATTTATTAAATCATTGCCAATGTCAATAGCAAGAAGGTTCTTCCCTGTGTTTTCTGCTGGGAGTTTTATGGTTTCAAGTCTTATGTTTAACTCAATGCATTTTGAGTTGATTTTAGTGTGTGGTATAAGATAGGGATCCAATTTCTTTCTTTTGCTTATGGCTATCCAGTTTTCTCAAAACCATTTGTTGAAAGAACTATTATTTCCTTACCGTGTATTTTTAGCACCTTTGTTGAAGATCAGCTGACTGTACAGGCATAGATTTATTTCTGGGCTTTCTGTTCTATTCCATTGGTCTATATGTCTGTTTATGTACCAGTACTGTTTTGATTATTGTAGCTTTGTAATATGTTTCAAAATCAGAGCGTGTGATGCCTTCAGCTTTATTCATTCTGCTCAGGATGGTTTGGCTACTTAGGATTTTTTTGTGGCTCCCTATGAATTGCAGAATGGTTTTTCTGTAAAAATGCCTTTGGTATTTCAATTGAGATGACATTCTATAGATCATTTTGGGTAGTATGGACATGTTAATAATATTAAGTCTTCCAATTCATGAACATGGGATGCCTTTCCATTTGTTTGTGTCTTCTTTAATTTCTTTCATCAGTGTTTTATAGTGTTTAGTGTACAAATCTTCCACCCCATCAAGTTTATTCCTAAATATTTTATTCATTCTGATGCTGCTGTAAATGGGATTATTTTTCTTATTTCCTTTTTGAATAGTTCATTCTTAATGCATAAATGCAACTGATATTTGTATGTTGATTTTATTATGTTTTGGAGGGTTGTTAAAATTTTTTTAAGCTTAATTTTTTTCCTTTATTTTTTAAAAGTTTTACTTAAATTCCAATTAGTTAACATAGTGTTATATTAGTTTCAGGTGTACAATATAATGATTCAACATTTCCATACATCACCCGGTGCTCATCACAACAAGTGCACTCCTAAATCCCCATCATCTATCCACCTACCCTGTAACCTACCTGTAAGCATGTTTGTTCTCTATAGCAAAGAGTCTATTTCTTGGTTTGCTTCTCTCTCTCTCTTTTTCCCCCTTTGCTCATTTGATTTGTTTCTTAAATTCCACATATGAGTGAAATCATTTGGTATTTGTCTTTCTCTGACTGACTTATGTCCTCAGCATAATACTCTCCAGCTCCATCTATGCTGTTGCAAATGACAAGATTTGGATTCTTTTTTATGGATGAGTAATATTTCATTATATATATCCCACATCTTTATCCACTCATCAATCGTTAGACATCTGGGCTGTTTCTATAATTTGGCTATTGCAGATAATGCTGCTATAAACATTGGGTTGCAACATATCCCTTTGAGTTAGTATTTTTGTATTCTTTGGGTAAATACCTAGTAGTGCAATTACTGGATGTAGGGTCATATTATTTATAAATTTTTGAGGAACCTCCATACTGTTTTCCAGAATGGCTGCACCAGTTTGCATTCCCACTACAGTACACAAGTGTTCCTTTTTCTCCACATCCTCGCCAACACCTGTTGTTTCTTGTGTTGTTGAATTTAACCATTCTGACAGGTGTGAGGTGATATCTGACTGTGATTTTGATTTGCATTTCCCTGATGATGAGCGATGTTGAGCATCTTTTCATGTGTCTGTAGGCCATCTGTATGACTTCTTTGGAAAAATTTCCATTCATGTGTTCTGCCCATTTTTTAAATTGGATTATTTGTTTCTTGTGTGTTGAGTTTTACAAGTTCTTGATATATTTTGGATACTAACCCTTTATCAGATATGGCATTTGCAGCTATCCTCTCACATTCTGTAGGTTGCCATTTAGTTTTGTTGATTGTTTCCTTTACTGTGCAGAAACTTTTTATTTTGATGAAGTCTCAATAGTCTATTTTTGCTTTTCTTTCTCTTGCCTCAGGAGACATATCTGGAAAGAAGTTACTATGGCTAATGTCAAAAAAGTTACTGTGTTCTCTTCTAGGATTTTTATGGTTTGGGGTCTTACATGTAGGTTTTTAATTCATTTTGAATTTAATTTTGTGGATGATGTATGAAAGTGGTCTGGTTTCATTTTTTGCTTGTTGCTCTTCAGTTTTACCAACACTGTTTCTTGAAGAGACTGTCTTTTTCCCTCTGGACATTCTTTCCTGCTTTGCCAAAGCTTAATTGACCTTATAATTGTGGATTCATCTATTTTTTTTGCCAGTACCATACTGTCTTGATGACTACAGCTTTGTAATATAACTTGAAGTCCAGAATTGTGATGCTTCCCGCTTTGCTTTTCTTTTTCAAGGTTTCTTTGGCTACTTGGGGTCTTTTGTGGCTTCATATAAATTTTAGGATTGTTTGTTCTTTTTTCTTTTTGTTCTAACTCTGTGAAAAATGCTGGTGGTATTTTTTATAGGCATCGCATTAAATGTGTAGATTGCTTTGGGAAGTATAGACATTTTGACAATATTTATTCTTCCAATCCATGAGCATGGAATGTCTTTCCATTTCTTTGTGTCATTTTCAGTTTCTTTCATCAGTGTTTTATAGTTTTCAGAGGACAGTTCTTTCACCTCTTTGGTTAGGTTTATTCCTAGGTATCTTACAGTTTTTGGTGCAATTGTAAATGGGATTGATTCCTTAGTTTCTCTTTTTGCAGCTTCATTATTTTTGTACAGAAATGAAATAGATTCTGTATGTTGATTTTGTATCCTGTGACTTTACTGAATTTGTTGATCAGTTCTAGTATTTTTGGTGCAATCTTTAGGGTTTTCTATATAAAGTATCATGGCATCTGCAAATAGTGAAAGTTTGACTTCTTCCTTGCTAATGTAGATGCCTTTTCTTTGTGTTGCCTGATTGCTGAGGCTAGGACTTCCAGTGCTATGTTAAATAATAGTAGTGAGAGTGGATATCCCAGTCTTGTTCTTGACCATAGAGGAAAAGCTCTGAGGTTTTCCCCATTGAGGATGATATTAGCTGTAGGTTTTTCAAAGATGGCCTTTATTATATTGAGGTATGTTTGCTCTAAGCCTACTTTATTGAGGGTTTTTATTATGAATGGATGCTGTACTTTGTCAAAGGCTTTTTCTGCATCTACTGAAAGCATCTTATGGTTCTTATCCTTTCTTTTATTAATGTGGTGTATCACGTTGATTGATTTGTGAATATTGAACCATGCTTGCAACTGAGGAATAAAACCTACTTGATTGTAGTGACTGATTTTTTAATGTATTGTTGGGTTCGGCTTGCTAGTATTTTATTGAAAATTTCTGCATCTGTGTTCATCAGGTATATTGCCTGTAGTTCTCTTTTATAATGCTGCCTTTATCTGGTTTTGGTACCAAGGTAATGCTGACCTCATAGGATGAACTTGGAAGTTTTCCTTCCTTTTCTATTTTTTGGAATATTTTGAGAAGAATAGGTATTAACTCTCCTTTAAATGTTTGGTAGAATTCACTTGTGAAGCCATATGGTCCTGGAGTTTTGTTTGTTGGGAGTTTTTTTGATTACAGATTCAATTTCTTTGCTGGTTATCAGTCTGTTCAAATTTTCTATTTCTTTCTGTTTCAGTTTTGGTAGTTTATATGTTTCTAGGAATTTATCAGTTTCTTCCAGTTTGTCCAATGTGTTGGCATATAGTTTTTCATAATATTCTCTTATAATTGTTTGTATTTCTGTAGTGTTGGTTATTATTTCTCCTCTCCCATTTGGGATTTTATTTGTTTGGGCCTTTTCTCTTTTATTTTTGGTTGTCTGGTTAGAGATTTATCAATTTTATTAATTTTTTCAAAGATCCAGTTCCTGGTTTCATTGATCTGTTCTACTGTTTTTTTTTTTATTTCTGTATCATTTATTTCTGCTCTAATCTTTTTTTTAAGATTTTATTTATTTATTTGGCAGAGAGAGACACAGCAAGAGAGGGAACACAAGCAGGGGGAGTGGGAGAAGGAGAAGCAGGCTTCCCACTGAGCAGGGAGCCTGATGCAGGGCTCGATCCCAGGACCTGGTATCATGACCTGAGCCGAAGGCAGACGCTTAACAATGACTGAGCCACCCAGGCACCCCTGCTCTAATCTTTATTGTTTCCTTCCTTCTGCAGGCTTGAGGCTTCATGTGTTACTCTTTTTCTAAGTCGTTTAGGCATAAGGTTAGGTTGTTTATTTGAGATTTTTCTTGCTTCTTGAGGTAGGCCTGTATTGCTATATACTTCACTCTTAGGACCACTTTTGCTGCATCCCAAAGGTTTTGGACTGTTGTGTTTTCATTTTCATTTGTTTCTGTATATTTCTTAAATTCCTCTTTGATTTCCTGGGTAACCAAATCACTGTTCCATAGCATGTTGTTTAGCCTCCATGTATTTGTGGTCTTTCCAGATTTTTTCTTGTGGTTGACATCTAGTTTCATAGCGTTGTGTTCAGAAAAAGTGCACGATACAGTCTTTTTGTGTTTGTTGAAGCCTATTTTGTGACCTAATCTGTGATCTATTCTGGAAAATATTCCATGTGCACTTGAAAAAAAATGTGTATGCTGCTGCTTTAGGATGCAATGTTCTTCTTCTTCTTTCTTTTTAAATCAACACATTTTCATTAGAAACAAAAAGGGGAAAGGGAAGAGAAATTGATCCAACTGATGAGTGAGACACTATGGGCACATTTTTCTTATTTCCATTAAATTGTTTCAGATGTAGTATTTTTTTAAATTTTATTTTATCATGTTATGTTAGTCACTATACAATACATCATTAGTTTTTTTAATTTTTTAATTTTATTATGTTATGTTAATCACCATACATTATATCATTAGTTTTTGATGTAGTGATCCAT